>NC_090651.1:215334288-215643663 GCF_040937935.1 Hyperolius riggenbachi | reverse complement strand
GCCGGCCTCTGGTGTGTGCAGCTCCCCCTGGCCTGGACGATCTTCAATCTCCCGCTCAGCCTCTCACAGGCAGAGCAGGGCTATGGCAAGATGGCATCCGGAGGTGGAGCCCTGTACTGGAGACAAATAGTCTCCAATACAGGGCTCCGCCTCTGGACGCCATCTTCCCGTAGCCCTGCTCTGCCTGTGCCTGCCGGAGGAGAACATTGCAGGCTGGAGCAGGGCTGCGGGGAATGAACTAGCGCAGCGTCTAGTGGACGCTGCGGCTAGTTCACTGTACGGTGGCCAGAGTCCTGAGGCCGGGACGTCTCGCTGCTAAAAGCGGGACGTTTCCCGGGACCTCATGCAGCCTGGGACAGCGCCCCCCGAAGGCGGGACACGTCCCGGGTAAAGCGGGACGTATGGTCACCGTACATGAGGCCCGATGTCACCGAGGAGCCCAGTCCATTTATACCACGCTTTAGCAGCAATAATCCTCTCTCAAAGGACCCCACTCTCCCCACTGAAGCAGCAGCAGCAGGTGAGGATTTTCTCACCAGTCTGCTCGCCATGAATAACTCCCTGGCTGGCCCGACAATTAATCTGTAGTTCCGGCCAGGGAGGAAGAGCTGCAGGTGGCGCTGCTCAGCACAGACAAGTGACTTGTGCTGCGAGGACAAGGAGCAGACTGTGATGTGGCCTGACGATCTGCTGGCTTGTCCGTAAGTTTGAGGAGGGGGGGTTGGGGGATGTGCCACTGCTGCTGCTGGCAACTGCATAGAGCGGGCTCTGGATGCTCAAGCAACACCATTTTTATTTTTAATAGATATGGCCCTTGCTATGTACAGTAAACTCCGCCTCCAGATGTGAACAGCTTCGCTCACAACCCGTGTAGCCCCACCCCAGCTGCGAGTAGCTCCGTCCACATGTAGCTCTGTCCTGGCCATGAATAGCTCTGTCCCTGAGAGACTCCGTCCCCAGTACTCACAGTGACCAGTAGGCTCTCTCTCCCACATAGGCATCACAGTCACCTCTTCCTCCCCCAGCACCCACAACCAGGGCCGGATTTGTGGGAAGGCCACCTAGGGTGCTGGGATGGCTTGGGCGATTTTGTAGGTGTTGCAGGTGTATGGCTGGCTCACATGCGCTGTCTGTTTGTTCGCTTGCATCCACGTAACTGGTTTGCAATGGCATAGCTTCTGCCTCCTCCTGTAATGTAATCCCCCCTGCTGCATAATCAGTCCTCCGATCAGCTCTGGCTGGGGCTCAGTGCTGAGAGTGGAGAGGTGCTGTGCACAGTGCAGTGCCGAATACTGAAAGTTACATCATGGGTTATTTCTTGGTTTTAAAGTATACGGTGCGCTGCATCCACAAACATTGGGAGCCCTGGCCAGCGCTGATCTGAGGTCTGATTAGGCAGCAAGTGAGGGGCATGATGGTTACAGGAGAAGGAGGCGGCGGCAATGCCATTGCAAATCAGTTATGTAGATGCGAGCTGGCGGGTGGACGGCAGCAGCTGCAGCAGCAAACAGCGCAGGTGAGCTAGCCATACACCTGCAACACCGCTGAACTTCAGGGGCAGCAAGCGAAGAGGGGTGCCAGGACGATAGCAAGTCAATCACTGCTATGCTCTGGGGGGGAGGAATACAGTGCGGGGCCTTGGGGATAGTGGGTCTTTGGTTGTAAAAAGTATAAATCCGGCCCTGTTCACAACGACCCCCCTATACTCAGCACTTTGTGGTATGTGTGATTTATACTTACCTGGGGCTTCCTCCATCCTTGTCTATCTTATCCAGTCCATTCCAAACCTGTGAGCTCCGGTAAAGTCAGTCGGGGACTACTGCACATGTGCAGCTCTGGCTGTGCCCCTCCTTGGATGCGCTTTTATGGCTGGGAGCTTTTTGCACCTGCGCAGTTACAAGCTTAACTAGCTGCGCAGGCACAGAACGCTCCCGTCATGGGTGCGTAGTCAAGGAGGCATGTGGCCAAGGCCGCACTTACGCAGAAGTCCCTGACTACCAGGGCTAACAGTGGGAGAACGGGCGGGGCTGGAAAGATACTGAGGGAGCACATGGACTGCAGGGCACTAAAAGAAGCCCCAGGTAAGTTATAAATCCTTGCGGTATTTTCATCTCAGATTTACTTCAAAGTAAATCTCAACAAATTGAATGGTATGTACTACAACTGCCAAACAGGGGTATCTCTAGGTTATCATTACTGTGAGTTTTCTAAGGGGCCCAGTGAGTTGCAGCTACTCCCCTGCCACCTGGGTAATAATTAGTGTAGAAGTGCAGCAGAGCGATCATCTGCACATCAATGGTGTGAGTTCTGGGTGATGCAGAGGGATATGTGCTGGAGTCCCATTAACCGGAGCTACTTTAACCACTTCAGCCTACAGCTTCGAAAATTTTATGCATCCGAGCAATGTTCACCTCCCATTCATTCGCTAATAACTTTATCGCTACTTATCAAAATTAATTGATCTATATCTCGTTTTTTCCGCCACTAATTAGGCTTTCTTTGGGTAGTACATTTTGCTAAGAATTATTTCTTTTAAATCCATCTTAACAGGAAAATACGATAGAAATGGAAAAAATTCATTATTTCTCAGTTTTTGCCCATTATAGTTTAAAATGAATGCATGCTACAGTAATTAAAACCCATGTATTTTATGTGCCCATTTGTCCCGCTTATTACACCGTTTAAATTACGTCCCTATCACAATTTATGGCACTGATATTTTATTTAGAAATAAAGTTGCATTTTTTCAATTTGCGTCCATCACTATTTACAAGCTTATAATTTAAAAAAATGTAATAAGATACTCTCTTGACATGTATATTTAAAAAGTTCAGACCCTTAGGTAACTTTTTATGTAGTTTTTTTTTTTTAATTGTAATTTTTTTTTTAATACAAAAATGTATTTGGGTAATTTTAGTTTGTGAGGTAAATAGCAAATTTTAGATGTAATATAATGTATTATTTTTATTTAATAAAGGTATGTGGGTGCAGTTTACTATTTGGCCACAAGATGGCCACATTCAAAAAATTCCTGGATGCGAACGATCGCGCATCCAGGAAGTATAAAGAGGCTGGGGAGACTCTGTACGGGCAGAAATACCGCGCTCTCTGATGAGAAAGCGTCCGTATTTCTGCCGGGGACTTAGATCGGTAAATGGGAATTATATTCCCATTCACTGATTGGGGGGGCAGCGGGAGGAAGCGGGAGCATGCGCGGGCGCGCGCCCGATCGCGCGCACCACACGGCTGCAGCAGCAGTGCCTATCTGGACGGATATATCCGTCCAGATATGGCGAAGTGGTTAAAGTCCAGACAGAAGGTGGGAGATTTCCTGGAGCCTGAAGTATGTAGCCTCTGACACTGCACTGGGGGCATGGTGGCCATGCTGGGTCCCGTTCTTGGGCAGCGCGGTGAGCACTAGGGATGATCGGAGCAGGTGATTTCCGATATCGCAGTAATTCCGCTTTCCACGGTAACGGAGTTCCGTCACCATTACATTCCGGCGGATCCCCGCGATATTCCGCGGAATTCCGCATTCCGGCGGAACCATTTCCACAATGTTAAAGGGAACGTAATGGATGTTTCCTTTTAAACAAATACCAGTTCCCTTGCAGTCCTGCTGATAACTTTGGCTTTAGTGGTGGCTGAATCACCATCCTGATTACAATTTTTTTTTTTGTGGAGCAGCAGGAGTTGTCATAGGCCATGGGACCTAGAGGTGGTTCCACGGCAGTCATTACAATTTTTGTTTGGAGCAGCAGGAGTTGTCGCAGGCCATGGGACCTACCTAGAGGTGGTTTCACAGCAGTCATTATAATTTTTTGTTTGGAGCAGCAGGAGTAGTCGTAGGCCATGGGACCTAGAGGTGGTTTCACAGCAGTCATTATAATTTTTTTTTTTGGGAGCAGCTGGAGTTGTCGTAGGCCATGGGACCTAGAGGTGGTTCCATGACAGTCATTACAGCAAAATTTTAATTTAGTCTGTCCAATCTTCATCGTGAATCAGTGAGAGGGGCCTTGTAATTATCACTGATCCCTGACTCGTTCATTTTTATGAACGTTAGTATGTCCACATTGTCTGTGGACAGACGGGTCCGTTGGTCGCAATGGTCGGTGACCACCCCACCTGCAGCACTAAATACTCGCTCAGAAAGAACACTGGCGGCGGGGCATGCAAGAACCTCCAGTGCATACTGAGCGAGTTCAGGCCAGGTATCCAGTTGTTTTGTCCAATACTCCATGTAGTCATCATTACTCTCCATATTGTCTGGAGCACTGGCCGACCCCAAGTAATCATTCACCATACGAGCCAGCCGCTGGTGGTGGCTACTTTGCCCTCTGGCAGGGCTGCTCATCCAGATTCCGGATATCCAGGTAACCCGGATATCCAAACTTTTTTCAGCTATCCGACCGGATTCGGATTCTAGATACCTGGGCCCAAATCTGGATAGCTATCTGCGGATATTTGGCCGCATAACCCAGATATCCGTGGATATCCGGATCTGAAATACTGTAACTAAGGTGATGACATCCTGGAGCCAATCAGAGGGCTCCCAGCAGAAGCCCTAGCAACTAATCACAGAGGGGAACCCTGGCCAGCCCCACCTGACCTCATTGAGCCAATCAGAGGCCTCCCAGCCTAAGCCCTGGCACCCAATCACAGAAAGGAACACTGGCCAGCCTCCCTGTAAAATAAGGAGGGCTGCCATGATGAGACATATCGTCTTAGCTTGCTGAATGCTCACTGAGAGACATGCTCCAGTGCTGGTGGTGGCCTAGCAAGGGGGCTGTACACAGTTAGGGCTGGTTCAGACGGACGTTTGTGCAGCGTTTATCGCCAGCATTCGGAGCTTGGCGTTAAACGCTCCCATTCAAGTGAATGGGAGCGTTTGTACCAAGCTTTTACGCGCGTTTACACGAACGCGACGTTCGGGTCCCGATTTTCCCTGGCGTTCAAGGAGCCCCTGGAAGCTACATGTAGCTTCCAGGGGCAGTTAACCGCGACGGGTAATGTTCCCCTACGGGAAGAAAAAACGCGACCGCATCCGAACGCAATGCGAACGCTGCTGAAAGCCCGAACGCATTGCCGCCGCGACGCCAACGAACGCGACGCCTCCAAACGTCCATCTGAACCAGCCCTTATAAACTAGCTGTTCAGTGCTTAACCCCTTCACTACTATCACTACACTATGTTAAATTGTTAATTAGCTTGATTGATGTCATAGTCAAGCTATTAGCCTTAGGTATAGGTTAGGGATTAGGGGATAGGATTACTGGGTTATTGTGTAGTTAGTACTGTAGTACAGCAGTCAGTGCTAGTAGTTGTTAGAGTAGTAGTACCACTGTGTTAGCTTTCTACAGAACTGCTGTGCTGTGAGCAGTGCCAGTGTGACAGTTAGTGTGCACTAGTGTCTTCTCCTCTGCTGACTGTCACTCGGCACTTGCCAAGTGTCACTTGTTACGTAGCACTTGCCAAGTGCCACGTTCTAAGTGCCAATTGCCACGTGCAGCATGCTCCTGGCACACATTACACCTGCTGCTGCATTGCCCTGCTCCTGCTGCCTGTGCAGCTCCCACCGCCAGGCCAGGGTGCCACAGGCCACTGATACCACCTATATTTAACACAAAACACAATTGCTGCGTAATTTTTTGGAGGTGTCTTGGCTGAAAACTGTCATGTTCCAGTTGTGCGGTTGGACACAATGTGGGCTGCACAACCTCTGTCTGGAACTTAGGCCTAATGTTAATTGACAGCCATTTTTTGGGTCGGGGGGGGGGGGAATTTTAAGTCCCCACATCATCAATTAGTGTTCCCCTTTACAAAATAATGATGGTACATGCCTCATTTGCCCTAAAAACCCCTTTTAAAGCAACTTAAAGGCACTTCCGGTTTTTCTATCCAGATATCCGAATCCGGCTGGATATACCATATACTCGGGTCGGATATCCGATTCGGATTGGAAAATTTTGAACTCGGATTTCCGACCCGGATCGGATATCTGGGTATCCGGATCCGAATTAGTTCCAGATAGTGAAAAGTGGTATCCGAGCAGCACTGCGCTGGTGGTTCTGCTGCTAGGAGTATCTGGCATTGGCTGATAAAATTCCTTCAACATACTCAGCAGGTTCACAGACTGGCTATTGGTGCTGCTGCTGGTAGTGGGACCACCAGACCTTTGTGGAGTATGATGAGGCTTGGTAGCCTGGGCCCGGGATACAGGTTCAGGAAACGCATCTTCTACCCAACAAAGAAGGGCATCCCGTATGTGGCTCATCCTGGCGTCTGCTTGGGAGGGGGGTATGAACTGCCGCATTTTCCCCTTGCACCGGGGATCTAAGATGGTGGCCACCCACATGTCGAGCCTTAATTTTAAAGTTTTAATCCGGGGGTCCTTACGGAGGCACTGGAGCATATGCGCAGCCATAGGGAAGAGATGTCTGCCATGAATCACCTCTTCCTGGCTGTCGTCATGCTCCAGCTCCACATCAGAATCTTCTTCCCACCCCCAGACAATGGGCTCTTCCACTTCCACAAGCTCGGTCTCCTCACCTAGGACTTGAACATGCTTACTCACTCCCCCACTTGACTGACCACTGTTCAGCAGGGCTTCCTCCCCCTGTCCGAGCACTTTGTCAAGAGCCTTGTCCAGCATGAAGACAATAGGGAGCACTTCTGATATGCTGCAGTGCTCCTCACTGACCAATTTTGTTGCCTGCTCAAACGGCTCCAAGACTTTACAGACCTGTCCAATCAGCTGCCACTGGTCCCCAGTAATGTAGTCCAGTGGCCCTGTTCTGGAGGAAGATGTCTGAGACAGGTATAGCCTGACCGCCATTCGCTGCTCCCACAACCTCTCCAGCATGTGGAGGGTGGAGTTCCACCGCGTCAGACAATCAGAAATAAGCCTGTGCTGCAGCAGGCTATGGCGGCGCTGCAGCAGTTTCAAGGCCGCGGTGGCGGTTGCGGAGTGACGGATGTGGGCTGACACTTTTCGTGCTGAGGCCACAGCGTCCTTCAACCCATCAAAAGTTAGTAGAAATTTCTGGACTACAAGGTTGAAGACGTGGGCCAAGCAAGGTAAGTGAGTGTAGCCACCTTCCGAAATGGTGGCCAGCATGTTGGCACCATTATCAGACGCCACTACACCTGTCTCCAGTTTTCGGGGGAAAAGCCACTGCCGAATCTGATCCTGTAAAGCAAGGATTACAGATCCGGTTTGCCTGTTCTCGTCCATGGATTCGAGTCAATGCTTGGCATTGATGGTGCTGCAGACCAGTGTAGGAGCGGGACTACTTGCTGGGAGGCTCAGCAATGGCTGACTGGCCTTGGACAGAACAGGTAGCAAAGGGAAGTAGAACAGGCCTCCTCTTCAACCCACGTGGCGGCACCACCAGCTGAGATGCCCCAGATCTTGCACCCTCCTCAGCACTCAGCAGCACCATGGAAGGTGACCAAATGGGCGGTAAAAGTTAGATACTTTCCCTGCCCATGCCTACTGCTCCAGCCATCCATAGTGGAGTGCACCTTGCCACCGACAGCGTGATCCATAGACCGGCCGACACACTCCACAACGTGCTGGTGAAGGGCAGGAATAGCATTCCTGGCAAAATAATGGAGGCTGGGGATCCGCCATTGTGGAGCAACACTGTTCATCAGTCTACGGAAGGGGGCACAGTCCACAAACTGGTAGGGCAGCAGCTGTTGGCCCAACAGCCAGGATTGCATTATTTTTCACAACAAATGGATCACTTGCAGGGAGCATCCGCTTCCTCTGCAACATTTCTGGCACAGAGGCCTGACGCTGGAACACTGGTGATTCAAACAGGGGAGCCTCTAGGCATAGGCAGTACAGGCCATTTACTGGAGTGCCATTGGTCCTGGGGGTGCCATCTTGCCGGATTAAGCCACGCCCCTTGGATGAAGACACGCCCCCTGACTAAGCCCTGCCCCCACATGTTCTATTACTTGCTTAGCATAAGTTGCAGGCAGCTGCCACTGTGTCCCTCTGTGCCTTGTACATCCCCTTTCCCTCCTTTGTGCCTCCTTATGTCCCTTTTGTGCCTCCTTAAGTCCCTTGTGCCATATCTGGCCCCCTGTTTGTCCTTCTGTCTCCATGTGCCTCCTTCAGTCCCCCTGTGCCTCCATATGCCTTTCTTTGCCCCCCTGTGCTATCTCTGCCCACCGTTCCTCCTTCAGTCCCACTCTGCCTCCTTCTGTCCTCATGTGCCTCCTTCTGTCTCCCTTTGTGCCTAATTTTGTCTCTGTGTGCCTCTTCAGTCCCTATGTGCCACCTCTGTCCTCTGTGCCCTCCTCTGTCCCCCTGTGCCTCCTTCTGTGCCCCTTTGTGCCTTCTTCTGTCTCCTGTGGCTCTGTCTGTCCCCCTCTGCCTCCTTCTGTCTCCCTGTGCCTCCTTACATCCCCCTCTGCCTTCTTCTGTCACCCTTTTGTGCCTCCTTCTGGCTCCCTTTGTGCATCCTTCTGTTCCCCTTTGTGCCTCCTACTGTCTTCCTGTGCCTCCTTCTGCCCCCTTTGTGCTTTTTTCTGTCCCCCATCGTGCCTCCTCCTTCTTCCCCCTTTGTGTCTACTTCAGTCCCTCTGTGCCCCCTTATTTCCTCCTGTGCCTCTTTTTGTCCCCCTTTGTGCCTCAATCTGTCCCCCATTGTGCCTCCTTATGCCCCCCTTTGTCCCTTCTTCTGCCCCACTTTGTGCCTCCTTCTGTCCCCCTGTGTGCCTCCTTTAGTCCCCCTGTGTCTCCTTCTGTCCTTTTTTGTGCCTCCTTCTGGCCCTCATGCCTTCTTCTGTCCCCCTGTACCGCCCGCTGCTCATCTGTGTACCTCCTTCTTTCCTCCTTTGTGTCTCATTCTGTCCCCCATTGTGCCTCCTTTTGTCACCCATTGTGCCTCCTTCTGTCCCCCTGTGTGCCTCCTTCTGTTCCCTTGTGCATCCTTCTGTCCTCCTTTGTGCTTCCTTCTGTCCCCCTTTGTGCCTCATGAAAGTGGAGCCCTGCCTATGTGTATTTTTTGGTGAAACGCTGCCGAGCCTCATGCTTCCATCTGTCCCCCGGCACCCCTCTGTGTACTTCCTTCTTTCCTCCTTTGTGTCTCATTCTGTCCCCCATTGTGCCTCCTTTTGTCACACATTGTGCGTCCTTCTGTCACCCTGTGTGCCTTATTCAGTACCCCTGTGCCTCCTTCTGTCCCCCTTTGTGCTTCTCTCTCCCCCCCTTTGTGCCTCATGAAAGTGGAGCCCTGCCTATGTGTATTTTTTGGTGAAACGCTGCTGCAGTAAGTGTAATTTCTGGTGAAATGCTGCCGTATTATGATTCGTTTCTGGTGAAATGCTGCTGCAATTTGATTATTTTCTGGTGAAACGCTGGCGCATTACAGTTACTTTTTGGTGAAACACTGCCGCATTCCGATTATTTTCACATTGGGGGGTGCCACGGGGGGTTGGGGGTGGATGGACGCAGTGGCCGCCACGTGTGTGTGTGTGTGGGGGGGGGAACCACAGGCTTTCTCGCCTAGAGTGACAAAATGGCTAGAGGCGCCCCTGGATTCAAAGGAAACCAACAAGGGTGATGAGGAGTCCTCTTCCAGCCTGGCATGGAGAAGGATTTGAACTAGAATGGGACTGACCAGGTTGGATATGGACAGGACGAGTAGAAAAAGAAGAGGAGGGGCCTGTTGCTTCTGCTTTTCCTCCACCCATCTTATTGTAATTCTTTACATATTCGAAATCCCATCTGTGGTGGTTGCGCACATGGCTTATAAGCCCTGAAGTGTCACGAACCCGGTGCCCGATTTGCCTCTGCTCACCGATTTACGGCACACAGAACAGATTGCCCTGGATTCATCCTCTTCCAGAACAGTAAAATAATTCCATGCAGGGGACGTGCCTGCACGTGGAGCAGTGGTGAGACCTGTTCTAGCACGTCGATGCTCAGCATTGGACTGGAGGGTACTGACAGACGGGAAAGCACTTGCAGGCAGCTGGCCAACCGTCTGCTCAAATCACTGAAACCCATAAGTGACTCTTCTAGACCCTCCACCTGGCCACAAAACACCGTAGTTGACTGGTGGTGATGTAGATTGGTGGTGACACAGGCTCCCAGTTGTGATGGATTACTAATGGATGAAGAAAACACAGGGGCCATTTCTGTCACCACAGAACCCACCACTTCTTGGGACCTTGGTCCCATGGTCTCCTCCAATGCCTCATCCCAATCCTTCTGCACATCTCTCTCATCGACATAGGTGTGCTTTAATTCTGGAGGAGAGTACTGGGAGGAAGCAACCTCGTCAAGAGAAGCAGCTGCGGTCGGGTTCTGGTCATGAGGAACCTGGCCACTACTGGTGCTGCTGCCACTAGCTTCAAGTTCCTCACACTGTGTACAGAGTTCATGATCAAAATAATCAACTACCCTGTTCGCCTGCTGCTCTGTCAAAATTTTCCTGCGTGCGAACAAAAGGAAGACATCTCTGATCAGGGGGGAATGCTTCCTGCTGCTGCCACCCTCAACCTGATCACGTACTTGACGTGATCCACCAACACCACCATCACTCCATTTTCTTTTAGGAGTGGCAGGAAATTGCTGCTGCTCTCGCTCCATTCTTTTGGGGCCAAAAACTTTATTGGGGAAGGGGTATGAGCGACAGAACCAAAGTAAAATAAATACAACTAACTTAAAATAAAAAACAGATAAGAAAATAAGGGGGTGAAATAAAGAAAATAAATCAAAAACAAAATAAAGAAAAAAAAGAAATAAACTTAGGGGAAAAAAAAAAAAGAAAAAAAAAGATGAAACTTAGAAAAAAAAAAAAAAAAAAAAAAAACTTGCACTACACTCAACTAATCAATCACCTCTCTCACTCTGTCAAACACTAAGCCTGCGGCCTGGCTGGCTCTGTCTAACTCTCTCCACACAGCAACTACTGGTACACTACACTACAATCTATCACTCAAACTAACAATCTACTGTCTGTCACTCTCTCACAAATACACCTAGCTAGCTACTACTAATAATAGCTCAGACTCAGTCTAATTCTCTCTCACAGTCTTTAAAGGGAAGGTTCAGGGACGCTACAAAAAAAATAAAAATCCACATCCACTTACCTGGGGCTTCCTCCAGCCCGTGGCAGGCAGGAGGTGCCCTCGGCGCCGCTCTGCAGGCTCCCGGTGGTCTCCGGTGGCCGACCCGACCTGGCTAGTTCTGAGCCTGCGCAGTACAGCCCGCAGGACGTCCGATGACGTCAGCACGCCGGCGTGGAACGTACAATGGAGCGCAGAAGAGGCCCGACCTGGCCGCCGGCCTGGCCAGGTCGGCCACCGGAGACCACCGGGAGCCTGCGGAGCGGCGCCGAGGGCACCTCCTGCCTGCCACGGGCTGGAGGAAGCCCCAGGTAAGTGGATGTGGATTTTTATTTTTTTTGTAGCGTCCCTGAACCTTCCCTTTAAAAAGACTTATGTTTTATATACAGTCTTTAAAAAGACTATTGTTTTATGTTGAAACAACTAATATGGGTCTGTCTCTCCTCTCTCCAACACCAGACTGAAACCCACAAGCTTCGTGACTGTCACACCTCTCTTATATACAAAATGGGTGGGATAGCTGATGATAGGTAGCTAGGAGCTAGTTGCTAACGTAGGATTGGTTGGTTTTTGTTAAGACTCTAATTGGTGCAGAAATTCCGTTTTTAATGCAGAAATCCTCATGTTTTAAGCTTCTGTGATGGGTCTATCCCCTTCCGATCCTTCTAATTGGCTAATGCAGCTTTTACATGCTTCTGATTAAATTCCGACGAAATTCCGCACAGAAATTCCGCCATTTCTGATTAGCGCTATAGCTTTTCCGTTCCGGCTCACCGGACCGGAATTGCCAAAATCCGACGAGCATTCCTAGTGAGCACAGGGTGGCCCGTCGGATTCCTCTGCCTCTCTATTGCTGGGTAAGCAACCACTGGGCCGTAAGCAACCACTTGCTTTACCTATCCTATCTGCTTACTTTACATCTGCAGCCTCTCTTTCCACTGGTGATTGGCTTTCATTTTGTTCTTATTTGGTGTTCACTGTTTACACGCGTTGTGGTCATATTGTTTATTGATTTTTGCTTGCACTTTGTTTCAATCTCGTATTCTTATTGGATTAGCACCAGCACTTTTTTGGACACAGACCTATCAGCTGTGAATTTGTACACCTATATCGCAGTTATATATTGCCTAGCTTTACTTGATTGATCTCATCTTTGAACTGACACGGTTTGATTACTGTGGCTTTTTGTATAAGGATAATGCCTCCATCCAACTTTTTGCTGGGGAGGCCCATTATCTTTAGGCTACGTGGCTTCTAAGTTCAAGTATATTTGGCCCCACGCATAGCCACACCCAATCATTACATGGCCATGCCCATTTTTCCACGCTACAAAACGTCGCAGGTTTTCCCCGCCTGGTGCCCCGGATCTCCTAGGATCCTAGCAACGCCCCTGGTGGCAAAAAAGGAAACATTCCATGCCCAAATTTCCCTATCATGCTGCAAAATGTGGCTATTTATAGGCACCTATGGCGGCTCCATTTTTATCAAAAGGGCTCCTGCGCCTTTTTTCCTGCTTCGGTTTACCAAGTTTTAATAGCCGATCAAGGAGGACTTGTGAGCCAACTTTATTAATGGTTATTTTATAAAGATTTGCCTTATTCAGAAAAAAAAGTTGTTGTAGTATATTTTAAAAAATTAATACAATTTTGCCTGTTCATTCATGGACAATTAACTGATATTCTCATAATAAATTCGAAATCTGGAAAATGGCTTGCGATTTGTTAATTCCCACTCCTCCTAAGCTGAGAATGATCTAATTTATATCTCTGGTAGAGCAAATTACAAAAATCTGATATTTTTGTATAGATTCATCTACACAGTGTAGTACAAAAAGGGTTCATCCACATAGAGTCAATTCCATAAATTAAATAAGGACGCCAGGAAAAAAAAAGGGTGCGAGGTGAAGCCAAAATTTTAAAATATCGTCTATAACAATGTTGTTTATGATTTCTTCATCTTTATCTGATTTAGAATAATAAATATGTTAAAATAACGTCACAGGGTGGAGTAGAAAATGCAAAATATCATCTATAACAATGAAAATGTAGAAATACTTAAGTTGTAATGAGGATAGTAAAACTTTGGTAAATATTACTGATATTTTACTACAACTAAATATGCTCATTTTTGCGTGTTTTCGCCCAAAACAGCAAATTTAAAAAAACAAGTGCCATATTTTGGACCAAATGGCAATTTTTGAAAAAAACTGCCATATTCGAAATGTGCTTAGTGTGAAAACGCAAACATTTATAGGAAATGATTTCTTCTCTCCCCATATTAGGCCTTACAGAAAGCGAAAAATCAAAGCAAAACATGCTAAACTAAATTTTTGCTTTTTAGATGAAAATTAAAGCAAAAACCACTAAATTATTTAAGCATATTTTTGCTTGTCGAAAAGAAAATTGTACTTATTTTTGTCAAAATAATGCAAGAAGAATATTGGCATTTTCACTCATCACTGCAGAGTACCCAATAAGCTCATGGTGAACCTGAACTCCTAGGAGTGTGTACGGGGTTACGATGGCCCAAAAAGCCCTCTTACTAAAATCTTATGGAAAACAAAAGCTTGCTTTCTTAAAGGACAGCTGAAGAGAGAGGTATATGGAGGCTGCCATGTTTATTGCCTTTTAAACATTACCAGTTGCCTGGCAGCCCTGCAGGTCTGTTTGGCTGCAGGAGTGTCTGAATAACACCAGAAACAAGCATGCAGCAAATCTGTCAGATCTGACAATAATGTCAGAAACACCTGATCTGCTGCATGCTTGTTCAGGGTCTATGGCTGAAAGTATTAGAGTCAGAGTGTCAGCAGGGCTGCCAAGCAACTGGTTTTGCTTAAAAGGAAATAAACATGGCAGCCTCCATATACCTCTCTCTTCAGTTGTCCTTTAAAACAGAAAGTATTTGCAATAATTCAGGTTGGAGTGAGCTACGAGATGTCTCCCAGTGCATCACTGTAAATTACCCATTGTTGTCCCTGTAAGCTAAACAACACACCACTAGAGATGTGAGCGAACAGTTTGCCAGCAAATCTCTATGTGCCTGTACTACTTCTGGGTCGCTATGACCCGTAGTAGTACGGCTGCGCTGGGCCGGCGGTGCGTGTTTTTGATTGTAATTTAAACTCAAGGAGAACGAGCAAGCAAAGTTATCATTATACAGTCTCAATAACCTATATAGGTATCAATATTTATAATATTTAATAATAACTACTATAAGTGTAATTTCGTTTTTCTCCACTGGGTGGCGGCAAATTCCTCTATCTTCAGTATTTTCTACTTCTATACTTGATTTTCTATGCAATTTGCTTTGAGTCCACTAGATGGCAGCGGTAGGATTTTCTATGCGTACCACCCAATCCTCATGCGTCTCAATGTACGCTTGGCTGACCTTACGCGCTGACGTTTATGACAGCGCGTGGGGTCAAGCTGATGACGCGGCCGCGTCCAGGGGGGTTATTTAAACTGCGCCAGCTCCCTTACCAGATTGTCCCTTGGCAGCTTCGGCGGAACTAGTGGGACAGCGCGGGTAGCGCTGTACAGCCTTTCCTGGTCTTACTACCTTATCTATTTGGTGAGTCTTTTGATCTTCTGCGATCCTCCTCCCTGCTCATTCCTACACCTTAGGTTTACCTCTACTGGCCATTGTGGCCATCTTCCTGCACTAATATTCACTTTACTTTAAGCTCTTGTGTTTACCTGCTAGAGTTTATTGTTGTAGTTTGTACGTTTATATACACATGATGTAGTGTTTTTTGCAGTGTCCTTTACATTTATTCAATTGATTAGTGGTTCATGCACAGTTGTCACTTTATTCTATTAGGGAGTTTCCAATTTTTACTTAGCCTTTTTAAGCACTAGCACCTTATTCCTCAGCAGGAGGGTTGAAAGCAGTAGTTATTCATATGTTTGTTAGTTCCTCCTGGGATAGCCAGCTGTGAAACAGTAGTCCTTACTACTAATTTTTATAAATCAATAGGACTCTGTTACATTTATCACAGGAGCAACCAGAAGGAGCTATACCATCGATACTTCTCATTAGACTCAATTGATTATTGACAATATAGGACATATATACCAGGTCTGGCTGTTTGTTTTTAATTGGTTTTAAACTTATTAGTTGGCACTAATAAAGATTTTCTCATGATTCCTGGTGTCTTGAGTTATACCTGTTTGAATGCCTGATATTACTAGATTATAAAGGAGGGGGTGCCTTTTCTCTTTTTTGTTTGCGTGTTTTTGATTGCGCGCCTGTTACCGGACACTCTCTGCGCATGAGCGTGACGTCACGCACATGCGCAGAAAGTGCTCGGCAACAGGTGCGCGATCAAGGACGCGCACCACCGGCCCAGCGCAGCCGTACTACTACGGGTCATAGCGACCCGGAAGTAGTACAAGGTGAGGGGTTCGCCGGCTAACGGTTTGCGAACCGTTCGACGACATCCCTACACACCACCTCCAGATCTGCTGGAATGCAATCATGTGTCAGCTTGTTAAATATACAGAGCCACAATAATCCAAAATGCATACAGATGTTTTAGTTTAAGTATAATACCATTATTACACAGAAAACTTAAAACAATATCCCGGGGGAACCTCAATGTGCAGGGCCGGATTTGTACTTTCCAGTGCCCTAGGCCTGCTGTCACCAACTGAACTCAGAACGTCCTCTCTGCTCTAAAAGATATGTAACAACATAACCTTTAAAGAAAAACATTTCTTTGTTACTGCAATAAATCTGCAGTGTGTCTACTTTCTGCTTCCATGGAAGCAGACATATTGTTAACATCCTGTGCTATCAAAAGAGCTTAGATGTTATGGCAGTCAGGTGACAGTGCAGAGATCAAAGTACAACTTGTGATTAGACACAGATAAGGGGGAATTAGACAGGCTCTCTAAATACATACAGGGTACATTTCTCTATGTTTTCCTTCTGTCCTATGCAAGAGTTCAGCTCCACTTTAAAGCATCTGAATGACATTTATTTATATTTGCTGAAAAATCTATGTATCTCTTTTCAAAGCTGAATGTACACATGGTGCTCTAACATATTGACAGTATACAGGTACAAAGTCTGAAGAAGGCTTATTAGCAGAAAGCTTACTCTTTTTCTTTTAAGCCAATAAATGGTATCATTCTGATTCAAAACTCTCTGCTTTCACTGATGGCTAAGATGGTACAATGCTCTACTGCTACAGGAAAGTAGAAGGATGCCAAGCCATACACACTAGCATAGAGGTAGTAACAGCTCAAATGACAGTTTAGCAATGAAAGGGAAAAAACAACATTTTTATTCCTGCAGTTCTCATAGATGGTAGAAGCTGAAGGACAGAAAATGAGTCAAGAACGAGTTAACTGAAGCAGAAAAGAGATCACTGCTAGCTAGGAAAAAAAAGAGAAACAGTCATAAATTAGGGTTAGACAAGAAAGTAATTAACAACTGCTGGGGTCAGTGTCACAGCTGTAAAAGAGGTGAAGAAACTAGCCAAGCTCACTGATATTTGTGAACGCCTGCATTAAAACTCAGCGGAACTTAGTTCTATCTGCTTTGTAATGTAAATCCTTGGTATTTCTCACATCGACTTGTATGTCCATCATACAGAGGAATGGATCATCAGGTGACCGCAGAAGCTGATTGTCATAACACATCAGGAAGTGCGAGAGAGAAGCAGGGATTGGGGAACTCTGGAATTAATCTATTAGTGCAGAGTAGGGCGCTGGCTGATCTGCGGGACCAGAAGAGATGATTTACTTTGATATATGACCTCTTCTCTCTCCAAGTCCACCCTTCTTATCTTATCTGATTTTATCGCCCTAGGCCATGGCCTAAATGGTGGCCTTCCCAGAAATCTGGCCCTGTCAATGTGCATGGTAAATATTTTAGCAAAACTCCTGTGCTGCATACATCCTTAGTTTATGTACCTCAGATGGTAGACCTGATATTTATAATTCTGGCCAAGTTCTCAACTACATGTGTAAAAATGTAGTTCCAAACCTATAAGAAACCTCCAGCATGCACATTCACTGTTGCCTGCAAACATATCATTGTACTGCTTTCCAGGCTTTCAGCAAACTAATTGCTTTCTGTTACAGCCAAATGTTTCAAATGTGGACTCATCAGCAGGGCCGGATTTGTACTTTTTACCGCCCAAGGCCCACTACCTTCAGCCGCCCCATGACAACTGCGGTATTAGGATTTAGGGTTTTTGGACATAGGAAAGGGAAGAGGTTCAAATACAGAAACTGATGAATCAGAATATTAGGGTTAGGTATTTACAAAAAAAAAAGTGGTTAGTGGAGATTACAGCTAGGCCTTTTGGAAATTTAGGGTGAGGCTAGGTATTGGAGAATAGGATTATGGAAAAAAGGTTAAAATTAAAGTGGCCTTGAGATGGTACACTGGGCTTTATTTATCCTTACCTGGTACTTCCTTCAGCCCCATAAGCACTGTGTGGCCTCCCTCGCCGTCCTCTTCAGCCCCTCCACTTAGGCAATATGCCTCCCAGATATCCGTCTGGCAGTGCTCTTCTGCACATACGCAGCTCAGCCGCATGTACACCCCTCCTTGCGCTACCACGGCCAGGAGCATTCTGCACCGGATAATCCCGAAGACAAGAGCGTTGCAGGTAGAGATGAGCGTAATGACGTAATTACGATTTCGTGAAATTTCACGTAATTAGTGTAATTACGATTATGGCCGTAAGTACATAATCGTAATGAAGAAGGATTTCGCGAAATTTCACGTAAGCGTAATTTTTCGCGTAATTTTCGCATTACTGTGGGTATTACGAAATTAATGCGTATGGCCATGCTCCCAAGCGGAAAAGTTGACGCATGGATCAATGTTAGGTAGCCGCCGAATTTAAAGGTTAATAGCAAAGCCCCCTTAAATGCTAAGAGCCTCAAATTTGGAGAATATATTAAGGAGATCAGGAGGAATAAGAGGAAAACATTTTTTTTTCAAAAAGACCTTATAGTTTTTGAGAAAATCGATGTTAAAATTTCAAAGTAAAAATGTATACAGTTAAAAACCCGCCGACTTTAACGGTTAATAGCAAAGCCTGCTTAAAGTTTAGGAACACCAAATTCCTAGGGTATATTAAGGGGATCAGTGGGAATAAGAGGAAAAATGTTTTTTTCAAAAAGGCCTTATAGTTTTTGAGAAAATCGATTTTTAAGTTTCAAGGGCAAAAATGTCTTTTAAATGCGGAAAATGTCAGTTTTTTTTTTTGCACAGGTAACAATAGTGTATTATTTTCATAGATTCCCCCAAGTGGGAAGAGTTTTACTTACTTCGTTCTGAGTGTGGGAAATATAAAAAAAAAGGACGTGGGGTCCCCCCTCCCAGACCTCTTTAACCCCTTGTCCCCCATGCAGGCTGGGATAGCCAGAATGCGGAGCACCGGCCGCGTGGGGCTCCGCACCCTGACTATACCAGCCCGCATGGTCCATGGATTGGGGGGTCTCGGAAGGGGAGGGGCAGCCAAGCTTTCCCTTCCCCCTCCGAGCCCTTGTCCAATCCAAGGACAAGGGGCTCTTCTCCACCTCCGATGGGCGGTGGAGGTGGAGGCCGCGATTTCCTGGGGAGGGGTTCATGGTGGAATCTGGGAGTCCCCTTTAAAAAGGGGTCCCCCAGATGCCCACCCCCCCTCCCAGGAGAAATGAGTATAGAGGTACTTGTACCCCTTACCCATTTCCTTTAAGAGTTAAAAGTAAATAAACACACAAACACTTAGAAAAAGTATTTTAATTGAACAAAAAACATAACCACGAAAAAAGTCCTTTAATATTCTTAATTAACCATTAATACTTACCTGTCCCTTTAAATAAATGATCCCTTGCAAAATCCTCGGAAATGTTCTATCAGTTACAATGTAACAAAGTTATTACAATGTAACAACTTTGTTACATTGTAACTACGCCGCACCCGACGTCACTCGCCGCTCAGCCGCCGCATACGCGTCCGTGCAGGACGCTAAGTCCCCGCTGGCCCCCGCTGTCCACCCCGCCCACATCTGTCACCCACATGTCACCCACATGTGGGTGACATGTGGGTGACAAGTGGGAGAGGCGGGGAGGGCAGCGGAGCCGGCGGGGACTTAGCGTCCTGCATGGACCCGACAGAGCTCTGAGCTATATAGCTCAGAGCTCTCTAAGCATCTTTGTATTTGGGCTCCAAGGAGCCCCATTGGTCCTTAGCAGACCAATGGGGTTCCTTCAAATCAGAAGGAACCCTATTGGTCTGCTAAGGACCAATGGGGCTCCTTGGAGCCCAAATACAAAGATGCTTAGAGAGCTCTGAGCTATATAGCTCAGAGCTCTGTCGGGTCCGTGCAGCACGGACGCGTATGCGGCGGCTGAGCGGCGAGTGGCGTCGGGTGCGGCGTAGTTACAATGTAACAAAGTTGTTACATTGTAATAACTTTGTTACATTGTAACTGATAGAACATTTCCGAGGATATTGCGAGGGATCATTTATTTAAAGGGACAGGTAAGTATTAATGGTTAATTAAGAATATTAAAGGACTTTTTTCGTGGTTATGTTTTTTGTTCAATTAAAATACTTTTTCTAAGTGTTTGTGTGTTTATTTACTTTTAACTCTTAAAGGAAATGGGTAAGGGGTACAAGTACCTCTATACTCATTTCTCCTGGGAGGGGGGGTGCTCATCTGGGGGACCCCTTTTCAAAGGGGACTCCCAGATTCCACCATGAACCCCCCCCCCCCCCAGGAAATCGCGGCCTCCACCTCCACCGCCCATCGGAGGTGGAGAAGAGCCCCTTGTCCTTGGATTGGACAAGGGCTCGGAGGGGGAGGGGAAAGCTTGGCTGCCCCTCCCCTTCCGAGACCCCCCAATCCATGGACCATGCGGGCTGGTATAGTCAGGGTGCGGAGCCCCACGCGGCCGGTGCTCCGCATTCTGGCTATCCCAGCCTGCATAGGGGACAAGAAGTTAAAGGGGTCTGGGAGGGGGGACCCCACGTTGTTTTTTTTTTATATATTTCCCACACTCAGAACGAAGTAAGTAAAACTCTTCCCACTTGGGGGAATCTATGAAAATAATACACTATTGTTATCTGTGCAAAAAAAACTGACATTTTCCGCATTTAAAAGACATTTTTGCCCTTGAAACTTAAAAATCGATTTTCTCAAAAACTATAAGGTCTTTTTGAAAAAAATGTTTTCCTCTTATTCCCACTGATCCCCTTAATATACCCTGGGAATTTGGTGTTCCTAAACTTTAAGCAGGCTTTGCTATTAACCGTTAAAGTCGGCGGGTTTTTAAATGTATACATTTTTACTTTGAAACGTTAACATCGATTTTCTCAAAAACTATAAGGTCTTTTTGAAAAAAATTTTTTTCCTCTTATTCCTCCTGATCTCCTTAATATATTCTCCAAATTTGAGGCTCTTAGCATTTAAGGGGGCTTTGCTATTAATCCTTAAAGTCGGCGGCTTTTTTATATTATACGGAGCGTTACGGTTTAACGCGAAATTACGGTAGCGTTTAATGCGAAATTACGGCATGAACGAAACGCGAAATTACGCGTTGAAAATTACGCTTACGGTATTTTCAATTATGATTTTAATGGCAATTACGCTACCGTAATTTCGCATCGTAATCGCAAATTTCGCATGCGTAATTATAGTAATGCGAAATTACGAAAATTTCGGCTCAACTCTAGTTGCAGGGTCACGCGCATCGCAGGGGATTACTGGGAGTCATAGCGCTAGAACGGAGGGGGCAATGAGGACGGCAAAGGAGGCCACAGTGCTCATGGGGCTGAAGGAAGCC
Source organism: Hyperolius riggenbachi (assembly GCF_040937935.1). Lineage (NCBI taxonomy): Eukaryota > Metazoa > Chordata > Amphibia > Anura > Hyperoliidae > Hyperolius > Hyperolius riggenbachi. The sequence goes on along the minus strand of NC_090651.1, from coordinate 215,622,784 downwards.
CCAGGTAAGTATAAATAAAGCCCAGTGTAGTCAGGTTAGAGATTCTGATCACAAGATTAGGGTAATTCAATTGACTGAGGATAGTGACTCTGTTCTCTGTAAAGTGCTGCAGAAGGTATCGGTGCTAGATAAATACATAATAATAATAATAATAATATGGTAGACATTAAACTATGACTATGGTAGGATTAGATTGTGAGCTCCTCTGAGGACAGTCAGCGACATGACTATGTACTCTGTAATGTACTGCAGGAGATGTCAGTGCTGTATAAATACATAATAATAATATGGTACAACATTAGATTATGACTATGGTAGGAATTAGAGTGTGAGCTCCTCTGAGGACAGTCAGTGACATGACTATGTACTCTGTAATGTACTGCAGGAGATTTCAGTGCTGTATAAATGCATAATAACCTGGTACAACATTAGACTATGACTGTAGTAGGGATTAGAATGTGAGCTCCTTTGAGGACAGTCAGTGAAAGGGCTATGCACTCTGTAGAAGATGTCAGGGCTATAAAAACACACAATAATATTATCGTAGTACATCAGAATATAATTATGGTACATAACAATATAGCAGGACATTAGACTGACTATAATAATAAAAAAGAATACCCCATACAGTATATGAATAGCTTTGTGTGTGTGAAGGTGAAATGACTGTGGGAGGAAGGCAAGGGGAATGCTGCCTTATTAACAACTTGAAAAGAGAGCCAGGGCTGCACAGAGATAAGTGAAGTGTAGAAGCCAGCTAGCAGGACAGGGGGGGGGGCAACAGGCAGCCATGTTTTATAGCAGCTTCAGAGGTCCCAGGCTCCGAGGGAGAGGAAGAAGGAGGGAGACAGCTGGTCACTCAGGACTCCACAACAGCGTAGGGCAAAGTGTGCAAAATGCCTGCAGTTCTGCACACACAATTCTCCCTCCTCAATCCTCATTGTGCTGATTCCATGCTTAGTTCCCTAATGCCTACCAGTCTGCCACAGTGCCACTACTGCTGGGTGCTGGCTTCTTCTTCCTCCTCCCTTCTGGGCACAAATCTCCCGGCTTGTCTCTTCTCAGTCCCGCCCCCCACTGCCATAGAGGAGGGAAGGGGAGGGGCACTCTGCTCCGTGCCGTGAAGCATGCAGGAAGGACTGGAGGACAGCGCGGCAGCAGACAGCTGATCTGCCTGCCGGTGTGAGCCATCCGCCCCAGCTCTGCTGTCAGCAGGCTTCCGCCCTAGGAACCGGCCTAGGTTGCCTGTGCGGAAATCCGGCCATGCTCATCAGTCCAGTGCATCACTACACAGCAGTTCTTAGGTTTTTGTGCAAAGGTAAGTGACTTGGCGTTGTTTCCATGTTGGAGGGTTTTGGCAGCAAGTATTCTATGAAGAGCTTTTCAGACCAGACTTCTCTGGACTGTAGATGGGTCACACTAATTTCTATCTGGTTAGAGCTAAAGGTGGCCACACACCATACAATTTTTTAAATATCTGTTCAATTTAAGAATTGCAATCAATCTTTCTGATTGATTGTAGCATTTCAAAAATATGACCAATGTACCACACACCTACTGTATGTTCAATTTTTTCCCCAAATTATGATAAAAATGATTGGAAACTCTGAGAAAATTGCCAATTTATTAATATACACACCCTAGCAATCTACCACACACCATACAATCTTTGGAAAGCTTGAAGAAAAATATCTGGTATTCCGGACCGATAAAAATCAAAGAAAACGGGAAATCCGATTGGATTTTTCAGTCGAATGAAAAAAAGCTTTCGATTTTTTCGGGAGATCCGATCGTTTTTATCGAATTGCCATAAAATTTATCATTTTATTGTATCGCGTGTGGTCACCTTAAAGCGCACCTTAAGTCAACTAAAAAAAATGAGATGAACTCACCTGGGGCTTCCCTCAGCCCCCAGCAGACGATCGGTGCCCTCGCAGCTCCGCTCCGATGTCCCAGGACCCGCCGGCGACGACTTCCGGTTCCGCCGTCACCGGCCGACAGGCATGGGAACGCGAGTGATTGTTCGCGTTCCCAGCCTGTATATCGCCCCCTATGCTGCTATTGCGGCCAGGAGGCCGCAATAGCAGCATAGGGGGCGATATACAGGCTGGGAACGCGAACAATCACTCGCGTTCTCATGCCTGTCGGCTGGTGACGGCCAAACCGGAAGTGCTCGCCGGCGGGTCCTGGGACATCGGAGCGGAGCTGCGAGGGCACCGATCGGCTGCTGGGGGCTGAGGGAAGCCCCAGGTGAGTAAATCTCATTTTTTTAGTTGACTTAAGGTTCGCTTTAAGGGTGCAATTGGACATCTTCAATTACAGAAGGGAAGACAGCATGATGTGTCTATTATCCTCTGCACTATGTTTCCATGGCTGACCACAGCATTTTCATCTCTCAGTGTTGCCTATTTTCTTGTGCTCCTGCAGAAGATATTGGACAGCACATCAGATAACAACTGGCTTGAAATAAGTATGTTCTGAAAAAGGCTACAGGAAATTCCACAGCCAATATCTCCTAACCTTCCTGGAAATGTCTAACCTCTGACATAACTAACTGGTGTAGTAAAATCACCCTATGTCATGTTGCTGTGTTCTAACTTGCCATCGGAAAATATATATTTTTTTTACACCAAGCTCTTTTCAGCAACCTCAACCTGTTTCAAATCTTCTACACAGCTGATTCTGTTTGATTTAATGATCATGTTTGACCTATATGTTATTCCTGATCAGTACCTGTTTAATATAATTATTTATTCATGCACTGGTCACATACTTCAAAAAAATCTTAATTGTGTGGTAGTAAAATTGGAAAAAATGATGTTATGCTAAAACCCTAATCTAGTGAAGGTTTTTATTAGACTATTATAACAGCATAGAAAAGGTTAGGTATTAGGTGGGGGTGAGTTAGGTTTTGGCATCTACAGCAGTGGTTAGGCATTTGGGGGGGGGGGAGGCATCTGTAGTGAAGTGTCCAAGTGAGAATGGATGCCGTTTACTGCATTGTAATACAGTATATTGGTAATTAAAATTACCAATATTTCACTATTAGTGGCACCACCCAGCACCCAACTCATGCAGCCATGCCATAACATGTACTCCTGCTCCTTGCCCTTTTTTTTAGCTCAGGCTGTCAAGAGCACACTCCTATTTGGAAATATAGGCATGGATTCATTACCATTCCCAGTGAGGACATGGGAGAGATTGTGCCACTCACCCCTCTCCTCTAGGGAGTGGAGGATAGTGGTGCAGTCAAGGAAAGGGGATTGGTTCAGCTTGTCTTTGATCATACCATCTGCCCACACATTGTCCAGGATGATCTAGCTACACTTGGTGTCCGTTCCGGTCTACGCCTGTGGATCACTGACTTTCTCACCAATAGGAACCAAGTCGTCAAGCTGGGGAACATCCACTCAAAAGTAATGACAATAAACACTGGTGTACCTCAAGGCTGTGTCTTGTCTTGTCACCACTGCTGTTCTCCCTCTACACGAATAACTGCAAATACGTGGTAGACTCTGTTAAGGTCATCAAGTGTGCTGATGACACCACCATTGTTGGCCTGGTCACCTATGATTATGTTCAGGAGTACTGCCGGTAGGTAGAGAGAATCTGTTATTGGTGTAAAGAGAACAGTCTAGTGCTAAACATGGCAAAAACAGTCAAGCTGATCATAGACTTAAGGAATGCTGCTTCCACCCCACCTCCTATCTTCATGGACAGCATGGAGGTGACAAGAGTACCATGCAGTGTTGCCAACCGCCCGTAAATTTACGGGCAGCCCGTAAATTTTGATACAAAATGAGCTGCCCGTGAATTCCGTAAGGAATTCAGCAGCGTCCGTAAGGGCGGCCAGTCGGCCGCCCGCCCTGTTGCAGGAGGACAGCAGCGCAGTGGAGGAAGAGCTGTGGGCAGCTTAGTGCTCTCCCTCCCTCGCTGACTGTCCCCTCCTGATCTAACTGTGCTGAGTGGCGTTTGGCAGCGGGCGGGACTTTCCTTCCGTCTCGCTCCTGCGCCTGAAGTTCTGCTGCTCTGGTCTGGACCAGACCAGAGTAGCGGCAAATAATCCCGCGACGAGACGCAGGTAAGTTCTGCTAGCTGCCGCCTGCCAGCCACTCAGATCAGGAGGGGACAGTCAGTGAGGGAGGGAGAGCACTAAGGTGAGAGAAGGGGGGTAGATTGCCCCCCTTCTCCACCGCTGATGCTGCGCTGCTGTCCTCCTGCTGGGGGGGGGGGGGGTCACCTGGCTACCTATTGTGGGCACATATATCTCTGGCTACATATACTGGGCACATATAACCCTGGCTACATATACTGGGACATATACCCTGCCTACATATACTGGGCACATATACCCCTGGCTACATATACTGGGCACATATAACCCTGGCTACATATACCTGTGGCTACATATACTGGGCACATATACCCTGCCTACATATACTGGGGACATATAACCCTGGCTACATATACTGGGCACATATAACCCTGGCTACATATACCTGTGGCTACATATACTGGGCACATATACCCTGGCTAAATATACTGGGCACATATTGCCCCTGGCTACCTATTGTGGGCACATATACCTCTGGCTACATAAACTGGGGACATATACCCTGCCTACATATACTGGGCACATATACCCCTGGCTACATATACTGAGCACATATAACCCTGGCTACATATACCTGTGGCTACATATACTGGGCACATATACCCTGCCTACATATACTGGGGACATATAACCCTGGCTACATGTACTGGGCACATATACCCCCTGGCTACCTATTGTGGGCACATATACCTCTGGCTACATATACTGGGCACATATAACCCTGACTACATATACTGGGACATATACCTGTGGCTACATATACTGGGCACATATACCCTGCCTACATATACTGGGACATATAACCCTGGCTACATATACTGGGCACATATACCCCCTGGCTATCTATTGTGGGCACATATACTCTGTACAGCGCTACGGAAGATGATGGCGCTATATAAATACTAAATAATAATAATAAATAATAATATACCCCCTGGCTACCTATTGTGGGCACATATACCTGTGGCTACATATACTGGACACATATACCCTGCCTACATATACTGTTCACATATACCCCTGGCTACATATAATCCTGGCTACATATACTGGGCACATATGCCTGTGGCTACATACACGGGGCACATATACCTGTGGCTACGTATACTGGGCACATATACCCTGGCTACATATACTGGGCACATATAACCCTGACTACATATACTGGGACATATACCTGTGGCTACATATACTGGGCACATATACCCCTGGCTACATATACTGGGGACATATACCTCTGGCTACATATACTGGGCACATATACCCCTGGCTACATATACTGGGGACATATACAGAGGAGGAAATAATTATTTGACCCCTCACTGATTTTGTAAGTTTGTCCAATGACAAAGAAATGAAAAGTCTCAGAACAGTATCATTTCAATGGTAGGTTTATTTTAACAGTGGCAGATAGCACATCAAAAGGAAAATCGAAAAAATAACCTTAAATAAAAGATAGCAACTGATTTGCATTTCATTGAGTGAAATAAGTTTTTGAACCCCTACCAACCATTAAGAGTTCTGGCTCCCACAGAGTGGTTAGACACTTCTACTCAATTAGTCACCCTCATTAAGGACACCTGTCTTAACTAGTCACCTGTATAAAAGACACCTGTCCACAGAATCAATCAATCAAGCAGACTCCAAACTCTCCAACATGGGAAAGACCAAAGAGCTGTCCAAGGATGTCAGAGACAAAATTGTAGACCTGCACAAGGCTGGAATGGGCTACAAAACCATTAGCAAGAAGCTGGGAGAGAAGGTGACAACTGTTGGTGCCAGGAGCAAAGCTAGGGGGGGTCGGGGTAGGTCAACTGCCCCCGGGCGCCGGGTCCCTAAGGGCGCCCAGCTGAGCTGATTTTTTTTTTTTTTCTCTGCGGAGGGGAGCAGCGCAGAGAAGAGAAGAGGGAGAGCTATGCGAATGGTGGAGAAGGGGGCCATCTCCCCGCCTTCTCTCACCTTAGGGCTCTCCCTCCCTCCCTCGCTGTCCCCTCCGTTATTGTCCGGGTGTCTGGCGCAGCGGGCGGGACTTACCTCCGTCTCGCTCCAGCGCCGGCCGGAAGTTCGGGTCCCGCAGCCGCTGCTCTGGACTAGACCAGAGTAGCGGCAGATCCATCCGCGCTGCGACGAGACGGAGGTAAGTTCCGCCCGCCGCTGCCAGCACCCGGACATTAATGGAGGGGACAGCGAGGGAAGGAGAGCAGCTCTCCCTCTTCTCTGCGCTGCTCCCCTCCTGCTGGGGAGCCAGGGAGGGGGACACCTGGCTACCTACTCTGGGCATATATACCCCTGGCTACATATACTGGGCATATATACCCCCTGGCTACATATACTGGGCATATATACCCCCTGGCTACATATACTGGGCATATATACCCCCTGGCTACATATACTGGGCATATATACCCCTGGCATACATATACTGGGCATATATATTCCCTGGCTACATGGACTGGGCATATATACCCCCTGGCTACATATACTGGGCATATATACCCCTGGCTACATATACTGGGCATATATACCCTTGGCTACATATACTGGGCATATATACCCCATGGCTACATGGACTGGGCATATATACCCCCTGGCTACATATACTGGGCATATATACCCCTGGCTACATATACTGGGCATATATACCCCTGGCTACATATACTGGGCATATATACCCCCTGACTACATAGACTGGGCATATATACCCCCTGGCTACATATACTGGGCATATATACCCCTGGCTACATATACTGGGCATATATACCCCTGGCTACATATACTGGGCATATATACCCCTGGCTACATATACTGGGCATATATACCCCTGGCTACATATACTGGGCATATATACCCCTGGCTACATATACTGGGCATATATACCCCTGGCTACATATACTGGGCATATATACACCCTGGCTACATATACTGGGCATATATACCCCCTGGCTACATATACTGGGCATATATACCCCTGGCTACATATACTGGGCATATATACCCCTGGCTACATATATACCCCCTGACTACATATACTGGGCATATATACCCCTGGCTACATATACTGGGCATATATACCCCCTGGCTACATATACTGGGCATATATGCCCCCTGCCTACATATAGGCAGGGCATATATACCCCTGCCTACATATACTGGGCATATATACCACTGCCTACATATACTGGGCATATATACCCCCTGACTACATATACTGGGCATATATACCCCTGGCTACATATACTGGGCATATATACCCCTGGCTACATATTCTGGGCATATATACCCCTGGCTACATATACTGGGCATATATACCCCTGGCTACATATACTGGGCATATATACCTGGGCTACATATACTGGGCACATATACGCCTGACTATATATACTGGGCACATATTATTCTCCTGGCTACATATACTGGGCATATATACCCCTGGCTACATATACTGGGCACATATACCTCTGGCTACATATACTGGGCACACATACCCCTGCCTACATATACTGGGAACATATACCCCTGGCTACCTGTTCTGTGGACATCTCTACCCCTGGCTACCTGTTCTGGGGACATCTATACCGCTGGCCACCTATTCTGGGGACATCTATACTGCTGGCCACCTATTCTGGGAACAACTATAGACCTGAGGCTACCTATTTTTGGGGAACCACGTCAGATTGAGTGTATTTTGGAGAACTGCTGCCAGGTGAGAAGTGTCTACCATATTAAGGGGGCATTCTACCTATTTATGTGAAATGCTGTCTATTTATGTGACTCATGACTGCTGAATTTGTCTTGTTGGGGGCCTCATGGTTACTGAATTTGTCTTGTTGGGGGCCTCATGATTTGTTGGGGGCCTCAAGATTGCTGAATTTATCTTGTTGGGGGCCTCATGATTGCTGAATTTGTCTTGTTGGGGGCCTCATGATTGCTAAATTTGTCTTGTTGGGGGCCTCATGATTACTGAGTTCGTTATGTTGGGGGCTTCATGATTGCTGAATTTGTCTTGATGGGGGGGGCTCATGATTGCTGAATTTGTCTTGGAACATGCTGGAAGGTACATACTGAGGGAGGGTGGGTGAGCGTGAGCCTGCTAACCTCCATATACATTTGGCTCCACCCATAACCATGCCCACATTTATTATGTGACCACGCCCCTTTTTGGCGCAGCGCGCGCCGCAACCTTGACTTTGGGGGGCGCATTAATAGTCTTTGTCCCCGGGCGCTGAAAACCCTAGCTACGCCTCTGGTTGGTGCGATTGTTCGAAAATGGAAGGAGCACAAAATGACCATCAATCGACCTCGCTCTGGGGCTCCACGCAAGATCTCACCTCGTGGGGTGTCAATGGTTCTGAGAAAGGTGAAAAAGCATCCTAGATCTACATGGGAGGAGTTAGTGAATGACCTCAAATTAGCAGGGACCGCAGTCACCAAGAAAACCATTGGAAACACATTACACCGCAATGGATTAAAATCCTGCAGGGCTCGCAAGGTCCCCCTGCTCAAGAAGGCACATGTGCAGGCCCGTCTGAAGTTTGCCAATGAACACCTGAATGATTCTGTGAGTGACTGGGAGAAGGTGCTGTGGTCTGATGAGACCAAAATAGAGCTCTTTGGCATTAACTCAACTCGCTGTGTTGGGAGGAAGAAAAATGCTGCCTATGACCCCCAAAACACCATCCCCACCGTCAAGCATGGGGGTGGAAACATTTTGCTTTGGAGGTGTTTTTCTGCTAAGGGCACAGGACAACTTAATCGCATTAACGGGAAAATGGACGGAGCCATGCATCGTGAAATCTTGAACGACAACCTCCTTCCCTCTGCCAGGAAACTGAAAATTAGTTGTGGATGGGTGTTCCAGCACGACAATGACCCAAAACATACAGCAAAGGCAACAAAGGAGTGGCTCAAGAAGAAGCACATTAAGGTCATGGAGTGGCCTAGTCAGTCTCCGGACCTTAATCCAATAGAAAACCTATGGAGGGAGCTCAAGCTCAGAGTTGCACAGAGACAGCCTCGAAACCTTAGGGATTTAGAGATGATCTGCAAAGAGGAGTGGACCAACATTCCTCCTAAAATGTGTGAAAACTTGGTCATCAATTACAAGAACTGTTTGACCTCTGTGCTTGCAAACAAGGGTTTTTCCACTAAGTATTAAGTCTTTTATTGTTAGAGGGTTAAAAAACTTATTTCACTCAATGAAATGCAAATCAGTTGCTATCTTTTATTTAAGCTTATTTTTTCGATTTTCCTTTTGATGTGCTATCTGCCACTGTTAAAATAAACATACCATTGAAATGATACTGTTCTGAGACTTTTCATTTCTGTGTCATTGGACAAACTTACAAAATCAGTGAGGGGTCAAATAATTATTTCCTCCACTGTACCTCTGGCTACATATACTGGGCACATATACCCCTGCCTACATATACTGGGGGCATATACCTCTGACTACATATACTGCGCACATATATCCCTGGCTACATATACTGAGGACGCTGGCTGTTTGCCATTATGTGCATTTACTGGTGAAAAGCTGTCTCTTATTATGTGCATTTACTGGTGTAAAGCTGTCTCTTATTATGTGCATTTACTGGTGAAAAGCTGTCTCTTATTATGTGCATTTACTGGTGAAAAGCTGTCTCTTATTATGTGCATTTACTGGTGAAAAGCTGTCTCTCATTACGTGCATTTACTGGTGAAAAGCTGTCTCTCATTACGTGCATTTACTGGTGAAAAGCTGTCTGTCATTACATGCATGTACTGGTGAAAGGCTGTCTCTAATGTGCATTTACTGGTGAAACGCTGTCTGTCATTATGTGCATTTACTTGCCATGCCCACTTTCGTCGCCGCTTTACGCGCCGCAAATTTCCTCGTACATGTTGCCCCCTACCCATTTGACTGCCCCCTCATATGTGCCAGTCTAGAACCGGCCCTGTACCCCTGCCTACATATACTGGGCACATATACCCCTGGCTACCTGTTCTAGGGACATCTATACCCCTGGCCACCTATTCTGGGGACACCTATAGACCTGGGGCTACCTATTTTTGGGGAACCACTGCTGTCAGATTAAATGTATTTTGGGGAACTGCTGCCAGATTATGTGTATGTTGGGGGGAATCGCTGCTGCCAGATTACATCTATTTTTTGGGAACCACTGCCATATTGTCTGTATTTTGAAAGAACCTCTGCCAGATTACGTGGATTTTTGGTGAAATGCTGTAAGATTACCTGTATTTTGGGGGAAGGGGGGAAAACACTATGGCAGAGCTCAAACTTCCCTAGCAGACCTTTTACAGCAATACTAAAATCATGTATATTTGGCCCCACCCATGACCACGCTCACATTCTGTTGCGTGACCACGCCCATTTTTCGGCACGCCTTGCTGCACGTGGCGCAGGAGATTTTGTCAGTAAAAAAAATCTTTTGTCAGTAAATTTTTAGGTATTTGTCAGTAAACAATAACATGAAAGGTTGGCAACACTGGTACCATGCGCCTGTCTTCTGGGCACTACCATCTCCAGTGACGTCAGCTTGAAGGCTAACATCTCTGTCATCCAGCGGAAAAGCCCAGCAGAGACTTTACTTCCTTCGCCAACTGAGGAAGTTCGGGATGGCCCTAGAGATTCTAAGAAGCTTCTACTCCACCACCATTGAATCGATCCTCTGCTCTTCCATCTTGGACTGGCATGCTGGCGCCACTGCCAGTGAGAAGCATAAACTACAGAGGGTCATCAGGTCGGCGGATGGGATCATTGGTAGACCCATCCCCTCACTTGCCCACCTATACAACACAAGGTTGCATTCTAGGGCACTGAGGATCGCAAATGACCCTTCCCACCCAGGCAATCACTACTTCAGTTTGCTTCCATTGGGCCGGAGGCTTAGGGTCATCCCCACAAGAACTGCTAAACACATGAACTCATTCTTCTCTTTGGCTGTAAGCCTCTTAAACACCCCTCCACACTCTCACATCAGTGCCCCCCCCCCCCCCCACACACCCCAAAGTGACATGACCAATCAATCAAACCAAATGACTATCTCTATCCCTATGTCAGATTGGAACTGTATACAGGATGATCTGTTATGTACAACGAGCAATGTAAATGTAATTGATGTTTAATGTTCCTCTACTTGATTGTTGTTCCTCTGCTTGATGACTCTTGCATGCTTGTTTACCTATCTATCCATGTCTTCCTTTTGAGCTATGTATTGTGCCAAACCCAATTCTGAGCATGACCCTGTTACGCTTGGCTAAATAAACAATTCTGATTCTGAATAAAAGGTTCTACTAGTCTTTAAAGAGAATCTGTACTCTAAATTTTTTACAGCAAAAAGCATACCAATCTATTCATTATGTTCTTCTGGGCCCCTCTGTGCTGTTTCTGCCACTCTCTGCTGCAATCCTGGCTTGTAATTAACAGTTTTAGGCAGTGTTTACAAACAAACTAACCAGCTTGTGATAGGCTCACATAAGCAGAGTGTGTGAGTCATACAGAGCCTACAGGGGGCCTGCAGAGGGTGTGTATCGCTTCTATCCAATCACAAGCAGCCCTGCACATTCCACACATTCCAGCCTTAGCCCGACAGAAGAAAACAGATTAGATCATATAACAGAGATAACACAGCCACTGTGCAATTAGGAAAGGCTGCAGTACAATGAATAACAGCAGTCACATGGCTGCTACGGTTTTCAAGAAAGTTAAGGTATTCATGGGAATCCTTTATAGTTAAATATAATTAAATACCTAGGGGAGGGGAAGAGAGCTGATGGGCTTATACAATATTTTACTGCAAGGGGGCTTTAAAAGCAAAAAGTAGTCACATCAAATATTCATTTAATTTACAAAAGGTCTTACTGAAAGTAATAAAAAAATATTCCTTGAATTTAGTTCCTTCTTTATGTATGCATTTTGCAGGGTTGTTAATTGATTGATAAAAAAACTTAATTTTTTTTTAAAGTAGCTTCACTTTACAGCAAAAGCAAAAATCAAAATGTGATCCCGAAGCTCTTGGATCAAATAGACTTGCATAGTTTATCATATATTTTTCAAGTAAGTATTTTTTTGTGAAACATTTATTTAAGTTCAAGTTTTGGTTATCATGGGAAACACAGACAAGATGTAAAACACCTACCTCTGCATTAGGTCTCAAATAATCAAACTTGGAGAACACAGCATTCAGGGCCATATGCAATTCGAGGAGATAAGAAGCTGAAAACATGCAAGCTTCTTATCTCCTCACATCGCTCAGGATTTACCGGCAAATTCAATTGCCAGTTTCACCTGAGCGATGTCCTTGCGTAAGGGAGCATAACTCAGGCGAATACTAGGTATTCGCTGAGCGATGCTCCTGTGTGGCCAGCGATGTGGAGCGAGGCATTTGTGCCGGGGAGCTGTCCTTCAGCACCACAGCACTGCCCCGGGAGATGCGCGCATCGTCGCAAGGCTGTTACCCGCCGCCCGTCGCCTCCTGCCGCTCGTCGCTGCTGGGAAATTCAGAAAAAACATACCTCCATCGTTCCGGCTCGCCGCATGTCCCACGCCGCTCCTCCGCTCATCTCTGTCTCTGTGAGTGTTGGAGCCCGGCAAAGCATCTTTGAGTCTCCCGCCGGGGCTCCCCGTTCATCCACTAGGTGGCCCAATGAGAATCATCCTGATTCTCATTGGTCCAATTAGAATCAGGATGATTCTCATTGGGCCACCTAGTGGATGAATGGGGAGCCCCGGCGGGAGACTCAAAGATGCTTTGCCGGGCTCCAACACTCACAGAGACAGAGATGAGCGGAGGAGCGGCGTGGGACATGCGGCGAGCCGGAACGATGGAGGTATGTTTTTTGTTACATTTTAAATAGGTAAGGAGTCAAAACTGACTCCTTTACCTATTTAAATCACTGGCATCTGGGGTTTCCTTAGTAAAGGAGGCTCCCAGATGCCAAAAACAGCCCGCAGACACCGGCGATAGGTCTTTTCGCCTGCTCAGAGCAGGTGAAAAGTTAGCACCTATGTTTGGCGGGAAGCATCGCTTCCCGGGAGGTGCAAAATGCAATTGCATAGGGGGAAAGGAACTTGCTGGGCGATTATATCGCCCAAGCGAGTTCTTTTCCGCCCTGGGGGGTGTTAAATGCAATTGCATTAGGCGACCTTGCTGACGCCTATTTTAAGAACTCGCCAGCACTTAGCGCTGGCGAGTTTGGTAATTGCATAGGGCCCTCAGACTCTTGAAGAACCAGTGGAAAATATACTGACATCAGCATCTGTATTTTTTATTTCAAAACCTTTGTAACTTTACTTTCCCAAATGCAAATACAGTCCTATAGCCTGTTGACCTCATCATGTAAAGCCAATAAGTTTCCATATTACCTCACTCCTCAAGCATGTACAGTACATGCAGTAATTACATTGTTCACACACACACACACACACACACACACACACACACACACACACACACACACACACACACACACACACACACACACACGATAGATAAGATTTCTAGCACACTTACCTTTAAACTTATGACAACATCAAACTCTTGCTCTACCTCTCTCATTCCACCCCCTCAACCACCTATAAACAAAAAAATGATTTTGGATAAAACAACATCTCCTATTACCCTCTGTCACAATTTTGCCGCTCCTCGCCGCATTAAAAGTGGTTAAAAACAGTTTTAAACAGTTTGTTTATAAACAAACAAAATGGCCACCAAAACAGGAAGTAGGTTGATGTACAGCATGTCCACACATAGAAAATACATCCATACACAAGCAGGCTGTATACACCCTTCCTTTTGAATCTCAAGAGATCATTTGTGTGTTTCTTTCCCCCTGCATCTCTCATGCACTGAAGTTTCAGGCTGCTCTTTTCTTCCTGCAAACAGCTTTGCCCTTGTCTGTAATTCCTCAGTATGTGAAAGCCCAGCCTGCTCAGAGGATGATTTATCCAGCTTGTAAAAGATAAGAGAGAAGCTGCCCTAATCTAAATAATACACAGGCAGTGTGCAAAGAGGGGCCTGGAAGGGGGAGTTCATAGCAGAACCACAACACTGAAGAACTTGGCAGCCTTCCAGACACAGGCTGACAAGTCTGACAGGGGAAAGATACATTGATTTATTACAGAGACTGTGATAGTAGAAAGTGCTGCAGTAAGCCAGAACACATTAGAATAGCTTTTGGAACTTGAAAGATGATAAAAAAACAGGATGCAATTTTTGTTACGGAGTCTCTTTAAGAGATACTTGAGTTAACGTGATGCACATCAACAGGTAGACTATGAAAACTACATTTCAACCCCCAGAAAGTAAAACAGGTACTCAAAATAATTTGTTCCAAGTATGCTTGTCTACTTTTTATCAATCTAGCACTGTGTCTGCAAATATCTGCCCAGTCCATAGCATGTGAAAAATTGACAAAGCATTTCCTGTGAGGAAATTCAGGACAAATCTGGCCTTCATAATTATGAACATTTCATTTTTTTAGGTTTCGAATAGTGGAAATCCATGAAGGGATAACTTTTGCTGAGTTTCATTTTTCAATGTATTTGGTTTAACAAGGTCTTCACAGTATGAATGACAAGTTTGTGCTGCTAAAGAAATAAAAAAATCAAAAGTAGGTGAAATTTGGTATATGGTCATTAATTTTTAATTGGCTGTAAAGAATATCACTTAGTCAGGGTGCAGGATCAGATAACATACTCAGGTTTAGCTCAAAAAAAAATAAAAAATTATGTGAATCACATCTTACAAAAGCTATATTGCAGCTTCGATGCTGTAAATTGTGATTGGAGCCATCTGTAAAAAGGGCTAGTGGAAAGCGGGGAGGGGTGTGTGTAATTGGACAGTTGATACAATTATTTTTGGACATCATCCAACCATGCTAATGAATACGCAAAGTTTAATTGTTTTTTGCAAGTCATATAGTACACCATCCGGGTCGACCTCCACGGAATCTCCCTAACTCTATTCTCTATAAAGGTGGAAGTCTGTTGCTCTCCTACAGACATAAAGTCATGGGGCGTTCTCCTGAACACAGAGCTTTTGTCACTTGGGGAACATCTTCTCAATAACTTTTAAAATAGATTCTGATTTTTTTTTTTCACTACCCTCTGCAGCCGTTTCCTAGGGAATCTTTGGTCTATATAGGAAGGAATGAAGATTGCCCTGAGTAATGCATTGGGCAGCAAAGGAGCCAACTGCATTGCACTGGCCATTTCATAGACCTTTGCATTGCATGACAGAGTAACCAATTTAGCAGCTGGCGCATCCATGGATCCCCTGCACACATCAAAATATAGAACAGAGCTTCTCAGTAAAGGGGCCCATACACCTAACGATTTTCCCGCCGATATACGGCCGATTCGATCACAGTGATCGAATCGGCTGTTAAGTCGCCGCACACACCGCTGACAGAACGATCGATTTCCATCCGAAATCGATCGTTCCGTCGATCCGTCCATGTGGAAGATTTCTCTCGATCGCCGGCGGGTCGGGAGTGCATCGATAGCGGCATTCGAATGCCCGACAACCGACGCAATACAGCGGGTATACATTACCTGTTCCGGCCGCCGCGAGTCCCCTGGTCCACGCTGTCTTCTTTCCGCGCTGGGTTCCGGACCGGCTGCAGCTACACAGAACTTCCCGGCAGGAAGTTTAAACAGTAGAGCGCCCTCTACTGTTTAAACTTCCCCTGGACAGGAAGTTCAGTAGCTGCAGGAACGGTTTGGAGCCCGGAGCGGAGAAGAAGACAGCTGGGACCAGGGGACTCGCGCCGGCCGGAACAGGTAATGTATGCAGGGGGGGGGGGGGGGGGGGCGCAACAGCAGCGGCAGCCCCACAGATTGTGATCGGTTTTAGGCTGAAATCGATTCACAATCTGTTTGCAGTAAGGTGGCCATACGATCCCTCTCTGATCAGATTCGATCAGAAAGGGATCTATCTGTTGGCCGAATCTGATGGCAAATCGATCAGTGTATGGCCACCTTTAAGCTACTGGCCCAGTGCACTGTGAGTTTGTAACACTTTCCCAAGGACATCAGTATCAGAGAAAAAGAAACAAAACAAAAAAACAATAGGTACAGTGAGATTCTTAACTAAATTGTATCAGTTGTTTCTGGTATTGTTTATTAAGCACTAATAGTAAAATGGCTGCAATGTTAATTGCTTGATTATATATGTTATCATACATATCCCCTTTAAAGTCATTTAAAGAGAGACTGAAGTCTCCCAAAATGCCTGTTTTTCTTTTAAAATCCTCTTTAATATCCATGCCCTAACTGAAATGCTGCATCCCCGCGTCTGAACACCCCATAAATCACCCCAAACTCCCGGGACACATTGTGGGGACCGCTTCCACATAGAGGCAGAGCTTTGGGCTGTAGCTCTGCCTCTACATGTGTCCATCTGCGCAGATCTCCACCTCTGCCCGCCCCTCTCAATTTTCTTTCACTGAGAGGGGCGGGGAGAGAAGGCGATCAGCCCAGATTGCCGTTCATGGAGGCAGAGCTACAGTCCAAAGCTCTGCCTCCACCGAGCAGCGAAATCCACGACCAAGAAAGTCATGCGTAGCTATCCATCTGTGTGCACTATAAATAAAATGGAGAATAATGCACAAAGCGAGAAAAGACCAAAGCTAGAAAAGCATGAAATTGGCACTAAAATCTTCACTTTATTATATCAAAAATGAGATAAAAATTGAAAACTGGATGTCAGACAAAATTAACAATCCCACCCGCCCACCAATAAAACCCACAAGACCGAGGAGCGAGGACCCACATTTTTCAAATAGTGATACTGGTTTGATAGGTGTAGCTGTAGGACAACACAGCATGTCACTTGTAACTATCACGGTAGGGGTGCTTGAATGCAGTCCGATGTAACAACAGACGCCCTGTCACAGTAAAGTCACTGGGTAAACAGTACTGGGTAGGGGTCCCACTCGCAGACTCCCAAACTGTGCCGGTTATGCAGGATAGACAGGGCGTACTGAGTGTGGTTGACAGAGGAGAGGGCGGCAATTGAGAGGCAAGCAGTTGTGCACAAGCAAAAGCAAAAGCAGGGCTGCAGATGTACATGCATGTGGCACAAAGAATTCTCATGGAAACAAAGTTCGTATATGCCCGTCATGCAGCCCAAACATTAGCACTCACAGTTCCTGAGCCTGCCCGTGTCCTCCTCAATGGTACTCCAATCCGTGAGTGGTGATAGCTTGTGTGGGTCAAAAGCTGCGCTGATCACAGGACGACAGCCCACCAGAGAAGAATGTCCTGCGGGCGTTTGGTATCCCTCCGCACGGACAATTCCATGAGTCAGCTCACACAACAGGTTCACATGGGATGAGTGATGGGTCCTCAAGCTCCACCCACCCATGTGCACTAGAAGGTCCAGCGAAGCCAGATGCGTGTCTCTGCGCGGAAACTGCCGGTCTGAACGCGGAGATAGACCACGCGGCGGCATCTCCGCTGTTCATTACAGTACCCCCCCCCCCCCCCCCTGAGGAGTGGACTCCGGACACTTCCCACCAGGCTTCCCAGGATGTGAGTCATGAAATTCTTTCTTTAATCCTTCCGCATGCATGCGACAATCTGGCACCCAAGTTCTTTCCTCCACACCATATCCTTTCCAGTGGACCAGATACTGCACAGAATTCTGCACTAACCGAGAGTCCAGAATCTTTCCAATCTCATATTCAGGTTGGTCATCAACCAACACAGGGGGGGGGGGGGGAGAGGAATCCACGCGCACTGCTGGCTTCAATAGAGACACATGGAATGATCTTACACCTCGCATGCTGGCTGGGAGATCAATCGCATAAGTAACATTATTAATTTTTCTGGTCACTGGGAATGGTCCTATGAATCTAGGACCCAGTTTGGGTGACAGTTGCTTCAGGGCCGAATGCCGGGTGGACACCCATACCATGTCCCCTGGGGAAAACTTCCACTTTACAGACCGTCTCTCATCTGCCTGTTTTATCTGAGGTAGAATGGTCTTAGGCTTAAAACCCCTATATAGAGCGTCTGCTTTGGAACTTTTACTACCTGGTATATGCGTAAGAGGTGACCGTGAGGGATAGAACCCGTCAGAAAGATCTGCACACTGCACTGCCACTCCTCCGACCTGTATCTTGGTAGTACCAACATCAACTCTCCCCAAACAATGCCCATGACAATGGACTGACCATTTCAGTAGCTGTCCTGAAGTCCAGTCAATCTGCGGAGAGTGAAGTTGTAACCAGGGCATGCCAAGAACAACAGTAGAGTTCACCATTGGCAGGACCAGGAACTGTAATTTCTCTTCATGCAACGCCCCTAAACATAACAACAAGGGGGTTTGGAAAAGAGGTTGACTACTCTGCAACGGAGAGTCATCCACTGCAGTGACCAGAATCTGTCGGTCTAGTGGGCACAATGGTATCCCCAATTTTTTTACTAAATCGTAATCTATGAAGTTCGCTGCAGAACCGCAGTCTACAAAGGCTTCTGCGGAACTAGTCCGACCGTCCCATGTAATAGAGCAGGGAAGGAGCAGACGATCATTGTTTAGAGATAAAGACCGCTCGGCTATGGTATTGACTAACCCCAGGCGGCAGCATTCTCCTGGCCCTTTAGCACCATATAGACCACGTTTTCTTGGCCTTCTGTGACTCTTTTTCACTTGACTCAGCCCTGAATATCCGATTTGCATCGGCTCGTCTGAGGGTGATGAAGGTCGAGAAGAGTCGCATGTGACAGACCTTATAGCATTCCTACCACGAATCTGTTTCTGGTAGCGCAAACGGCGATCTATCTGCACGGCCAAAGAAATTGCCTTGTCTACAGATTCGGGCTCAGGATGTCCTATCATCATGTCATGGATTGCATCCGACAATCCTGCCAAAAACAGTCTAACAAAGCATATGCTCCCCATCTAGCCGAGACAGCCCACTTCCTAAACTCAGCAGCGTAAACCTCAACCGATTTACGACCCTGCCTGAGCATCTTGAGCTTCTTTTCAGCAGTGGAAGAAATATCAGGGTCATCTTATATAATGGCCATGGCCTTTAAAATTCCTGAACTGATGACAACGCCTCATGCTCTGCATGTAGGCTATGTGCCCACGTTTGGGAATCACCCGACAGCAGGGTCTTTATAAACGTTACCCTTTGGGACTCAGTTCCTGACAAGGTAGGCCTCAACTTAAAATAAGACAGTACCCGATCTCTGAAATTCCGAAAGTCAGATCTATGGCCAGAAAACTTTTCAGGTACGGACATACGAATGTCAGTGACTGGAGGGGATCACACTGTATTTATAGTTAATTAAATTTCCTGAATAGCCCTAAATAACTGATTGATCTGGGTCTGTTGGTTCATACTCACCCCGGAAAGATTGTTTACTGCGGTGGTCAGGACTTCAACATGACTATACAGTGCGTCCATAGTGTTTTTGGTCTGCCGTTCTGTAACGATTGGTGTCAGCACACAGAGAGAATCTGATTATTGATGATCTGCAGAATCATCAGTAATACAGATGTATACTCGATTATGGATGATCTGCTGAATCACCAATAATACAAGTATGGCTAACCTCTGGACACCAAATGAGTGAAGTACTAGATGAACTGAAGGCTATCTCCCGAGGAGCGGGAGATATAAATGGCTCGGCCAAGAGCCACCTGAGGGGCAGGTGGCCCTGGGCAGTGCAGAAACTATCTCCTAGATAGCAAGGGCCTGGTAACCAGGGATCAGATGGTAAACTGCAGTGCAGCCAGGGGAAGAGACCACTGGCTGCTAACAGGCCGGACTCTCTGAGGAGCGGGAGTCCTGTATGCAGTTGACACCTGATGGAATGGTGTTACTGCTAGTACAGATCGACTGAGCACTCTGGGAGAGTGACAGCTTGAGTGGTCGGGCAGGCCAGGTCGGCAACACACGAGCAGATTAGGTACAGAGAGAGAGACTGATTCGGTAACCAGGTACAGGCAGGGTCTGGCAACAGGTAGGCAGATATTCAGAGGTACCGAATCAGAAGACAAGAGCAAGGTCGACAGAGCAAATGGTCATAACATATCAGTATAACAAAATCCTAGACTGAGGTTTGAGTTCCTTGGTCTCGACACCCTGGAACTAGTCTAGAGTATAATACAGTATTGGTACAGTGTTCCTAAACTTGAGTGTGTGGTCCTTGGTCACAACACCCTGGAACTAGGCTAAATGATAACACAGTAATGACACAGTATCCCTAAACTTGGGTGTGAGGTCCTTGGTCACAACACCTTGGAACTGGTCTAAATGATAACACAGCAATGACACAGTATCCCTAAACTTGGGTGTGAGGTCCTTGGTCACAACACCCTGGAACTGGTCTAAAGTATAACACATCAATGACACAAATGTAATCTGGCTAAGTGTGAATTCCCAGGTCCTCCTGGATCTAACACACTGTGGGATCTGACTGGTCTGAGTGCTCACACGTTAGTATTCGCAACGGCAGACAACCAGCAACTGACAAGCAAGGTCTATATATACTTGCAGTGCTGTGCAGCTCCGCCCGATCCACTCAGCCAATCCAGAGTCCAGCTGGGATCAGCTGATCGGCCTGATCAGCTGATTCCCCTTCTGCTGGTATAAATGTCCTGTCCACTGGCGCGCGCGCGCACGCGTAGCTATCCATCTGTGTGCACTAGAAGGGCCAGCCAAGCCAGACGCGTGTCGTTGCGCGGAAACCGCCGGTCTGAATGCGGAGATAGCCGCCCCATCACTAGACCACGCGGCGGCATCTCCACTGTTCATTACAGGAAGATGTCAGTGCTCTATAAATACCATAATAATAATAGGGTGGTATATTTTCTCATCACATGATGTACAGTGCGTATAGAAAACAACAATCCCAATCAAAATCACTTTTTTGTTGCTTTGTAGTCTAAAATTAAAACAAACAAACAAAATCATTTTCTAGCTGTTTGGAAGCAACACAGCTCATAACATCTAAGGGAAAGCTATAAAAGAATTATTCAGAAAAATGTTGATGATTAAGAACTAATATTGTGAACAATTGTTGAATGGACAAATAAGGTAAAACAAGTGAAGGTTATTTAACCTATCGCGGGCTATATGTAGTTATAATTTAAAATGTACTTATAGATGCTTTATAAGGAACTTACCTCCGAGATTCAGCGACGGGGCCGTCTCTGCCAAGAGCGGCTCGCGTCCTGGCACTTCTGCATCTTGGCAGTCGTCCCCCGCTGGTGATGCGCATACTGGTGGACAGATGTCTCGCTCCTCTCGGCCGCAGTATGGTCTGAGCAGCAACAGAGATAGTGTCAGATGACAGTAAAGTCAGCTGACACTCAGGCAGAGGTTTTATTTATTAAATATAAAATGATGTATGCTGACCCTGCCTGGGATTGAACCCTGGTCTCTCACATCAGAGGGGATGCTCTTGGCCAGTGTACTATGGCTGACACAGTCAGGAGGTTTTGCTGGTCAGTACTGCTTGGGTCAGCTGGCATGTATTGCCAACTGTGTCAGCTGATCTCGCTGTCAGCTGATTAAAGCCTGCGTGTGATTGGCTGTTGTGTGCATGTGGCCGGCCACTGATTGGATGATGTCAGTATTTAAACCTTGCTGTGACACTTGCATGTTGCCCATGATAGCTCTAGTTTGCTGGGTGCTCTGTATTCCTGCTCTTGTTATATTGGATTTTCTGGACTTCGACCTCTGCTTGTTGTTGGACCTTCCTTGTCTGCTCCATTCTTGACCTCTCTTCTGCCTAGCCCTCCTGTACTGCGATATATCTGTTTACCCGTGTATGACCCTGGACTGTTACTGGACCAGAGCCGTGCCGACACAGAGGCTCACGAGGCTGGGGCCTCTGGGCGCAGGTCACTGCAGTCTCGGGGGTGGGGAGGGCGCAAGGAACATGTCGGTGTTGTGCCTGTTTTGCTGCACGCACGCTCGCCCGCCCCACTCACTAGAGATGGGAAGTTCGGATCTTTTCAATGATCCGGATGATTCGAATCGGATCATTGAAGAGATCCGGATCTTTGATCCGAATCTCGGATCATTTTACTACCAAAGCATTCGGGGGTGAAATGAATAGCAGGACAGGTCTTTCCCTGCTGTGGACAGGAGAAGGGGAGGGGGGTGGACACACAGAGAAGGGGAGAAGATGGAAAGAGGGCAGGGAGTGGACAAAGAAGGGAGGAGGGACGAGCAGAAATGTTTGCACACAATACCCACATGCTGCAATCATATGCTTTACATATATGTCACCTATATGTTCATCTGTGTACTTTGAAAGCAAACCTCGCAGTGAAAGAAAGCATTACGCAAAGCATTCCCAGAAGTGAAGTGCAGCTGTTTAGTGCCGAGTGCAGGAGGATCATATTGCGCTGCAATCACAGTGCCTGCAGAGTTACTGAGCTGTGCTGAGCCAAAAGTTTCCAATGTGATCACTGTGCAGCACTAGGAACAGACAGCCTATAATCAGCAGCACGTTATAGCCAGTATGTGTGCTCTACACATATCTGGCAGTGGCACCGATGTCCCCTCTCTCTCATCTACCTTTGGCTGCAAGGCTGCCTCCCATCCAACTCAGCGATCCATCCCTGCTCTGCTTCCAGGACCCCGCTGACGGCTGCCAGGGGCGTGTCACTCCTTGCCCCGCCCCTTTTCGGATCCGAATCACTCATTTTGATGATTCGGATGATTCGACTCACAATATAGAAAAGATCCGAATCGTTCATGATCCGGACAACTCCACCATTGCTGGCTGCCTGAGGGAGCAGACTGTGGATTGGCTGGTTGCCATGGTCACTGACCTGACGCGATGCAGTCGCCAGCACCTCTCTCTGTTTTGCAGAGAGCCAGGCAGCCAGCGTGGATCAGCCTGTCTGTGCGAGTCCCGCCCCCCAGCTGAACTATTGGAACATCAGCAGTTCCATAAAACCAATCTGTGCGGGGTTGTCTTCTTCATTCTTGCATGATGTGTTTTGTTACGCTCCTTTCCTCCACTCTGACACTTAGGGGAGGAGCTGACTGCAGAGCGGGAGACCTGAAGAGTAGTGATGGGCGAACACCTGGATGTTCGGGTTCGGGAAAGTTCGCCGAACATGGCCGAGATGTTCGGCATGTTCGGGCCGAACCCCGAACTTTCCGAACATCCAGCTTTTGGGGGCCATATGGGGTCGCAGGCATAAGGGGGGAGCATGCCCCGATCGCGGGGGGGGGGGGCGGAAATTCCCCCCACCCCCTCCGCTAGCGCTCCCCCCTCTGCCCGCTTCCCCATTCAAAAGTTTAAGTAAAGTACCTGTAGTGGATGGCCTGGCAGTGGGCGGCACTGTGGAGTGAGGAGGAGGAGTCCGGAGAGTGACGAGTTGAGGGAGGCCGGGCAGCGGGCGGTTCAGCGGAAGTACCCTTGTGGTACTTCCGCCCTTTCTCTGACCTCACGCCCGCTGCCCGGCCTCCCTCAACTCGTCACTCTCCGGACTCCTCCTCCTCACTCCACAGTGCCGCCCACTGCCAGGCCATCCACTACAGGTACTTTGCTTAAACTTTTGAATGGGGAAGCGGGCAGAGGGGGGAGCGCTAGCGGAGGGGGTGGGGGGAATTTCCGACCCCCCCCCGCGATCGGGGCATGCTCCCCCCTTATGCCTGCGACCCCATAGGGGGGCAGTATTCGGCCGAACAGGGCCCTGTTCGGCCGAACAGGGGCCCTGTTCGGCCCTGTTCGGCGGCCATTAGAAGTTCGGGGCGAACCCGAACTTAAAAGGCCGAACACCATCAGGTGTTCGGCCGAACGCGAACATCACCCGAACAGGGTGATGTTCTGCAGAACCCCGAACAGTGGCGAACACTGTTCGCCCAACACTACTGAAGAGCATAAGGAGAGCGCAGGGTGAAACAGGTAGTGATGGAGTAGCTGCTATCTGTACTATGCTGAAGTTTTTGTGCTGTTCATATTGCTGGAGTGCAGGGCTGCCTTTCTGCACACTGTCAGTCTCTTCTTTTCCCACTACAGCTTCTATCTAAGTCTCGGGGTCGTCTTCTCTTCCCTTTTTCTCACACACCATCTAAAGAGGAAGGCTGCCCTGCATGTGTCTCTGTCCTCCTCTGCATCTGTCATTAGAAACCCTGAGCTGCTTGGTTACTTTCTACAAAACATTGCTGTGGATTGATTGCACGCTGCCGCGGGGGAAGGGCAGTGAGAGCTGGCTGTGTCTGCCTGACATGTACAGTTCAGTTTACCACTTGCTGCCAGTGTTATAGTCCAGCCATAGTCAGTCTGCAAAACTAGTTTTTATGTTCTACAACTATGATGTGATATAACAATTTTGTGTATGTTTTGCTTCAAAACTAGTGCTTATTATCTGTTTTTGAACTTCCAGCAGAACTGGATTATTTTGGGTTAGTTATATGTAATATGTTGGCGCTTTAAGCTATGTCTACACGTAGCGTTCCGGCTTATCAATCGAGACGCTGATGCGGCTCGATTGATAAGATCCGACAGGTCTGATCTCGCCACCGCCGGTTCCCTGCTCGTTCCCCACGAGGGGACAATGACAGGGAATCAAGCGGAAGATAAGGGGCGCCGGCGGGGACGAGGGTGGATCGAATCCGACGCGCGGGCGAGCGGGTACGCGCGGGGATGCGGAAGAGGCGATCCGGTGGCTAATCGAGCCGCCGGATCGCTACGTGTAGATAAGGCTTTATAAATACAATAAATAAATAGTTCATTGCTGAATGTATTATTGCAGGCAGCTGCTGTTATAAGATCTGTTTAAAGCACCTGGAATGATTGAGGAAGCCCCAGGTATGTTGAAAAGTCTCTTTTTTTTTTTTTTTTTTTTCCAGTTCAGGGTCTCTTTAAAGAGAGTCTGAAACGAGAATAAATCTCGCTTCAGACCTCATAGATAGCAGGGGCATGCGTGCCCCTGCTAAAACTCCGCTATCCCACGGCTTAACGGGGATCCCTGCACCCCCAAATCCCCTCGGTGCAGCGGGGGATCTCTTCCTGGTTGGGGCAGGGGTAACCGCCGCAGCCCTGCCCCACGTGCGTCTGTCAGCGCGTATCTCCGCCTCTCCCCCGCTCCTCTCAGTCTTCCTTCACTGAGAGGGGCGGGGGAGAGGCGGCGATGCGCCGCTGATAGACGCGACTGGAGGCAGGGCTGCAGCCGTTAGCCCTGCCTCCAGGAACGACCAATTCCACGACCAAGGTTTGCGGGGGTGGGTTTGGGGGTGAAGGGACCCCCGTTTAGCGGCGGTTTAGCAGGGGCACACATGCCCCTGCTAACTATGAGCTCTGAAGCGAGATTTATTCTCGCTTCAGAGTCTCTTTAAGGCCTCTTGCACACTACATGCAATTCCTGTGGTTTTTTTTTTATAGGTCCGATTTTTTTTTTTTTTATTCCAATTAAAAAATGGAATCAATAGTCAGATCAGATAAACAATTGGAATCACATGTTGTGTGCAAGAGGCCTCTGGGTTCTTGTCTGTTCACAATTAACATGCAGCATAGGAGCTTTTAACAGTCACCAATAACAACATGGATGGCTGTAGTGAAAACTCGTACATAATGGCTTCTCATTGGCTTTAATGTGCAGTGCCTTCGTCCCATAAATATGTCCTGAGCTGTCTGTATTTATGGGAATGCGCAGGAGAAATGTTCAGTAAAGTTGCAGGCTGTCTAGAGTCACCTAAACTGTATTTATTTTGTGTACTTAGCTGTTTCCGTCTGAACATTCGCTCCCCACCTTTGCAGACAATGCCACAAAACTGACACACTACCTGTCATACACAATCAACAAGCCACACTGCTTGTCATTACTGTCACACCATGAAAGGGGGTTTTTGTGTGTGTGTGGGGGGGGCACTTTGGCAGCTCAGCCTCTGTTGATGGTGGACCTTGTCCCGGCCCTGTACTGGACTCTGCTACTCTGAGTCCTTGTTTTGGCCTTGCAGTTTATTCGCTCACCCTGCATTCAGCTCCAATACCTTGCACACTAAACACTAAAGGCCTGGGTGTAACCAAAGTCGGGTAGGTGTTGTCTCTCACCTCTCATTCAAGCGGGGAAGTGCTACATAGGGTGAAGCGTGTTGAGGTAGATTGGGGCATTGGAACTGATTAGTGAGTGGTTACTCCTACAGGCCTGACATGCTTAAAGAGAAACCGTGACCAAGAATTGAACTTCATCACAATCAGAAGCTGATACCCCCTTTCCCATGAGAAATCTATTCCTTTTCACAAACGGACCATCAGGGGGCTCTGTATAGCTGATATTGTGGTGAAACCCCTGCCACAGAAAACTGTGAGGGCCATGTCCTGGCTGTTTCCTGTCTGTGAACCACATTGCATTGTGGGAAATAACAGGTGTTTTACTGTTTACAACTGTTTCCAACTGTCAAAGAAGCAAGCAGCATCTCCTGTCACCTGCCAGCAGAAAATGTCACCATGTGATAAATATCAGAATGTAAATCAGGGACAGGAAAGATTTTACATTGGGCAAACACTAACAAAATCATGTATACATAATTATTGTAAAAACGAAGCACTTTTTTTATTACGTTATTTTCACTGGAGTTCCTCGTTAAACTCAATGCAGTGTGCTTCACACACTTTCGATTCAAGTGCACAAAGGCACAGCCCCTAACTCACCTGTCACTGGACACCTGAGTTCTAAGAACCAAACAGGCGCTAGTTTCATTGGCTTCTGACCACCCCATCACATCTGACAATGTAATGGCATTGCTAATGGATCCTGGATCCGTCGCTCCACATTGCTGATGTAATGCAATTATATTGTAATGATATGTACACATTGGCCCGATAGCAGTGTGGAGTAACAGATCCATGTGCATAATGTAATGCATGCAGTGCATAATGTGCACGTTCACAGTTGATGGGACTCATACTTTCTGTTACAGTATGCTTTGCTGTATGCATTGCATTGCACTGCACACATAACGTGCAATGGTATTTTAACCCTCCAATCTTGTTTTTCTAACACAACTCCCCAGTGTGAAAGTAGCCTCAATAGTAGTGATCACAGGACGAGAATCGTAAGAAGTCACTGAATAGCAATTTATAATAAATCCCAAGGTTGCTGCAGGATTATTACTTATGTTCTCCATTGATTACCAGCACAGAAGGACTTCAATTAATCAGGCCTCATTGGTAAATTGTATTGGTTTGAGCCTCTAGTGTGAAAATACAGTCAGTTTATTAAATTGCCAATATTATTAATGAGAATTTATTCAGTTTACTGTATATTAAAAGCATTATGATAGTTGTATGAAAATACTTGCCTTGGCTAAAGTTCACTTCATCATTTCATCATGACAAAGGAAAAGTCGTCGTGAATGCTTCTTTTTATTACATATGTATTTGTTTATCAGTGGCTCCCTAATAAATTTTCCTTTTTTTAATTTCTATAGATTCCCAGAGCCACACTGAAATGTGGCCACAGTAATGACAGTTTCATTGATGGTTTCATTCGGTACAAGATTCTAATTAGATAAACAAAAAATAGTTTAATGCTAGATTTGTGCCCATGTGCCTCATTTGCTGATCATTAATACAGATGTTTAGGGACCACATTATCACTTGCTGATTGGTGGTGAGAGCAGGAGTCCTCACTGATTAAATGTTCATAAAGTAACACTATAAATATAAAGCAGAACCAGGCTGAGGCGCTACGAAGTGTGACAGGTCATCCCCAATTATTATGCCAATCAGTGTGTAACGCATCACAAGGGAGGAAGGAAAAAATTGCCTTCTTTGCAAATTTCCATGGCCAGGAATTGGAAATGCGTAGAAACCAATCAGAAGCCCAAACTGCTAGTCATTTAAGAGTAGCAGATACATTTACACAGCTACTGATTAGTTTGGGAATTTGATTAGCCTCTGCACATTTTCATTTAAAGAAAAATACTTTCATTTTTGTATTCTGCTTTAACATGTTTATAAATCCTGAAGAAAGGAGGCTGTAATCAGAATTAGAATCAGAATCAATTTATTTCGCCAAGCATGACTGGGTCAGGCCCGGAATTGGGTTTGGCACAATGGAGCAATACATAGAAAGAAAGGCAGGAAAACATTAGAATGACAGTAGTATCTCAAACTCAAGTACAAGCATACACGAATATACAATCACAATTAAATATACACAGCCGAAGCCCGCCGCTCCTATGCAGGTGGTAGGGCGCTGATAGTGGGTGGTAGGATGCTAAGGGAGTTCAGGAGGCTAACGGCCATCGGAAAGAAAGAGTTCTTGTGTCTGGTGGTTTTGGTGGGGATGGCCCGAAGTCTCCGACCCAGTGGGAGTGGGGTGAAAAAACATTGGCCTGGGTGAGAGAGGTCACTTGCAATCCTCAGTGCCCTGGCTTGCAGTCTCGTGTTATACAGGTGGTCACAGTCAGCAGGCACGGCACATTGTAAGCTTTTTAAATGAATACTTGGCAAAGAAAGCAACTTTTACACACCTGATGGCTCCAGCGCTGTGTCCCTCTGCCAGCCCCAGACTGTCACTCTGACAGGTACCTCAGTGCAAGTGTAGCAGCCCTGCAGTAAACATCACAGAACTGACTCCTACGCCACATCTGCTGACTTCTAACACTGCAGCCTACTCTGGGCCTGAGAGAGCTGATGTCTTACCTAATGAGCCACCCATTAATTCTGTTTACATTCCAAATGCAGGAGGCCTTACAGATTACTCCAAGCAGGTACATTCTCCCATAAAAGTGTGTTTGGTATAAGACTCCATATTTCACATAATGTACCTTCTATTAATGTGAAAGCACATGTGCAGGGCAGTAGCATACCTAGGGTATTTGACACCTGGTGCTGATTATGTACAGACCCCCCCCCCCCCCCATTAATAGAAAAAATCTGAGAGGGTGGTACGCTGAAGCACATTGCGAGGTAAACCTAAGGGGAAAGGACGGTGGTGCATGAGGCAAGCCATGTGAAAAATGGGTTTATCATCACAGGATGTGGATGGAGCTAACTGTAATGCAACTCAACGGCAGTGGGCCTAAGTTTTCTCCACAAACATGGTTAGGCGAAGCCATCCTAAAGGTAATTAGACAACTTTTCACCCCCCCCCCCCCCAAAAAAAAACCACACACACATAAGGTAGTGCCCCCCTGAAAAAAAGAGCCCCCCCCCCCCCCCACTACACACACATAAGAAAGCAGCATTTCCCCCATGATGTGATAGTTCTGAAGGCAAACTGGGATTCAAACTTAGTACTAGCAAGATGTACCTAATAAAGTGGCCCTCACAATATATCAATTTTCAAGAAATGGTTAATTTTGAGGGGCAGTTAGGCATCAGGAAGAGGTTTAATGTAAATGAAAAGTGAGATCTCAAGAAGGTGTTAATGGTATGGGGGAGGTTACGGTTAGGCATGAGGAGGGGAGTGTTGGGCAAGAAGGACTAGATAGTATTAGGCAATCAATAAAGTACATCAAACATTGCATTTCCAATACTCTGCTTATCGGTAGAGATGGCCCGAACGGTTGGCTGGCGAACAGTTCCCGGCGAACTTCCGGGGTTCGCGATCGCGGAGAACCGCAAACTCTTCCGGAAGTTAGGTTCGTCCCCATAGTGCATCATGAGGGTCAACTTTGACCCTCTACATCACAGTCAGCAGGCACGGCACATTGTAGACAATCAGGCTACACTCCCTCCTAGAGCCACTCCCCCCCTTATAAAAGGCAGGCATCGTCAGGCTTTTCACTCACTCGTGTGCCTGCAGTAATTAGTGAAGGGATAGCTGCTGTGCAGAGACCTATAGGGAAAGCTTAGTTAGGCTCTTGTAGGCTTGTTAGCTTGCTCCTTGCAGATTCTTAATGCTAAAAAAGCACCCCTCAACAGCTCTTTTGAGAGCTAATCTTGTTCTTGTGATCTATTTTTTTTTTTGTGGCCCACTTGCATTATATACAGCCCTGTCAGTCAGTCGCAGCTGGCCTTTGGCCCCTTGGTGGTATAATTACAACTGTGCCAGGTGCACATTATAATACCCATCACTGCATATACCTTACCTACTACCTGTTGTTCACTTCAGTGCACCCACCTACCTACGTGAGCGCATGCAGTGTCACTGTGCCTGTCCGGCACCTGTGTGTGTGTGACAGGTGCACATTGTAATACCCATCACTGCATATACCTTCCTGTTGTGTTCAGTGCACCCACCTACCTACGTGAGCACATGCAGTGTCACTGTGCCTGTCCGGTACCTGTGTGTGTGTGACAGGTGTACATTGTAATACCCATCACTGCATATGCCTAACCTGTTCTTCACAGTGCAGCCACCTACCTACGTGAGCGCACGCAGTGTCACTGTGCCTGTCCGGTACCTGTCTGTGTGTGACGTTTGTTCCCAATAGAGGAGATGAACAGGGGGAAAGTTCAGAGGGGGAGTCAGAGAGGAGTAGGAGTAGACGAGTTCCTGAAAGAAGCAGGGGGAGCTCATTGTCAGAAACAGCTGGTGGCAGTGTCCGGGGCCATGTATCGCCACCTATGGACAGCCAGCCAACATGCCTTTCAACATCAGCTGCTGATGCCACCATACTGCCATCACCCCAGGGGGGCTCAGCGGTTTGGACATTTTTAAATGTGTCTGCCTCAGATCAGAGCAATGCCATCCGTTCTCTTTGCCTCCAAAAATTGAGCCGTGGAAAGGCCAACACCCACGTAGGGACAACTGCCTTACGAAGGCACATGGAGGAAAGGCACAAACTGCAATGGGAAGAGCACCAGAGGAAAAGCAGCACACAAAAGAAAAGCCACCCTCCTTCTCCTCTTCCTCCTTCAGGTGCAGCATCTTCAGCCGCTTTCTCCCTTGCACCTTCACAGCCACCCTCCTCCACTCCGCCTCTGACCTTGAGTGGTTCCTGCTCCTCTGCCCACAGCAGCCAGGTGTCTGTGAAGGAAATCTTTGAGGAGAAGAAGTCAATTTCTGCCAGTCACCCCCTTGCCAGGTGTCTGACAGCTGCCTTGGCGGAACGGTTAGCTCGCCAGCTGTTACCATATCAGGCCTTCCGTAAATGTGTGGCCATTGGGACACCGCAGTGGAAGATACCAGGCCGCAATAATTTCTCTAAAAAGGCGATACCCAAACTGTACCGTGAAGTTGAGAGGCAAGTGGTGTCATCTCTGGCACACAGCGTTGGGTCAAGGGTCCACCTGACCACGGATGCCTGGTCTGCCAAGTACGTTAGGGCAGGTACATTACTTACACAGCCCATGTCAGATGTAACCTGGTGACCGATGGCAAGCATGGAGTACATGGCTGTGCAGCTGATCAACTTGTTGTGACACCTCCACGGCTTGCAGGCAGGCCTTCTGCCACCTCCTCTCCTCCTGCTATATCCTCTTCGCTGTCGTCATCCTCCTCCTCCTTGGCTGAGTGGCAGTTCAACTCTACTGGTGCTGCGATCTCCTCTCCAGCTACACAGCCCCAGCTCCCCAGGGCCTATGCTGCATGCCAGGTACGACAGTGTCATGCCATCTTAGACACGTCTTGCCTCAAAGCAGAGAGTCACACTGGAGCAGCTCTCCTGGCTGCTCCTAACAAACAGGTGGATCAGTGGCTGACCCCGCACCAGCTGGAGATCGGCAACGCGGTGTGTGACAACGGCAGCAATCTAATTTCCGCTTTGAATTTGGGAAAGCTGACACATGTACCCTGCATGGCACATGTGCTGAATCTAGTCAATCAAAGATTTGTGTCAAAGTACCCAGGCTTAGAGGATGTCCTGAAGCAGGCCAGGAAGTTGTGTGGGCATTTCAGGCGGACTTACACGGCCATGGCACGCTTTGCGGATATTCAGCGGAGTAACAACTTGCTGGTGAGACGCCTGATTTGCGATAGCCCGACTCGCTGGAATTCAACCCTCCTTGTGTTCTCTCGCCTGCTAGAATAGGAGAAAGCCGTCACCCAGTACCTCTGCAACTACAGTAGAAGGACACAGTATGGGGAGATGGAGATGTTCTGGCCCAACAACTGGACACTCATGCGAAATGCATGCAGGCTCATGCGGCACCATCAGTGACTTGATCCCGTACGCTTACTTCCTGGAGCGTGCCGTGCGTAGAGTGGTGGATCAAGCTGTGGAGGAGCGTGAACAGGAACAGTTACAGGAGGAAGCGTTGTGGGATCAATTCTCATCAGAACCAGATGTTTCCTCAACACCTGCGGCAGCACTGAGGAAGGAGGAGGAAGAGGAGGAAGAGTCGTGTGGAGAAGAGGAGTCAGACTCGGATGATGAGGAAGGTGTTTCTTTGGAGGAGGAGGCAGCGGCAGAAGAACAACCGCAGCAGGTGTCGCAGGGGGCTTGTGCTGCTCAACGTTCCCGTGGTATTGTTCATGGCTGGGGGGAGAAGGAGGACTTACCTGACGTCACTGAGGAAGAGCAAGAGTTGATGGATAGTACGGCTGCATCCAACTTTGTGCAGACGGTGTCTTTCATGCTGTCCATCCTGCTGAGGGACCCCCGTATAAAAAAACTCAAGGGGAATGAGCTGTACTGGGTGGCTACTAAACCCTCGGTATAGGCACAAAGTGGAGGACATGTTACCAACTCACCTGAAGGCAGAAAGGATGCAGCACTTGCAGAGCAAGCTGGCAACTATGCTTTACAATGCGTTTAAGGGTGTTGTCACAGCACAACGCAATAAAGGTACCACTGCCAGTAATCCTTCTCCCTTGTCCACGCAGGCAAGGACAGGATGCTCCAGCGATCTCATGGTGATGTCGGACATGCGGACATTCTCCAGTCAAACGCCTCACCTTAGCCCTTCTGGATCCACCCTCCACCAACGCCTGGACCGGCAGGTAGCCGACTACCTGGCCTTATGCGTGGATGTAGACACTGTGAGCAGCGATGAACCCTTGGACTACTGGGTACGCAAGCTTGACCTGTGGCCAGAGCTGTCCCAATTTGCCATCCAACTTCTGTCTTGCCCTGCCTCAAGCGTTCTGTCAGAAAGGACCTTCAGCGCAGCTGGAGGCATTGTCACTGAGAAGAGAAGTCGCCTAAGTAACAAAAGTGTTCAGTACCTCACCTTTATTAAAATGAATGAGGCATGAATCCCGGAGGGCTACTGCCCGCCCCAAGACTAAGTCCCCACACACAGCATCTCTGCCGGCATGCCTTGTGACTGCCTGCGCCAAGACTAAGTCGCTCCCCACACAGCACCTCTGCCCGCAAGCCGTTTGACTGCCTTCTCCGCCACCACCAACAGGGTCCAGGACTCCAGGTGGATTCCTGAATTTTTAAGGCAGCTGCTAGCAGCGGCCGCTATACTAATTTTTCTGGTGCGTGTACATGCCTGCCTAATTTTTATGGCTGCACTGCAGCTGCAACAACAAAACAAGGCATGTACATGTGCCAATTCCCCTTCGTGATCATTACCATGCCGCTGTGAAGGGGCTTGTGTATCACAATTAGTGTTGGGCGAACAGTGTTCGCCACTGTTCGGGTTCTGCAGAACATCACCCTGTTCGGGTGATGTTCGAGTTCGGCCGAACACCTGACGGTGCTCGGCCAAACCGTTCGGCCATATGGCCGAACTAAGAGCGCATGGCCGAACGTTCCCCGAACGTTCGGCTAGCGCTGTGATTGGCCGAACGGGTCACGTGGTTCGGACCCGAACGCGCTCTGATTGGCCGAACGGTCACGTGGTTCGGGTAAATAAATACCCGAACCACGTCATATCTCCGCCATTTGTCTGTGGGTTTAGCTTTGGGTAGGCAGGCAGGGTAGTTCGCGCTCCAGCCACGCTAGCCAGGGTCCCCCCTGTCATTGTGTCACTGCTGGGAACAGTAGTACACCGCTTGCTCAGCCACACTATATAGCATTCTGTTTACTGCCACTCTGTGTACCTCGCTCAGCCACACTATATAGCATTCTGTTTACTGCCACTCTGTGTCTGCTGGGAATAGTAGTACACCGCTTGCTCAGCCACACTATATAGCATTCTGTTTACTGCCACTCTGTGTACCTCGCTCAGCCACACTATATAGCATTCTGTTTACTGCCACTCTGTGTCTGCTGGGAATAGTGGTACACCGCTCGCTCAGCCACACTATATAGCATTCTGTTCACTGTTCTGTGTCTGCTTGGAATAGTGGTACACCGCTCGCTCAGCCACACTATATAGCATTCTGTTTACTGTTCTGTGTCTGCTGGGAATAGTGGTACACCGCTCGCTCAGCCACACTATATAGCATTCTGTTTACTGTTCTGTGTCTGCTGGGAATAGTGGTACACCGCTCGCTCAGCCACACTATATAGCATTCTGTGCACTGTTCTGTGTCTGCTGGGAATAGTGGTACACCGCTCGCTCAGCCACACTATATAGCATTCTGTTCACTGTTCTGTGTCTGCTGGGAATAGTGGTACACCGCTCGCTCAGCCACACTATATAGCATTCTGTTTACTGTTCTGTGTCTGCTGGGAATAGTGGTACACCGCTCGCTCATCCACACTATATAGCATTCTGTTCACTGTTCTGTGTCTGCTGGGAATAGTGGTACACCGCCCGCTCAGCCACACTATATAGCATTCTGTTCACTGTTCTGTGTCTGCTGGGAATAGTGGTACACCGCTCGCTCAGCCACACTATATAGCATTCTGTTCACTGTTCTGTGTCTGCTGGGAACAGTAGTACACCGCTCGCTCAGCCAGAGTATATAGCATTGTGTTTACTGCCACTCTGTGTACACCGCTCAGCCAGACTATATACCATTGTTTACTGACACTCTGTGTACACCGCTCAGCCAGACTATATACCATTGTTTACTGACACTCTGTGTACACCGCTCAGCCAGACTATATACCATTGTTTACTGCCACTCTGATTCTGCTGGGAACAGTAGTACACCGCTCGCTCAGCCAGACTATATAGCATTGTGTTTACTGCCACTCTGTGTCTGCTGGGAACAGTAGTACACCGCTCACCCGCCACTGTATAGCATTGTGCTCTGTGTCACTGCTGACAATAGTGGTACACCACTCACCCACCACTGTATAGCATTTCTGTACTGCCACTGTACTGCTGCCAGTCAGCGTGTACTTTAAGGATAAGTGAAATGAGGAAGAAATCCGGTGAAAGAGGGAGGGGCAAGGGAAGAGGTGTTTCCCCTGACGGTTCACGTACAGGCCACAGGGGAGCACCCAAGAAAACCCACTCAATACTGCCCATGTTGTCCAGGACAACAACCCTCACAGATCCAAAAGAACAGGACCAGATAATTACTTGGATGACCTCTCAAGCGTCCAGCAGTGGGTTAAGCAGCACCAGCACATCACGCACGAGGTCCGAGTCCTCAGCCAGTTAAAGTCTGGGCTTTCTTTGAAGACTGCACTGAGGATGTTACCATGGCGATTTGCAAGGTGTGCAAGACCCGCCTGAGCAGGGGGAAAAGTATTAACAACCTCTCCACCACCAGCATGAGCCGCCACATTCTATCCAAACATCCCACTCTGTGGGCAAACGCGGCAGGACAGGGTACCACCAGCAACACTGCCTCCCTTGGGTTCACCAGACTCACCACCAGACCCGCCTCAGCAGCAGCAGTAGCCCAGCCATTGCGTGGTTCACAACATTCACAAACATCAGACGATGCTGACACTGTCACTTTCCGGACTAGTGCTCTTGAGGTCTCCCAGTGTTCATCAAACACAACAACCAACAGCCCTTCGGTGTGCAGCGCTACGGTTGAGTTGTCTGTCTCTGAGATGTTTGAGCACAAGAGGAAATTGCCAGCAAATGACCCCCGGGCCGTGGCAGTAACAGCCAGCCAGCATAGCCAAGCTTCTGGCCTGCGAAATGCTGCCATATCGAGTGGTGGAGACAAACAGCTTCAAGGGCATGATGTCAGTGGCCATCCCACGTTACGTTGTTCCCAGCCGCTACCACTTTGCGCGCTCTGCAGTGCCTGAGTTGCATGAGCACGTGGTCAGCTAAATAACCCGAAGCTTGAAGAATGCCGTTGCCTGCAAGGTTCACCTCACCACTGACACCTGGACGAGTGCGTTCGGCCAGGGTCGATACATCTCCCTTACCGCGCACTGGGTGAACCTTGTGGAGCCTGGCAGCGATTCCTCACCTGCTACGGCGCGGGTGTTGCCCACGCCGCAAACAGCTGGATAACAACAGCAGCACCTACCTCTCTGACTCCTTCTCCTCCAACGCATCTCAAAGCTGTACCTCATCCGGAAATGCTAACCCAGCACCAGCAGCAGTAGGATCGTGGAAGCAGTGCAGCACAGCTGTTGGCATGCGTCAGCAAGCGTTGCTGAAGCTGATCTGCCTTGGGGATAAGCAGCACACAGGGGAGGAAATTTGGAGGGGAATAAAGGAACAGACGGATTTGTGGCTGGCACCGCTGGACCTGAAACCGGGCATGAAGCTAGACACCTGGCACGAACTGGCAATGTACGCAATAGAGGTGCTGGCTTGCCCGGCAGCCAGCGTTATGTCGGAACGCTGTTTCAGTGCTGCCGGAGGCATCATCACAGATCGGCGTATCCGCCTCTCCACAGAAAATGCAGACCGTCTGACTCAAATTAAAATGAATCAATCCTGGATTGGAAACGACTACGCAACACTCCTGGACCCCAACCAAGTAACATGACCGATGAACATCTGGGATGGTTTAGCGTTTCCGGTCCCTGTTTATTGAACCTCTCATCTGTATTACATTTATGACTGCATGGCGGCAAAAAGCATTGCTGCTATATCCGCACGCTTTTTGTCCTCATGCAAGGCCTGGGTTGTTGTGTCTCACAAAGCGTGGCCTTCTCCTCCTGCGCCTCCTCCTGTTCCATCACGTGTGCTGCTGCTGCTGCTGCTGCTGCTGGGTTACCGTTGCCGCGTGGTCCCTGTTTATGGAACCTCTTATCTTTATTACATTTATGACTACATGGCGGTACAAAGCATGCTATCCGCACGCTTTTTGTCCTCATGCAAGGCCTGGGTTGTTGTGTCTCACAAAGCGTGGCCTTCTCCTCCTGCGCCTCCTCCTGTTCCATCACGTGTGCTGCTGCTGCTGCTGCTGCTGGGTTAGCGTTGCCGCGTGGTCCCTGTTTATTGAACCTCTTATCTTTATTACATTTATGACTACATGGCGGTACAAAGCATGCTATCCGCACGCTTTTTGTCCTCATGCAAGGCCTGGGTTGTTGTGTCTCACAAAGCGTGGCCTTCTCCTCCTGCGCCTCCTCCTGTTCCATCACGTGTGCTGCTGCTGCTGCTGCTGCTGCTGGGTTACCGTTGCCGGTCCCTGTTTATGGAACCTCTTATCTTTATTACATTTATGACTACATGGCGGTACAAAGCATGCTATCCGCACGCTTTTTGTCCTCATGCAAGGCATGGGTTGTTGTGTCTCACAAAGCGTGGCCTTCTCCTCCTGCGCCTCCTCCTGTTCCATCACGTGTGCTGCTGCTGCTGCTGGGTTAGCGTTGCCGCGTGGTCCCTGTTTATTGAACCTCTTATCTTTATTACATTTATGACTACATGGCGGTACAAAGCATGCTCTCCGCACGCTTTTTGTCCTCATGCAAGGCCTGGGTTGTTGTGTCTCACAAAGCGTGGCCTTCTCCTCCTGCGCCTCCTCCTGTTCCATCACGTGTGCTGCTGCTGGGTTAGCGTTGCCGCGTGGTCCCTGTTTATTGAACCACTTATCTTTATTACATTTATGACTGCATGGTGGTACAAAGCATGCTATCCGCACGCTTCTTGTCCTCATGCAAGGCCTGGGTTGTTGTGTCTCAAAGCGTGGCCTTCTCCTCCTGCGCCACCCTCCTCCTGTTCCATCACGTGTGCTGCTGCTGGGTTAGCATTACCGGTCCCTTTTCCTGGAACCTCTTATATGTATTACATTTATGACTGCATGCCGACAAAAAGCATGTTACCTGTGCAAAGAAAACAGACATTTCCCGCATTTAAAAGACAGTTTTCCCTTTGAAACTTTAAAATCGATTTTCTCAAAAACTATAAGCTCTTTTTGCTAAATTTTTTTTTCCTCTTGTACCCACTCCCAAGGTGCACATACCCTGTAAATTTGGGGTATGTAGCATGTAAGGAGGCTTTACAAAGCACAAAAGTTCGGGTCCCCATTGACTTCCATTATGTTCGGAGTTCGGGTCGAACACCCGAACATCGCGGACATGTTCGGCCTGTTCGGCCCGAACCCGAACATCTAGATGTTCGCCCAACACTAATCACAATGAAGCGATGACCGACGGCTATATGAGTGTCTCGGGTGGGGGTGGCACACCCAAGATAATAAGGTCGTTGCTTCATTGTGGACAGATCAAATTTGATCAGCTGGACAGTCACTGTTGTTCTATCATTGAGCTACCACAGCCCGGCGACCATATGGGCATGAAAACCACCACAGCCTGCACTCTCGCCATGGTGCGCACCAGTCCAGAGCGGCCGTCACTACACAAACAGCTGTTTGCGGTGCATTACACAGTGAGTTTGGTTTGTCAGTGTGAAACAGTACTCTAATTACACTCCCTGATTGATGTATACACGTGCAAGATGTGTTAAAGCCCTTTAGGCCTGCAATTTAGCATTCAACGTGATCTCTGCCCTTAAAACGCTGCTTTGCGTCAAATCCAGATTTTTCCCTGGGACTTGTGGCGTCTATCCCACTCACCCATGCAAAAACTCAGATGTTAGACCCCTTGAAACATCTTTTCCATCACTTTTCTGGCCAGCATAAGTGTTTCTAGTTTTTAAAGTTCGCCTCCCCATTGAAGTCTATTGCGGTTCGCAAAAGTTTGCGCGAACCGAACTTTTGCAGAAGTTCGCAAACCAAAAATCGGTTCATGCCATCTCTACTTATCGGTAGCTGCTGCCAAACCAAATGACACGGAGTAATCCTAGCACTCTCCATATGCAACTACTGTAGAATAAACTATGTAAGAGAAAAGCTGTCTCTGGAGTGCCCGAAACATTTAAAGTACAACTGAATTTAGAGGGATATGGAGGCTGCCAGGCTGTCCTACTGCCCCTCTGCATCTAATACTTTTAGCCATAGACCCTGAACAAGCATGCAGGTGAGAGGTTTCTGACCCAACTGGATTAGCTGTACGCTTGTTTCAGGTTTGTGATCCAGATACTAATTGTAACGACTTGTGTCAGCAAGAACAAAGTTCTGATTATTAGGTGATCTGCAGTATCACCTATAATGCAGATATATACCTGATTATATGGTGATCTGCAGAATCACCAATAATAAAAGTATACAAGACAGCTGATGTGATGGCTAACAGCAAGTATAGCAATACAAAGGAAGTATCGTGACCTTAGTCATACTTTATTGCACTGTGTGTAGTGATAGGTGCAAACAGTAAGTACTGAGAGGTTCAGCAACACCTCACCAGAGGAGCTGGTGGGTACTAACAGTACTGAGCCCTCACTAGAGACAAGGGCTCCCTGGTGAGAGTAGAGAGGTCAGACTAATCGATTTGGCAACAGACAGGCAGAGGCGCTGAGTGTCGTTTGTTTTGCTAGATGCTGTAACTCCTTTTTCTATTGCCTGAGGAAGCGGGCGCTGATCCGTGAAACGCGTTGCTTTGCTTTATCTGGAGTTCGTTAATAAATAGACTGAATGTACAGTCACGTTGTGTCTGCTTGGAGGGGGTAAGTCCACCACTGCCTCCTCTAATTACCCAGTTTTGGCTTTTAAGATCCTTTAAAACCCCTTTTATCCTTTTGGCGCCTCTGTTCTCTTTTATTTAAGAGTCATTCACAGAAAATACACAGTAATAAAGTCACAAATAACTATAGAATAATTCCTATCTTGTGTGAAATCCCCGGTTTCCTCCCGGATCAAAGCACACCGGAACTATCTAAGGTCTGAGCGTTAACACTAGGTATTCGTAACAGCAGACAAGTTGCGACTGACTCCTCCGGGCTTAAGAGCCCGAGGAGACCTTGAGGCACGCCCCCCTACGCCCAGCCAATCAGCAGCGGCAGACACCTGGCATGACGTCAGCCGACCTGCAGGTCAGCTGATGCGTCTCCTTGCTGCATAAAGGTTGTGACGATGCGCGCGCGCAATGCGACCCTATGTGCAGATGACAGACCCGTCCTCTGCGTGCTAGAAGCCCGAGGCACGGGAGCACCGCTCGTTAGGGAGGTAGAGGCAGCTGCAGTGGCAGCGTGGTTCGCCGCAGCTGCCTCCTTGCTATTTATTACACTAATGCACCCAAAGATCACCCGGAATGCTGTGCAACTGGTATCATTTAAAAAAATACAAATATGGCTGCCTCCGTATCCCTAACAGTTCAGGGTCCTTTAAGAAGACAGTTCACTTTTAAGTCTACTATTCCGCTAAGCTCTGGTGACACTGATGCGTTAGGTATCCCAATAATGTATGATAATTTTCTTTCCCCAGAAAATGACTTGAACGTATATTTATTTTCTGGACGATAGTTCTATTGATAAATACTGACAATAAGCACGTCATATCGCCCTGAAGTTATAGATAGTGTTTTGTGACTGACATGAGATCAGAGTAGGAAGAAGCAGAATTAGTTTCAGTATTTTCACATCACTAGACAACTGATAAACTTATTGCCACCCCTACATATATCAGTCTAATCCAGATGTCTCGTATAACTACACAGCATTTTACCCACCACAAGACTTTCTACCTCGAGGAAGCTACCACTGTAATATACCCCCTGCCGCCTTTTATAAGAATATTACAGCCTGCTAAAGAGTTTTGTGATTACACAAAGCCTTGATGGTGTCTGTGATGTGATAAGCACATTTTGCACTCTGCAGGGGAACGCATTGCCCCCTACAGCTCTGAAGTTGTTGTGATCATGTGACTCTGTTGCACTGAATGTCCAACTATAAATGATTGTGTCATGTATGTCTTTTCAATGACAACTGTGTATAAAATCAGCGGCCTTGTCACAGTCTCTGCACTTGGGCCAACAAAACATCTTCAAATAATGACTAAACATAATTCCTGTAATTGCTAGCAGGGCCCAATCAAAGCTGTTCAAAAGACTACATTTAAAAGTACACAGGGTTTTATGGCTTTTATTCTCCCGCTATGCATATTGTGAATGTTGTCTGCAGTTTTAGCAAGATAATCTTGCAAACACAGACTCCTATCTGATTTCTTTTTCCACTCTGGACGTGTAATAATTAGGTATTTTGCTTCAGGGTATCCCATAGACTTCAGATCTGACACCATCAGGGTATTATATCTCTACGCTGTGTAGGTGTGTGAATTGTGTTTTTAAATAATTTTATATGCAAACTTAATTAAATGCAGTTTGTTATTTTCAGTCATTATAGATGTGGTCATTTGTACGTAAGGCCCCTTTGCACACCCATGTTTTTTTGCTGTGATTTGCAGCAACACGATCCGTGGGGACATTAGACTGCACTGTCTGATGTCACTATCCATGCATTGTCATTCACTGTAGAATCCCAATGCAAAGTTGCTGACCAATAGCCACAAACACATTGTGATTTCCATTGAATTCAATGAGTGGAATCAAAATCGCATTGGAACAGAAATTACGAGAGTTGCGTCCACACTTCCTTCTCCCGATGCGCTCAAGTGGGGAAGGAGCATAAGAGTTGCTGCCTTGTAATAAAGTCCTGTTTGCTTGATCCTAACAAGCCCCTTTCTGAGATGTGTGTGGATTATTATGTTTCTTTTGGCTTGTTTGAATATGGTGAAGCCCCAGTCCAGGCAGGCATATTGACTATGCATGTATGTTATTAAATTATTCATTTGAATACAAGTAATGTTTTTTAAAATAAACATTGAATAACTCATGAAAAGCAATTGCTGCATCAATTCAGTTAGCGCTCATCGTCTCCTCGGTTACATACAGGTGGCTGCTCACACCCCCTGCTGTTC
Source organism: Hyperolius riggenbachi (assembly GCF_040937935.1). Classification (NCBI taxonomy): domain Eukaryota; kingdom Metazoa; phylum Chordata; class Amphibia; order Anura; family Hyperoliidae; genus Hyperolius; species Hyperolius riggenbachi. The sequence continues at coordinate 215,580,775 of NC_090651.1, read as the reverse complement.
CTGCCAATCAGAGCTCAACCCCCTTGTGTAACATTTGTACCACAGTGATGAGCAGCCGGCAACTGCCTTGTCCATTGAAGCCAAGCCTTCCTAGTGACTGGCAAGTCACTGGGTGCCCACATGAGTGAAGGAGTGCAGTTTCCAACTGATGGGGAGTGAAGGGGGTGTGAGCAGGCAAAAAACATAGTAACACCACTGAATCTGTGCAGAGAGTACTTTAGATTATTTTATTCTTACTCCTATTCAAAAAAAAATTCACTCAAATGCATAATTTAAAGGAAACCAGAGAAGCTGGAAAGTAAAGATTTGATACTTACCCATGGCTTCCTCCCTGTAGTGTAAATTATGGGGGGGGGGGGGGGGGGGGGAGGGGATTACGGTTTGGTATAAGGAGGGCAGCTTTGCACTAGAAGGGTAAGTAGTGTACGATAGTGTACATCACAGAGTGCATTTTCTTTTTTTTTCTTTTTCTTTATTTTCAAACTCAAACTTATCAACTAACAGCGTAGCAGCCTTTTAAAGTCGCACACCAGAGCTGCACAATGCTGTCATTGTGGTTTGAAGAGCACAGATTAATCTGTATTACAGGGGCGTTCCTAGGGTCCCTGAAGATCCGGGGCACCAGGTGGGGTGTACATTGGGCAAACAATGGGTGTGGCCATTCTGTGAGCGGGTGTGGTCATGGGTGGGGCCAAATGTACATGAACTAAGCAGCGGTGTAAGCTACAGATAATGGGCCTGCCCATCAAAATATTGGATGGAGCCGCCTGTCCTTTATTTAGATACTTTACAATCAGTATAGGCATAGATTAAAGATGTATATGCACATACAATTTTGATTGGTCAATCATTGACCAATTTTACCACTCCCATGTAGTAAGTGGGCCAACAGACAATGAATATGATGAACAGAGCTAAAATTGGCTAATCAAAATTGTATGTGTGTACCAGGCTTTACAGCTAATACTGTACATGCTGAAAGTAGCAGGGATCAGCATACAATACAGCTGGTTTACATTCCGTAAAGGCACTGAGTAATGCCTAGTACACACCATACAATTTTGTGTTAGATTTCACCATACAATTTTCTGTTAGAGGTTTCTGTTAGATTATTTTCTGTAGAGGATAGACATCATCTCTGGTGCATTGTCTTCTGGTTATCTCCTGCTGAGTAGAACAATGCCTAATTGCTAGGCAGATAGATGGTTAGATAATTTCCAACATGTTGGAAATTATCTATGTGGCAGGTCAATCTAACAGAAAATCTAACAGAAAATTGTATGGTGTGTACCTAGCATTACACCTTATACTGTACACACTGGAGGTAGATCAGCACACACAGTGCAGGCACCAGAGAACAGCTTATACTGTACATACTGTAGGTAGCAGAGATCAGAACACTGCAGCTAGTTTACTATCAGTACAGGCACAGAGTAACAGCTTATACTGTACATACTGGAGGTAGCAGAGATCAGCACACACTGCAGCTAGTTTACTATCAGTCCAGGCACAGAGTAACAGCTTATACTGTACATACTGGGGTAGCCAAGATCAACACACACTGCAGCTGGTTTACTATCAGTACAGGCACAGAGTAACAGCTTATACTGTACATACTGGGGGTAGCAGAGATCAGCACACACTGCAGCTGGTTTGCAATCAGTACAAACATAAAGTAACAGCTTTTACTGTACATACTGGAGATAGCATAGATCATCACACATTGCAGCTAGTTTACTACCAGTGCAGGCACAGAAAACAGCTCATACTGGACATATTGGAGGTAGCAGAGATAAGCACACAGAGACAGCACAGGACAGCAGACAGGCCCAGCCAGTCCCAGGTGCTGTTTGGCTAGTGTCTACTACTACTGGGCTGGCTGCAGGCTGGCTGGCTGTGTGGCTAGCTTGCTCTGGCTGCACTCTCTTCCCTCCAACCTCCCACCTGGCTAGTGGCTACTACCATTGGGCTGGCTGCAGGCTGGCTAGCTATCTGGCAGCAGTTCCTCAAAATACACGTAATCTGGCAGCAGCCGTTCCCCTAACATACACATAATCTGGCAGTGGTTCCCCATAATACACTTAATCTGTTAACAGTGGTTCCCCAAAAATGCAGATAATCTGACAGCAGTTCCCCCAAAATAGGTACCCCCAGCATAGGTAGCCAGGTCTATAGGCGTCCCCAGTATAAGTAGCCATGAGTATAGTTGTCCCCAAAATAGGTAGCCAGGTGTATAATGTCCTCAGAATAGGTAGCCAGGTGTATAGATGTCCACAGAATAGGTGGCTAGGTGTATGTTCCATAAGTAGCCAGGTGTATAGTAGTCCCCAGTATATGTAACCAGGTGTATAGCTGTCCCCAGTATATGTAGCCAGAGGTATATGTCCCCAGTATATGTAGCCAGGGGTAAATGTCCTCAGTATATGTAGTCAGGGGTATATTAGTCCCCAGTATATGTAGCCAGGGGTATATGTGCCCAGCATATGTAACCAGAGATATATGTGCCCAGTATATGTAGCCAGAGGTATATGTGCCCAGTATATGTAGCCAGTGCTATATGTGCCCAGTATATGTAGGCAGGGGTATATGTGCCCAGTATATGTAGCCAGAGGTATATGTGCCCAGTATATGTAGGCAGGGGTATGTGTCCCCAGTATATGTAGCCAGAGGTATATGTGCCCAGTATATGTAGGCAGGGGTATATGTGCCTAATATATGTAGTCGGGGTATATGTGCCCAGTACATATAGCCAAGAGTATGTGTCCCCATTATATGTAAGCAGGGGTATAAGTCCCCAGAATAGGTAGCCAGGTGTCCCCCAGCAGGAGGGGAGCAGTGCAGAGAAGGAGAGCTGTGGGCACAGTGGGGAAAGGGGAAGTCTCCCCCCTCCTTCACTCACCTTGGGGTTCCCTCTCCCTCGCTCTCCCCTCCAGAACTAAGTCTTGCGCGGCGGCTGGCAGCGGGCGGAACTTACCTCCGTCTCGTTGCAGGTACGGGATGGTCTAATGGATTTGCCGCTAGTCTGGTCTGGTCCAGACCAGAGCAGCGGCACCAGAACTTCTGACGCTTAGAACGAGACGGAGGTAAGTTCCGCCCATTGCCAGCCGCCGCACAAGGCTTCGTTTTGGAGGGGAGAGCGAGGGAGGGGGCGCCCCAAGGTGAGGGAAGGAGGGGGAGACGTCCCCCCTTCCTCACCGCTGTCCCCACAGCTCTCCTTCTCTGCGCTGCTCCCTGCATTCGGGGCACTTGTGTTGGGGCACCCCAGTAAATAGATTGGGGGCACCCTAGGACATGTTGGGCGCACAGGCCCCCCTAAAATAGGGCTAGCGACACCCATGCTGTATTATGTGACCATTCATTGCATGTCCAAAACTCTTCTTATCGGTAGCTGCTGGCAAGCCAGAAGGTACTGAGCCTATATGTAATCCTAGCACCCCCCATACCCAGCTGGAATACACTATGTAAGAGAAAAGCTGTTTCTGGAGTGTCCAAAACATTTTAAGTACACCTAAAATTAGAGAGATATGGAGGCTAGCCTCTCTCCCACATCAAAACATACATTGCAGAGCAGCACAGTGGAGCACCCATACTTGCTCCAGTGACGGCTTATCTCGTCTCTTTTTCACTGCAGCCTGACAGCGAGCAGCAGCTGTGTGCTCCATAGACTCCCAACTGCATGTTATGTGCCACTGGTTGCCTGTGGAGGAACACTGCTGAACACTAACAGGCTGCAGCCAAGGGGAGACAAGATGACCTAGCTCTGGAGCAGGTATGTGTGCTCTCCTCTGCACTGCAAGTCATGCACTGATTGGTGGAGTTAGGCGCCCCTCCCCCTGCAATGTCTTGGGATCAGGGGAATTAGGGGGTTAGGAGGATTTTTCTACTTCTGGCCTCATATACTTGGCATTGGGAAGGGGAGAGAGGGTCAATGGTGTAGCAATAAGGGATGCAGAGGTTGCGACTGCACCAGGGTCCTTGGGCCAGTGGGGCCCTCCCTCAAACACGTATTAGTACTTTATTGGTCTTGTGCTGCTAATAATCACTTCTATAGATGCTTTGAATAGTGGAAGTCATGAGCAAACTGTTCCCCATCCCCTTCTTGCATCTTGGACACTGTGGTTGTCATTGGCAGGTGTTGGTGCACCGTATCATTTGTTATGTATACAGTGCTTGGGGGGGGGGGGGGGGGGCAATATAATACTTGCACTAGGGACCATAGCTTCTTAGCCACTGGAGGGGGTTATTATAGTGGCCACACTTTCTTGGCATGGGAGATAATAGTGGCCACACTTTCTTGGCATGAAGGGGGGAGGGGGGTTTATTATAATGGCCACTCTTACATGGCAATGAGGAAGCTGTTTTAATGGCCACAATTATTTGGCATAAAGGGAGAGGGGGTATTATTATGGCCATGCTTACTGCGGGAAAGAGCAAGTGCGGAAGGGTTGGGGTAATTTTTATACTGGCAACACTGGTGTGTGTGTGTGTGTGTGTGTTGGACTACCCACACTTGCATTGAGAGGGGAGAGGTGCAATACATGTTATCAGGTGGGGAAGAGGGAAAGCGTGTTTATGCTGGCCACACTTGTGTGTGTGTGTGTGTGTCTGTGTGTGTGTGTCTGTGTGTGTGTGTATGTGTGTGTGTGTGTATATATGTCTGTCTGTGTGTGTGTGTGTGTGTGTATGTGTGTGTATGTGTGTGTGTGTGTGTGTGTGTGTGTGTGTGTGTGTGTGTGTGTTTGTATATATGTCTGTGTGTGTGTGTGTGTATGTGTGTGTGTGTATGTGTATGTGTGTGTGTGTGTGTATGTGTGTGTATGTGTGTATGTGTGTGTATGTGTGTGTGTGTATGTGTGTGTGTGTTTGTATATATGTCTGTGTGTGTGTGTGTGTGTGTATGTGTGTGTGTGTGTGTGTGTGTGTGTGTGTGTGTGTATGTGTGTGTATGTGTGTGTGTGTGTGTGTGTGTGTTTGTATATATGTCTGTGTGTGTATGTATGTGTATGTGTGTGTGTGTGTATGTGTGTGTGTGTGTGTGTGTGTGTGTGTGTGTTTGTATATATGTGTGTGTGTGTGTGTGTTTGTATATATATGTGTGTGTGTGTGTGTGTGTGTGTGTGTTGGACAACCCACACTTGCATTGAGAGGGGAGAGGTGCAATACATGTTATCAGGTGGGGAAGAGGGAAAGCGTGTTTATGCTGGCCACACTTGTTCTTAGTGTGGTGTTAAGGGGAGTATGTTGGGGGAGGGGGGATTATGTTGGCTGCACTAATTAATGGGACTTGTAAATGGTAGCAGCAATTGTTATGAGAGAGAATGGCTCCAACATTTGTTGAAGGAAGTGGTGGTTATGTTGGCCACTATTGTTTTGGTAATTTGCTGCACTTGCAAGGGTTTGATGTGGTGGGTTGTGTGTGTGTATGGACTTGGTTTCTAGTTACGCCCCTGGATGGGAGGCCATATGCCCAAGGAGTATATGTGGATAGCATCCATTTGGATGTGGCAGATAAATCATACCTGTGGAATAACTGTGATTTACAGTAAACCAGCTGCGATGCAAAAGGATGCAACACGCTTTGCTTGAGATGAATTGGAAGCAAGCACTCTGGATTAATGCAGGGGAAAAGCAAATCAAAAACACAATGCTCAGGATAAGTGCTATAGGCACCATTAAAAAATAACTTTCATTAGATACGCATTAAAAAGTCATAATGGAGTGAATGTGTTTTCATTTGACAGACTGCTGAAAATATGAGACCAAATAGCTCCCACGCACGATGTGAGTACAAAATGTTGGTTGTATGGCTATGCACTACTAGGTTATTGAATGTTGGCCTGAAAAAACGTCAAGTCCCTACCATGCAATGTAGTTAGCAATACAGAATCCCTCAGCATCCACCGTCATGTAGCAAGACAGAATAATCTACTGCTAATCTGTGCAGATAGCAATGTGAGAGTCTAGAGCCTGAGTAACAACAAGCGTGCTGCCCATCCAACATTCCGGAGAGTGGAATGAGGGCTGTCTCTTAAAGGGACCCTGAACAGGTTATAAAAACAAAATTTACACTTACCTGGGGCTACCTCCAGCCCACCGTAGGCCGCAAGCTCCCCCGGCGTCCTCCTGGCTCCTTCTCTAAGATTGAACTGCACATGAGGACTCTCATGCCGGCCAGCGTGACGACGCGTAGCCGGCCGGCGTAATGGCAATATACACGAAAGCGGGAAGCACACCTGACAACTTCAGGCCAAAGTTGTCCTGTAACTGGAGCCGGGACTGGGACCAGGGAAGGAGCCAGGAGGATGCTGGGTGACCTCGTGGCCTATGGTGGGCTAGAGGAAGCCCCAGGTAAGTGTACATTTTGTTTTTATCACCTGCTCTGGGTCCCTTTAAAAATATATTTCTCCAGGACAGTTGCTCTGCATCTACAATAGTATAGCCAGACAGGACATTGGAGGACTAGTCTATAAAGACAGTGCTTAGTAAGTGCTGGACATACAGTGACACCTCCTCATACCCTACAAGTTTTGCCCTTCAAACAGGGCTTCATCAGGGGTTAAATGACAAAAGGGCATCAGTCTAAACAAACTATAGTCCCCCAACCACATAAATCACTACGTAAACTGTTTACAAAAACATGTACACATAGTGCTCAGGTCAGGCTGCATTGCTATTTGCAGTCTGTCTACTGACAACACATTCAGTTTATGAAGACTTTTTAAAGCATATCTAATAAAGGTTATGTTAATGTTGCCAATAGGGCTTGTCCTGAGGATTGTGTCTTAATAAACTGGAAGGCAGAAAGTAGTGGCAGCCAACCAAGCAGTATTGTCGCTTTAGCATTCCACTACCAAGAGCATAAACATAAATGCTTGGCTCCTCCCTTTTTCATTTCATGCTTAGTAAATGATGCAGAGAGGGGAGTAGCTGGACATTCCCATCTCCATTTATAAAGAATCGCAAGAAATGTTTTTCTAGCCTCCATGACCAATAATATTTCCATATACGTTTACTACTGTGATAAAGGGTATGTGCAATTATTCATATCTGCCTGTGTCCTCAGTCTGGCTAGTGTGTGTGTAGTCTGAGCAGATCCAGTACTGGAACAGATACACCCTCCCTAGTGAGAAGATCACTGCAGACAGAGGTTACATCCCCTCATTCCTGCACACACTGTCTGAGAGGCGATGCTTCTTGGCAGCTCCGCAGCACACACAGAATAAGCTTGGTTATGCTGCCGCATGCAGAGGATGTAATAAACCTCTTTAATACTCCATATACATCTATTATGTGGCTGCTGGCGGCAGCTGCTGGAGCGATAAATAAGTCCATCTCTGACCTGGCTGCTTATTGATTCCTCTGGCTGTTTATTTACCCCTGACTTCCCAGCGCAAACAATTAATACCTTATTATCGGGCTGAGCTCATGGTAGAGAGAGCCGAGTGAATATAATTCCTTGACTACGGAGTGCGCGTTCCCAGCTGCACTCCACTACCGAGGCCTCCAATCAAGAACATAGAAGCTGAAGTCATAACATAGAAACACAGAATACTGATGATGGCAGATAAAAACCGATACGTCCATCCAGTTCAATAGGTCGTTGCAAGAGGGGGGAGGGGATGCTGTCCAGTGACGCAGTTAATACCCCATCACATTAATTTGCTGCTTTCAGTCTGTTCGCTCTTCTCGCTGTGTTCAGGCCTGCAGGCTGGAACTAACGGACTTAACCAATAATGGCAGCTTAGAAGTACAATTATAGAAGAGGATTACTAGGCTAGATGCAGCACCAGTAAAGCCATCCAGGGGGAAGTAATAACCACTAAAAAACACTTCCATGATGGAGTCGCTGACGACAAGGAAATGTCTAGAGAATAAGTCAAATAGTGTATATGCGACAACCTGGCAGCAGCAACATGTAATATAACATACAACACAGGCTTTATGTCATTGGCATTCATGCTTTATACAACATTATTTTACAATGAAACACAATACAGCATGAGGACTGGACATACACTTCTTCAGATGTACAGTACTGCTTAATCTTTAACTACAAAACATAATAGTAATAATTTAAGATAAAATGGTCCTGGCTGAGCTTTATCTTCAGTCTTGTGTTAAAGCAAAGAGAAAGTCACATAAAACACTGCAGGAAGCGTATGAGAGAGTGTGACAAATAACAGACAGAACACAGAGTCAATATATGTATATTTTTTTCAAATAGTCATGGCCTGTCTGGGTGAGATAAAGGGACCAGTTAACTACATACCCACTCTGGACTGAACTTGGCCAAAGAGGACGATACAAACAGATGTGGCTGAGAATCGGGAGTCAGACCTGCGTGTGTACAGCGGCTACATGATGCAAGCTAAATATCCGTCATGCTGGATCTGTAGTGATCCCCAATGCTTGAGCACTGCACGATCGCATTGTTTTCCCCTCTCCCTCACGGGAAACTGCTCTATCCCACACTGCTAATTCTCCCTTGTCCCCCTGTATAGCAACAGACATGTCACTAGCCAGGAGACTGTTGATGCATATGTATAGTGTCGGCAGTGCTCAGTCGCCCAAGGGGTCCTGTACCGAGCCCTGCTGGGTGACAGTGATCCTCTAGTGCATACAGAGCTTTAGGCCGAGTTAAAGGCTGTAGATACACTATGGGCTCGATTCACAAAGCCGTGCTAACCCAGTTAGAGACTTTAGGTGTGATAACCATTGCACCACGCTGGTGAAAAGCCAGTTTAGGCGTGATAAGATTAGGCGTGATATGTTTAGGCATGATAAGTTTAGGCATGATAAGTTTAGGCATAATAAGTTTAGGCATGGTAAGTTTAGATCGCGTGCAAAGTCCCGCACGCAAAGCAGCGCCATTAAACTCTATGCGAAGTGCACCAGACTTTGCTAGCGCAAAACTTTTGATCAGCTGTGCACTGCGGTGCTAACCCAGTTGGTGTTTAAACTTATCACGCCTAAATTTATCACACCTAAACTTATCATGCCTAAACTTATCACACCTAAACTTATCACACCTAAACTTATCATGCCTAAACTGAGTTTAGGTGTGATAAAGGGCTTTTCACCAGCGTGCTGTTAGCACCGCTTTGTGAATCAGGCCCTATGAGTGCTTTCTGAGTGCTTTTCTGACCGTCAGAGCTTCCTGAGCAAGTTTTTTAAAAAGCCTCTCCCATTGACTTGCATTAAAATTGCAGTAAAATTGCAGCAATCGAGATTTTTGAAAAATGGAAGCAGGGCCGGCCTTTGACCTGAGCGACCTGTGCGATCGCTCAGGGCGCCGGCTGCCAGGGGGCGCTCCTGCCGCCTGGCCGCATGTGTTTTAAGCTGGCTGTGTCCGTCTCGCTCCGCCCCCCCCCCCCCCCCCCCCCCGTGCGGCCACCGTGATGGAGGGGGGAGCCGCGGGGAGAGCAGCCCGTCCTCTCCCTCCCTCCTCTCCGGGCGCTCTCCGTGCTCCCCCCTGCAGAGTGCAGACTGCAGCAGTGAGAACAACTCACCTCCCTGGTTCCGATCGCCGGCGCCTCTCACTTGCCGCTGGTCTCCTCTTGTACATTGTCACTGATGCACAATAAACTTCCTGCTTAACAGGAAGTTTACTGTGTATCAGTGACAATGTACAAGAGGAGACCAGCGGCAAGTGATACACCGTGAGAGGCGCCGGCGATCGGAACCAGGGAGGTGAGTTGTTCTCTCTGGCTCTGCTGCAGTCTGCATCGGAGGGGGTAGCACGGAGGGTGGCCCGGAGAGGAAGGGAGGGAGAGGTCGGGCTGCCCTCCCCGCGGCTCCCCCTCCAGTATGAGGGGAGGGGAGCACCTACCTACCTACCTAATCTATACTGGGGGCACCTACCTATCTAGCCTGTACTGGGGGGGGGGGGGGGCAGCTACCTATCTAATCTATACTGGGGGGCAGCTACCTATCTAATCTATACTGGGGGGCAGCTACCTATCTAATCTATACTGGGGGCACCTACCTATCTAACCTATACTGGGGGGTGGGGGGCAGCTACCTATCTAATCTATACTGGGGGCACCTACCTATCTAACCTATACTGGGGGGCACCTACCTATCTAACCTATACTGGGGGGCAGCTACCTATCTAACCTATACTGAAGGGGCAGCTACCTATCTAATCTATACTGGGGGCAGCTACCTATCTAACCTATACTGGGGGGGCAGCTACCTATCTAATCTATACTGGGGGCAGCTACCTATCTAAACTATACTGGGGGCAGCTACCTATCTAACCTATACTGGGGGCAGCTACCTATCTAATCTATACTGGGGGCAGCTACCTATCTAACCTTTACTGTAGGCAGATCCCCCCTTTAGTGTATATAGGCTTAGGCTACTAGTCTTACAGTCGCAGATCCCCTTTTAGTGTATTTAGGCAGCAGATCCCCCCCCCCCCCCATTAGTGTATGTGTGTGGTGCGCTCACACGCGAAGAGGATGAATTTGGGGGGGGGCACCAAAATCTGGTTCTGCTCAGGGCGCTGTGAAACCTAAGGCCGGCCCTGAATGGAAGTCAGTGGGAGCATTTTTAAAAAACGCTCAGAAAGCTCTGATGGTCAGAAAAGCACTCAGAAAGTGACCATAGTGTGTCCACATCCAATTTTTCACATTTATATTTTCTAACTTTATGATACATAATAGGACATTCACAAAAGTCGAAATAATTCCAAATGTTCTTATTCTGGATTTCTGTACATTATTTTTCACTATGCTTTTATTTCTATGCTCTGAAAAGGTTAAATGGCAAATTGTGAAATGTTAAAGAGGATCTGTAACCTCAAAAAATCCCCTGGGGGGTACTCACCTCGGGTGGGGGAAGCCTCCGGATCCTAATGAGGCTTCCCACGCCGTCCTCTGTCCCACGGGGGTCTCGCTGCAGCCCTCCGTGCAGCCGTGATGTAATATTTACCTTCCTGACTCCTGCGCAGGCGCTCTGACGGCTGTCGAACTACACGGAAATACCCGATCGCCGTCGGGTCTGCTCTACTGCGCAGGCGCAAGTTTCCGGCGCCTGCGCAGTAGAGCGAACCCGACTGAGATCGGGTATTTCCGTGTAGTTCGGAGAGGAAAGCAGCCACAGCGCCCCCGCTGGAGCCAGCAAAGGTAAATATTGAAATTACAGTCAGGCCTGTCGCCGGCTGTTCAGAGGGCTGCAGCGAGACCCCCGTGGGACAGAGGACGGCGTGGGAAGCCTCATTAGGATCCGGAGGCTTCCCCCACCCGAGGTGAGTACCCTCCAGGGGATCTTTTTCATGATACAGAGTATCTTTAAAGTAATAATAAAGAAAACACGTCAGGATGAAAGTGTGATAAAAAAAAAAACAGGGCAGAGCTATGAAATAAGATAGCACGGTTAGTACCGGTTTTGGCTGACCCCACGTGCATCGCTTTTTTTTCTTTCTTTTTTTTTATTGCTTATTTCTTTTTACAATATTAATTTACAATTGTTTTATTTAGAATGTTCGCATTGCAAAATCTTTCTCACCCTGATTTACATTGTGAATTTTTTTTACAGATAGCGACATCTTTAGTCATGCCAGGTTATGTCTGTGCATTGCACTTTCAGAAAAACAAATGTTCCGCAAAGGGAGATAATACTTGTTAACACAAGCAAGTTATTTCCCACAATGCAATGAGGTTCACAGACAAAACTGTCAGAACCATGGTCCTGACATCACAACATGGGAGGGGTTTTACCACAATATCAGCCATACAAAGGTCCCTCCTGGTGATTTATTTGAGAAAAGGTAAAGGGGGTATCAGCTACTGATCGGGATGAAGTTCAATCCGAGGTTAAAGTTCCTCTTAGCAATGCGTTAGGCGAAGATCCCATTTACACTTAATCAGTTGCTCTCAGTTATAACTGAAATGGACAACTGATTTTCAAAGCAATGCCCTTTTTCCCAATGGTACAGTTCCCACTATACGTGTTTTAACTGAAAGATTTTTCATAATGCACTGCTATGGAGAAGTAAAAAAAAAATGTGTACCAACTGAGTAAGTGTAAATGAAACCTAAAAGCTTGTTTTGTGGATGCACAGAGGGAGATACTGCTTGCTTGGCAGCAGGGCCGGCGCTACCATAGAGGCAAAGGGGCAACTGCCCCGGGGCCCCGACCTCTGCTGAGGCCCCCGCAGCGCCGACCTTGCTATATTCTGCCTGCTCCCCAGGGCCCTGCAAGTATAATAGCCATAATTAAATACCTATTAGTCCCGGTGGGTGAGCGGGCAGGCAGCTGCTGCACTTTGAGACACACTGTCACCCTCCCACTCTATAACCCGGCACGTTGTGTGTAAACACGCACCGGGTCATAGAGTGGGAGGGAGACAGTGTGACTCAAAGTGCAGTTGCTGCCAGACAGCTCACCCACCAGGACTAATCGGTAATTAATTATGGCTATTAAATTTGCTGGGCCTGGGCTGTTGGATGAGAGAGAAGCTTTGTGCTGAAGGGCCCCAACTCTAGTGTGCCCCAGGGCCACTTAAACTGGCCCTGCTTGGCAGTTGGGAAAGCCGTTATTTTCCACAATGCAACAAGGTTCACAGACACCAAACTGTCACGACCAGGGTCATGAGATCACAACTATGGGAGGGGTTTCATCACGTAGACCCCCTGGTGATCTATTCGAGAAAATGTAAAGATTTCTCCTGGGAAAGGGAGTATAGGCTACAGATTGGAATTGAGTTCAATCCAAGGTTTAAGTTCCTCTTTAGGCAGAATTGAACCGTCAATTGTCAAAAGTGTGTTGGAAACAGTAAAAATGGGCAAGGCTGAGAAACTATCACAAGGACCAAACTGACACACCTATACCATTGGATCAGAGAATACAAAACTGCATATCTTATGGGGATGCTCACAGTATACAGCTGTTAATTCCTACCAAAAGTCATCCAAGTAGAGAAGAAAGGTCAACTGGTAAACAGATCATGGGCAAATTGATTTGCATAGGGAGAGAAAGCTAGGTCGTCTGGTTCAATGCCATAGATACACTACTGTAGCACAAACTCCTAAAAAACATAATCCTGGCTGCGAAAAGTGTCGGAACACACAGTACATCACAGTTTGCTATGTTGTCGCAGACTAGTCAGAGAGCCCATGCTGAACGGTGTCTAATATCAAACAAACCCACATTAGGCACCAGAATCATGCAGCAATGGAGGGAAATGGCCTGGTTCAATGAATTCTGTTCTTTTGGCCTCCAAATTCCCTGGATCTCAAGCCAATCAAACATTTGTGGGATGTTGTAAAAACAAGTTCGATCCATAGCTGCTAACGTCCTGGTGCCAGATACTATAGGACTCACTTAGAGGTTTGTGGAGCACTGGAGCTCATATCTCTATGCTCATACATTGACAGAGTCAGAGCTGTTGTGGCAGCACAACAGGAGACCTAAATTATATTAGGCAGGTGGCTTTGAGTGTTCGGTTGATCAGTGCATAATATACAGTATATAAACATCAGCATTTATATTCCAGCTCAGAATCACGAGGTACTGATTACTTATGGACTAAGCCTTCAAAGTGCCCACCACCATGTAGACATCTACAACTGGCACAGTCCTCTGCCTTCTGCATCCCTATTCTGCCCAGGGCAGAGAACAGATCGATTAGTGTAAACATTTCAGGAGGAAGAGGTGGTGAGGCTGCAGTCTGTAGCTGCTGCAGAATTGAAGTTTGGTGTGTTGGAATAATCTCAATTGCCCTGGTAAATTACTCTGTCAATGCAGCACTGCGATCGAATACTGATTGTGCACCTGAGAGGAGACAGAGGCTCTTGTTACATCTGAAGCTTTGGAGCGTGAACCTCAGAGATTTCTGAGAGGAGAATATTAACTGAATGCACTAGACATTGCTGCCGCTCCCCCACTCCCCATATCAATGACATGTCACACAACTAGTGTCACTTTCCCCATTTGTAGCCTCTCCTGGTTGCAAGGCTGATGCTCTGCTTTAAAAGAAAACCTGGTGTGACAGTTATAAGAAGGTTGCTATATTTCTTTCCTTTTAAAGAGACACTGAAGCGAAAAAAAAAAATTATGATATTATGATTTGTATGTGTAGTACAGCTAAGAAATAAAACATTAAGATCAGATACATCAGTCTAATTGTTTCCAGTACAGGAAGAGTTCAGAAACTCCAGTTATTATCGCTATACAAAAAAGCCATTAAGCTCTACGACTTTCAAAGTCATGGAGAGGGCTGTTATCTGACTTTTATTATCTCAACTGTTATTTAACTATTTACTTTTTCTCTGCCAGAGGAGAGGTCATTAGTTCACAGACTGCTCTGAAAGAATCATTTTGAATGCTGAGTGTTGTGTAATCTGCACATATTATAGAATGATGCAATGTTAGAAAAAACACTACATACCTGAAAATAAAAATATCAGAATATTTTCTTTGCCTCTAATCTTCTAGTAATTATTTATAGTACACAACCAATTCATTCTATCATATATTTTTTTTCGCTTCAGTGTCTCTTTAAGCAATACCAGTTGCCTGGCAGTCTTGCATATCTCCTTGGTTTCAGCAGTGTCTGAATCACACACCTGTACCAAGCATGCAGGTCCAATCAGACTTGAGTCAGAGCAACTGATCTGCATGCTTCTATTGCTAAAAGTATTAGAGGCAGAGGATCAGGGGGACAGCTGGGAAACTTGCATTGTTTAAAAGAAATAAATACATTAACCTCAAAATCCCTCTCACCTCAGGTTCCCTTTAAAGCAGACCTGAACTCAGAATTTCCTCTCTGGTCTAAAAGATAAGCAACAGCATAACCATCTTTAAAGAAAAACATTTATTTGTTAGCGCTAATAGAGATCCTAAAGTAAATCTGTAGTGTGACTACATCCTGCTATCATGGAAGTAGACATAGGGTTAACATCCAGTGTTTACAAATTAGCTGCTCTGCCAAAGCTACTGAGATTCCTGAGCTGACACAGCTGAGAGATCAAATTACAATTGTGATTAGTCACAGATAAGGGGGAATTAGACCAGCTAAACTCTCTAAATACATACAGGGTGGATTTCTCTCCAGAGGAGGTCAGGTTCACTTTAAAGACCCCATGCAACATAAATTCTATGACATTATAGAGGATGTAAACATTTTACATTTTATAACAGAAGGTAATTGAAATTCATTTAGCTGTATGTCAGCAAGGACGATCCCCCATGATGCATCACTGCTGAATATGCAAATACGTTTTTATGCATCTAAAAGCTAGACAAACACCCCGGAGCCACTGGTGTACAGTATGCCTCTAACCTATACATTTTAGAGCCATGCTAGTCCAACATGAATAGAGCTGTTTTTGAGTTTTTGTTCCTCATCAGTGCATGGCATGGATTAATATGGCTTTATGGCTTGGAGCAAGTATTACAGAGTACCCAGACAGCTCATGGCGACTCAGAACTACCAGAATAAAAGGGGCTCAAAGACACCAAAAAGCCCTTCTACTAAAAAAGCTATACTAAATATAAATGTGTCTTCTTAAAGGAAACCTGAGATGAGAAAAAAAATAAATATACCGGTATGTACCTGGGACTTCCTCCAGCTCCCTTCAGGCCGACGACTCCCTTGCCATCCTCCCTCGGGGCCTCGATCCTCCCCTAGCTAGCCTGATAATTCTATGGGTGTAGTTGCCATGTACATCGCTCCCGTTGCTGGGAGTGTTCTGCACCCATGCAGAATGCTCCCGTCACTGGGAACACACATGCAGCTGAAATGCTCATGCGTCGGCTCAAGCTTACTGAAGAATTTTCCGACCGGCTAGCAGAGGATCAGGATCGAGGTGGCCCAGGAGGATGGCGAGGGAGCCAATGTTCTTATGGGGACTAAAGGAAGCCCCAGCTATGTAGAATTTTTTTCCCCTCATCTCAGGAGCCCTTTAAAACAGAAGGTATTTTGCAAGGTACGCATCACACAATACTTTTTATATAAAGGCATTCCTCACAGAATACCTGCTAAATAAACAAATGCCCCATCATATATACATATAACATGTGCCATGCACACAGTTACCTCTTACAATAACCTCCTTAATATATAAATGGCGTACAAAATACCTCTATATACAATATCTTCCTATATGCACCAATGACAGACACAATAACTGCCATGCACCACACAAATTATATAAAATATATATTAGCCAGAAAGTATATTTATATAAATAAAAATAAAAAATTAGCAAGTCAAAATGATCTACTGATGTACAATTTTAGTAGCACACTTGTATATACAGAATGGAAAATGTAGAGGGGTCAGGATCTAACACGAAGTCCTTTGCGATCTACCTAATGGGCACCCCTGGTATAGAGCAATGCATGCATGAATGAATGATGGAAACATGACCATGACAGATCAGGCAGGCCCTGTGACCATTCTATAGCTTTTTTTCTACCACTTACTATAATAGGAAGGACAGAGAATAAGAAGAGCCTGCATATGCACCATACATTAATAATTGTATGTACGCAATGTCCATCGGCAGAGCTTGCAAGTCAATTTTGTTGCCTATGCCTTCTAATTAACATATTACCTGGTAACACTGTTAGCTTACTGATTGCTGCTTTGTACAATTCTGTCACACAGGTGCACATCCCATTTCCTGCTGTTTTATATCATTATTTTGTTTATTGATCTGGGTTTTATTTAAATGCACACTAGGAAGAGGCTAGAACTCACCACAATGCTGTTCCTCATTGCTTTACAAAAGATTGCCAATTAATTAACATTCTCCAGTGTGTGCATCTCAGCATCATTAATCAGGAATCGTACAACGTACATCCATGTACACAGATAGCAGCTCTGAGATGACTTCGCAAGATACAATAGTAGCGGCGTGACAATGGCGAAACATGCTGGGAGAATGGCGCTGGCTGGTCATTATTCCTGACCTTTTGTATCACCATTAATATGATGAATGGCGGCTTGCCTCTCCTGCTTTATTGGCTTTATTAAGAAACGGTCGTCAGAGCGAGGACAGAGCTACAGCCTGGAGAGCGGGGGAGGTCTGCGCTACCGTCATTTATTATTCATAGCAGAGCTAATATTTGTACAGTTCTAGGAGCCCCTTAAAACCTTTAAAACAGCCAAATGCAAATCTTTTGCAGATGTTCAATTGATCTGCATATGTTGACACGGACATCTTTATTTCATCACAACACAGGAACAGAAAAAAATCTGAAATGTCTTTATTAATGTTCTTATCATTTTTAAATCTTCTCCACTGAAAGTTTATATTTTTTTCCTTGCATCTGTTTTTGTTGTTTCTAATATATTTTAGGGAGGGGTAAGCAAGCAAAAAAGCAACGTTTCAAATGGAAAACATTTTAGACTGAAGTCTGACTTGATTAGCAGCATGCTTGTTTCATGTTTGTGATCCAGATACTACTGCAGCCAAAGAGATCAAAAGGCAGCTGGTAAGGAAATAAATATGGCAGATTCCCTATTCCTCACAGTTCAAGTCTCCTTAAAACACTATTTTGGCTTCCAATTGTTAAAATACATATGAAGCTTCTTCTCCTGTAACTTACTTGCAGCATGGGCCGGTAAATGGCATTCCAAATCTAAGTGAAATACTGTATTTTGAATACACTCCAAAGGTTGCTGCATTTTCTTCCACTCCGAGTATAGAGCCAGGCAGCAGTACCAAACTGGCATCCTCGTTGTCATGGCACCACACATCTGCACTTCCCCCACCCTGTGCTCCCCCACCCTGCAATGTTATGGTACATAGCGCAGTGGGCAGGCAGCACACTCACTCACCTCCCTCAGGTACTAGATGCTGCAGCTTGTAGTCTCCGCTGCTTTCTCTGTACTGATGCTGCTCTGCGCTTCCTGCATCTCAGTTTGCGACAGTATACTGGGGGGAAGGTGGAGGGGAGATTGCACATCTGACTATTTTTTGGCGGAGGAGAGGACATCTGGCTATTATACTGTGGGGAGGGGCTGCCTAATACTATATGGGTGGGGACACATCTGGCTATTACACTGGGGTGGGAGCTAATATTGGGGGCATGTTTGCTACCTATAGTAGTTTGGGGGAGTTACTTAATGTTTAGCTCCACCTACATCTTGTCATCGCCATACCCATTTTTTTGCCTAACTCATTTCTCCAGAAATATTGCTGCAGCATGGGTACACCACTCCCCCTGACCTTCAAAAAAAGTGTGCTTGATTTAGGGTGGGGAGGGGTATGATTAGGGGGTGTCTGTACCAAGTGTCAAATACCCCAGGTACATGAATGGAATGTGGAGTCTACGATATTTTTCCTTTGAAGCAGTGCTAATTGCCTGCTAGAGATGGTCGAACGGTTCGCCGGCGAACGGTTCCCGGCGAACTTCGGTGGTTCGCGTTCGCGGAGAACCGCACACCTTTCCGGAAGTTTGATTCGCCCCCATAGAGCATCATTGGGGTCAATTTTGACCCTCTACATCCTAGATTCTCAACGTGTGGTACGTGTACCCCAGGGGGTACTTCTGACGGTTCCAGGGGGTTCTCGGGCTTGATATACTTAACCAAAAATAACAAATTTAGAGTTTTAGAACATGATAAATCTTGGTAAATAACACCAAATTAGTGTTTTGGCTAATTAAAAACAATAGTAAATGCTTGGAAATGGTTTAGAACCAATTATTATGTACTACGATTAAATATATATTTGTCAAGGGCTACTTGTGATAATGTTTACTATGCTAGGGGGTATTTGGTGATTACAGGGATTTTAAAAGGGGTACATACCAATAAAATGTTGAGAAACACTGCTCTACAACACAGTCAGCAGGCAAATTGTAGCTAATCAGGCTACCCTCCCTCCTGGAGCCAACCCCCCCCCCCCCCCCTTATAAAAGGCAGGCAGCGTCAGGCATTGGACTCACTCGTGTGCCTGCAGTAATTAGAGAAGGGAGAGCTGCTGTGCAGAGAGAGACCTATAGGGAAAGCTTAGTTAGGCTCTTGTAGGCTTCTTAGCTTGCTCCTTGTTGATTCTTATTGCTAAAAAAGCACCCCTCAACAGCTCTTTTGAGAGCTAATCTTGTTTTTTTTTTTTGTTTTTTTGGTGTGGCTCACTTGCATTATATACAGCCCTGTCAGTCAGTCGCAGGTGGCCTTTGGCACCTTGGTGGTATAATTACTACTGTGCCAGGTGCACATTATAATACCCCTCAATGCATATACCTACCTGTTGTTCACTTCAGTGCACCCACCTACCTACGTGAGCGCACGCAGTGTCACTGTGCCTGTCCAGTACCTCTCTGTGTGTGACAGGTGCTCATTATAATACACATCATTGCATATACCTACCTGTTGTTCACTTCAGTGCACCCACCTACCTACGTGAGCGCACGCAGTGTGATATTTAATACCACCAGTCACTGTACCTGTTCATGGTACGTGTGTGTGACAGGTGCACAGTTATAATATCCATCACTGCATATACTTACCAGTTGTGTTCAGTGCACCCACCTACCTACGTGAGTGCACGCAGTGTGATATTTAATACCACCAGTAACTGTTCATGGTACGTGTGTGTGACAGGTGCACATTTGTAATACCCATCACTGCATATACCTACCTGTTGTGTTCCTCCTCCGTGCATACCTGTTAACTGCACCTGTGTGACTGCACATTGTGTTAGTCAAGTTAGTGCATACCTTTCAATTCATCCCCCCCAACATGGACAAAACAAAAGGCAGAGGCAGGCCACCTGGCCGGCCTGTTCGAGGTCGCGCTGTCGTGATTTCGTGCGACCCTTGACCAAAGTAGTGTTCAGAAGAAGGCACGTGCCATCAACCGCCAATATTGTCAGGACGTAGTTGACTATTTAGCACGAAACACCTCATCTTTCTCAGTGACATATCTTCCTCCTCCTGCTCTGATTCTGGCACCCCACTTATCACTCAGTTGGCTGCCACCACCAAAGTGCCATCACCCCAAGGCTCAGCGGTGTGGACATTTTTTTGTGTGTCTGCCTCAGATGAGAGCAATGCCATCTGTACTCTCTGCCACTGAAATTTGAGCCGTGGAAAGACCAAGACCCGCGTAGGGACAACTACCTTACGAAGGCACATGATTACAAAGCACAAACTGCAATGGGATGACCACCTGAGGAAAAGCAGCACACAAAAGCAAAGCCACACACCGCAATGGAAGATATCAGGCTGCAATTTTTTTCTCAAAAAAGGCGATACCTAAACTGTACCGTGATGTTGAAAGGCAAGTGGTGACATCTCTGGCACACACCGTTGGGTCAAGGGTCCATCTGACCACGGATGCCTGGTCTGCAAAGCATGCTCAGGCCTGCCGGAAGACTAAGTCAGTCCCCACAAACACAGCATCTCTGCCTGCACGCCATGTTACTGCCTGCCCCAAGACTAAGTCGATCCCCACACAGCATTTCTGCCCGCAGGCCGGATGACTGCCTTCTCCACCACCACCAACAGGGTCCAGGACTCCAGGTGGATTCCTGAATTTTTAAGTCCGCTGCTAGCAGCGGCCGGTATAATAATTTTTCTGGTGCGTGTACATGCCTGTCTAATTTTTCTGGCTGCACTGCGGCTGTAACAACAAAACAAAAGGCATGTACATGTGTCAATTCCCCTTCGTGATCATTACCTTGCGGCGGTGAAGGGGCTTGCGTATCACAATGAAGCAATGACCGCCGGCTTTATGAGTGTCTCGGGGGGGTGGCACACCAAAGATAATAAGGCCGCCCCTCCCCCCCCCCCCCCCCCATACCATGGACCATGCGGGCTGGTATAGCTCAGGGTGCGAAGCCCCAGTCAGCTGGGGCTCCGCATTCCGGCTATCCCAGCCTGCATGGGGGACAAGGCGTTACAGAGGCTCGGGAGGGGGGACCCCACGCCATTTCTTTTTCAGATTTCACACACACAGAACATTCCCCAAAAATAAAAATGTTAAATTTTTTTTTTAAATATTATTTCCCACTATCTTTTTAACATATCCTGCAAATTTTGTGTTGCTAGGATGTAAGGGGCCTTCGCTATTAACTGCTGGGAAATATTTTGCACGATCTGTCATTGACCGGCATTTAAATGTATCGTTTTTTTCTTTGAACTTTTAAAATCGATTTTCTCAAAAAGCATAATGTCATTTAAAAAAAAAAAAATGTTCCCCTTGCTCCCACTTTTCTTCTTAACATAACCTGCAAATTTGGTGATTCTGGCATTTAAGGGGGCTTTGCAATTAACCCTTAAATTCTACGGGTTTTGGGCGACAGTAGCTGAATCCAAATTCGTGATCACGGGTTTAGCACCTGTGATCACCGCCGAATTCGAGAGTAAAATTCGGATACAATCGAATTCGAAATTCGTGATCGGTATCGATCTTCGAATTCGACTTCTGGATTCATAAAAAACTAATTCGAATTCGAGATCACTGGCGAGCACCACTGGTTTTAAAGCACTTTAGGCCTGCAATTCCCTGATTCATGTATGCACATGCAAGATGTTTTAAAGCACTTTGGGCCTCCAATTTAGCATGCAGTGTGATTTCTGCCCTTAAAGTGCTGCTTTGCATCAAATCCAAATTTTTCTCCGGGACTTTTGGCATCTATCCCACTCATCCATGCAAAAACTCAGATGTTAGACCCCTTGAAACATCCTTTCCATCACTTTTGTGGCCAGCATAAATGTTTCTAGTTTTCAAAGTTTGCTTCCCTATTGAAGTCTATTGCAGTTCTTGTGAACCGAACTTTTGCGGAAGTTCACCGAAAATCGGAGGTTGGGGCCATCTCTATTGCCAGCCTGCCTGTCTTGTTGTTCTTTTTGGCTTCAGTGGTCTCTGAATCACACTGAAACAAGATTGTGGTTAGTGTGGTCAACCTTCAGTTAGAGAACCTGATCTGCATTCACATTCTGGCTCTGTGACTTAAAATATGAAAGGCGGAGGGTGATCAGAGCACCCAGGCAATTTGCATTGTTTAAAAGGACATAAATATGGCAGCCTCCATTTTCCTCTTACCACAGGGTCACTTTACCTTTCCGATCTGCTTCAGTGAACATGGTCATTCTGTTTGCAGCAAATATAAAATATTGAATTCATATCAGGGCCGGATTACCGACCAGGCAACAAAAGCAGTCGCTTGGGGCCCCATTCAGAGTCAAAGGGGCCCCATTAGCACATAAACCAGCCCTTGCCATCCTGTCAGCGGTGGTTGGATGGTATAATGGTTAAAGGGACTCTGAGCAGTGCAGTAACTATGGAAAGATGCATATCATTTTAAAGCTCACTTTCTCCTCTTTCCAATGATATCTAAACGGCTGCTCTATGCCTTTTAGTTTTCGATATTTTCGCGATTGAAATCGCAGCCACAGGACGACTTTTCTCCAAAGTCAGCGGTGGCTGGATGGTATAATGGTTAAAGGGACTCTGAGCAGTGCAGTAACTATGGAAAGATTCATATCATTTTAAAGCTCTCTTTCTCCTCTTTCCAGTGATATACAAACAGCTGCTCTATGCCTTTTAGTTTTCGATATTTTCGCGATCGAAATCGCGGCCACAGGACGACTTTTCTCCAAAGTCAGCGGTGGCTGGATGGTATAATGGTTAAAGGGACTCTGAGCAGTGCAGTAACTATGGAAAGATGCATATCATTTTAAAGCTCTTTTTCTCCTCTTTCCAATGATATACAAACGGCTGCTCTATGCCTTTTAGTTTTTGATATTTTCACGATCGAAATCACGGCCACAGGACGACTTTTCTCCAAAGTTGGCAGCTCGATTCAGCACAATGCAATGAAATATAAGGAACCCAGGGGGATATAATTACAAACATCATGCTGGTAGGTGTGAGGATGTAATGAATTAGTTGTGGGTATGCTTAAAGGCATATCCACAGGCACTGCTTGGAGTCCCTTTAAGGGCTCTGCCGCTGACAGGAGACCAGGGTTCGAATCTCAGCTCTGCCTGTTCAGTAAGCCAGCACCTATTCAGTAGGAGACCGTAGGCAAGTCTCTCTAACACTGCTACTGCCTATAGGGCGCGTATTAGTGGCTGCAGCTCTGGCGCTTTGAGTCCACCAGGCAGGGCCGGATTACCGACCAGGCAACAAAAGCAGTCGCTTGGGGCCCCATTCAGAGTCAAAGGGGCCCCATTAGCACATAAACCAGCCCTTGCCATCCTGTCAG
Organism: Hyperolius riggenbachi; assembly: GCF_040937935.1. Lineage (NCBI taxonomy): Eukaryota > Metazoa > Chordata > Amphibia > Anura > Hyperoliidae > Hyperolius > Hyperolius riggenbachi. Next base: position 215,557,601 of record NC_090651.1, on the reverse strand, counting down.
CGGTGGTTGGATGGTATAATGGTTAAAGGGACTCTGAGCAGTGCAGTAACTATGGAAAGATGTATATCATTTTAAAGCTCTCTTTCTCCTCTTTCCAATGATATCTAAACGGCTGCTCTATGCCTTTTAGTTTTCGATATTTTCGCGATTGAAATCGCGGCCACAGGACGACTTTTCTCCAAAGTCAGCGGTGGCTGGATGGTATAATGGTTAAAGGGACACTGAGCAGTACAGTAACTATGGAAAGATGCATATCATTTTAAAGCTCACTTTCTCCTCTTTCCAATGATATCTAAACGGCTGCTCTATGCCTTTTAGTTTTCGATATTTTCGCGATTGAAATCGCAGCCACAGGACGACTTTTCTCCAAAGTCAGCGGTGGCTGGATGGTATAATGGTTAAAGGGACTCTGAGCAGTGCAGTAACTATGGAAAGATTCATATCATTTTAAAGCTCTCTTTCTCCTCTTTCCAGTGATATACAAACAGCTGCTCTATGCCTTTTAGTTTTCGATATTTTCGCGATCGAAATCGCGGCCACAGGACGACTTTTCTCCAAAGTCAGCGGTGGCTGGATGGTATAATGGTTAAAGGGACTCTGAGCAGTGCAGTAACTATGGAAAGATGCATATCATTTTAAAGCTCTTTTTCTCCTCTTTCCAATGATATACAAACGGCTGCTCTATGCCTTTTAGTTTTTGATATTTTCACGATCGAAATCACGGCCACAGGACGACTTTTCTCCAAAGTTGGCAGCTCGATTCAGCACAATGCAATGAAATATAAGGAACCCAGGGGGATATAATTACAAACATCATGCTGGTAGGTGTGAGGATGTAATGAATTAGTTGTGGGTATGCTTAAAGGCATATCCACAGGCACTGCTTGGAGTCCCTTTAAGGGCTCTGCCGCTGACAGGAGACCAGGGTTCGAATCTCAGCTCTGCCTGTTCAGTAAGCCAGCACCTATTCAGTAGGAGACCGTAGGCAAGTCTCTCTAACACTGCTACTGCCTATAGGGCGCGTATTAGTGGCTGCAGCTCTGGCGCTTTGAGTCCACCAGGAGAAAAGCACGATATAAATGTTATTTGTCTTGTCTTGTCAAATGATGCCGTGCGCTGCTGATTGTCTTCAGAGCCAGGCTCTCCTCCTAGGTCCCCCTCCTGCTACTGTGCGCTCTGCCGCTGCCCACTCCACCCTCCCTTCCCACAGAGAACCACAGCTGCAGCAAGAATGATAGCAGCAGATGGCAAACGCTCACTCACCTATCCATGATCCAAGCAATAGAGATCCCGTCATCTGAAACCCATCTGTCTCTTCTACAGTGCAGCCGCTCGCTCTGAACTTCCTGATTCTCAGATCAGACATGAAGTAGGAAGTAGTAATAGTAGTAGTAACAGAGCGGCAGCACTCTAGAGGAGACAGATGGGCTCCGGATGACGGGACCTCTATTGCTTGGATCGCAATAGGTGAATGTGATTCATCTGGTGCTGTCATTCTCCCCCACTGCGGCTGCCTTCTCTGCTGGACTATCGTATTCACTGGGATGGAGGCTGCATGGTGGCTGTCTAGTTTGGGAGGAAATTGGTTGTTCGGTGGTGGGAGTGGTTATGTAATTCGGGCTGGGGAACGGCTTCCGGTTTGGCGGTGTCCAGAGCTTTCTGCTATTGCCAGGCTGGAGATGCAGGGGGAAAGTGCTGCTGCTGTGATATCTGGCGCCCTCTTCACAGGGGTGCTCCAGCCCCTGAGTGCAAATGTCCCAGCCATTCATCTCTCACTCTGCATTTTGCCGCTGCTATTCCCTGCATTGTGAACCCACAGAGGAAAGCGTGCTGTTGCCCATAGCAACCAGTAGCTCGGCTGCCCGGTGTGTGCGACATATTGCTGTGCAGCTGCATCTTCTGATTCTATTACGACATGATGGGGGGGCCCAAATCAGTTACTTTGCTTAGGGCCCCATTTAGCCTTAATCCGGCTCTGCCACCAGGAGAAAAGCACGATATAAATGTTATTTGTCTTGTCTTGTCAAATGATGCCGTGCGCTGCTGATTGTCTTCAGAGCCAGGCTCTCCTCCTAGGTCCCCCTCCTGCTACTGTGCGCTCTGCCGCTGCCCACTCCACCCTCCCTTCCCACAGAGAACCACAGCTGCAGCAAGAATGATAGCAGCAGATGGCAAACGCTCACTCACCTATCCATGATCCAAGCAATAGAGATCCCGTCATCTGAAACCCATCTGTCTCTTCTACAGTGCAGCCGCTCGCTCTGAACTTCCTGATTCTCAGATCAGACATGAAGTAGGAAGTAGTAATAGTAGTAGTAACAGAGCGGCAGCACTCTAGAGGAGACAGATGGGCTCCGGATGACGGGACCTCTATTGCTTGGATCGCAATAGGTGAATGTGATTCATCTGGTGCTGTCATTCTCCCCCACTGCGGCTGCCTTCTCTGCTGGACTATCGTATTCACTGGGATGGAGGCTGCATGGTGGCTGTCTAGTTTGGGAGGAAATTGGTTGTTCGGTGGTGGGAGTGGTTATGTAATTCGGGCTGGGGAACGGCTTCCGGTTTGGCGGTGTCCAGAGCTTTCTGCTATTGCCAGGCTGGAGATGCAGGGGGAAAGTGCTGCTGCTGTGATATCTGGCGCCCTCTTCACAGGGGTGCTCCAGCCCCTGAGTGCAAATGTCCCAGCCATTCATCTCTCACTCTGCATTTTGCCGCTGCTATTCCCTGCATTGTGAACCCACAGAGGAAAGCGTGCTGTTGCCCATAGCAACCAGTAGCTCGGCTGCCCGGTGTGTGCGACATATTGCTGTGCAGCTGCATCTTCTGATTCTATTACGACATGATGGGGGGGCCCAAATCAGTTACTTTGCTTAGGGCCCCATTTAGCCTTAATCCGGCTCTGATTCATATATCTCCAGCTGGAAAGGTCTTTTCTGCATTTGTATTATTGTTTTGCAGCTCTTTGGCCCCTTTTAGAAGAAACATCAAAGGTATTCCCTGGTGTGAAAGTGTAAGAGCGGCGGACGGCTGGCTGAGTGCTTGTTGAGGTTGGTATGCATATATTAAACTGTGTCAGTATAGCGATGTCACGGAGGCCCTCACATGAGTTATATCATAAGCGGCGTTGTCTATCAAGAACAGATTCTTAAGCAGAGAATATTTTTCACTCTTCAGCACTAAAAGTGCCAGAAATGCATTCGTGTTATTTCCCTGTGCTAAGAAGGTTGAAGAGCCCAAGTCTAATACAGATACCACAGTTAGCTTGCCTTTCTCTGCTACTGTGATGCGCTCATTACTAGTGAAATTCTGGTTGTAGAGGATATGGACACTCAGATATGTGTTATGTCCTGCTTCCCACAAAAATACATTATAATAAGGACATCAGGATGCCATTACAAACATGTGAACTTTAATGGCATCCTTTTCTTAATCCATGCGCTTTAATATGAAGTTGGCTCACCCTTTGCAGCGACAGCAGCTTCAGCTATTCTGTGAAGGCTTTCTACAAGGCTTAGGAGTGTGTTTATGAGAATTTCTGACCATACTTCTAGAAGAGCATTTGTGAGGTCAGGCACTGATGTTGGACAAGGCCTGGCTTGCAGTCTCCTCACTAATTCATCCTAAACAGAGATGGCCCGAACGGTTCGCCGGCGAACTTCCGGGGTTTGTGGTCGCGGAGAATAGTGTTGGGCGAACAGTGTTCGCCACTGTTCGGGTTCTGCAGAACATCACCCTGTTCGGGTGATGTTCGAGTTCGGCCGAACACCTAATGGTGATCGGCCAAACTGTTCGGCCATATGGCCGAACTAAGAGCGCATGGCCGAACGTTACCCGAACGTTCGGCTAGCGCTGTGATTGGCCGAACGGGTCACGTGTAGTGTTGGGCGAACATCTAGATGTTCGGGTTCGGGCCGAACATGGCCGCGATGTTCGGGTGTTCGAGCCGAACTCCGAACATAATGGAAGTCAATGGGGACCCGAACTTTCGTGCTTTGTAAAGCCTCCTTATATGCTACATACCCCAAATTTACAGGGTATGTGCACCTTGGGAGTGGGTACAAGAGGAAAAAAAATTTAGCAAAAAGAGCTTATAGTTTTTGAGAAAATCGATTTTAAAGTTTCAAAGGGAAAACTGTCTTTTAAATGCGGGAAATGTCTGTTTTCTTTGCACAGGTAACATGCTTTTTGTTGGCATGCAGTCATAAATGTAATACATATAAGAGGTTCCAGGAAAAGGGACCGGTAACGCTAACCCAGCAGCAGCACACGTGATGGAACAGGAGGAGGGTGGCGCAGGAGGAGAAGGCCACGCTTTGAGACACAACAACCCAGGCCTTGCATGAGGACAAGAAGCGTGCGGATAGCAATTTGCGTTTTGTCGCCATGCAGTCATAAATGTAATACAGATGAGAGGTTCAATAAACAGGGACCGGAAACGCTAACCCATCACAGATGTTCATTGTTCATGTTACTTGGTTGGGGTCCGGGAGTGTTGCGTAGTCGTTTCCAATCCAGGATTGATTCATTTTAATTTGAGTCAGACGGTCTGCATTTTCTGTGGAGAGGCGGATACGCCGATCTGTGACGATGCCTCTGGCAGCACTGAAACAGCGTTCCGACATAACGCTGGCTGCCGGGCAAGCCAGCACCTCTATTGCGTACATTGCCAGTTTGTGCCAGGTGTCTAGCTTCGATACCCAATAGTTGAAGGGTGCAGATGGATTGTTCAACACAGCTATGCCATCTGACATGTAGTCCTTGACCATCTTCTCCAGGCGATCGGTGTTGGAGGTGAATCTGCTGTTCTGTGTGCTGCTGCATGGGTGTCAGAAAATTTTCCCACTCCAAGGACACTGCCGATACCATTCCCTTTTGGGCACTAGCTGCGGCTTGTGTTGTTTGCTGCCCTCCTGGTCGTCCTGGGTTTGCGGAAGTCAGTCTGTCGGCGTACAACTGGCTAGAGGAGGGGGAGGATGTCAATCTCCTCTTTAAAGTCTCCACAAGGGCCTGCTGGTATTCTTCCATTTTGACCTGTCAGACTCTTTCTTCAAGCAGTTTTGGAACATTGTGTTTGTACCGTGGATCCAGAAGGGTATAAACCCAGTAATTGGTGTTGTCCACAGAGGCGTAGCTAGGGTTTTCAGCGCCCGGGGACAAAGACTATTAATGCGCCCCCTAAGGTGAAGGGTCGTGACCAAATGTGGGCGTGGTTATGGGTACTCCACATTTGGTCACGCTCCTTCAAATGTACATGGAGGTTAGCAGGCTCACGCTCACCCACCCTCCCTCAGTATGTACCTTCCAGCATGTTCCAAGACAAATTCAGCAATCATGAGCCCCCCACCCCCATCAAGACAAATTCCGCAATCATGAGCAAACATGAGGCCCCCAACAAGACAAATTTAGCAATCATGAGGCCCCTAACAAGACAAATTCAGCAATCATGAGGCCCCTAACAAGACAAATTCAGCGATCTTGAGGCCCCCAACAAATCATGAGGCCCCCAACAAGACAAATTCAGTAACCATGAGGCCCCCAACAAGACAAATTCAGCAGTCATGAGGCACATAAATAGACAGCATTTCACATAATTAGGCAGAATGTCCCCTTAATATGGTAGACACCTCTCACCTGGCAGCAGTTCCCCAAAATACACTCAATCTGACAGCAATGCTTGCCCAAAAATAGGTAGCCCCAGGTCTATAGGTGTCCCCAGAATAGGTGGCCAGCAGTATAGATGTCCCCAGAACAGGTAGCCAGGGGTAGAGATGTCCACAGAACAGGTAGCCAGGGGTATATGTGCCCAGTATATGTAGGCAGGGGTATGTGTCCCCAGTATATGTAGCCAGAGGTATATGTGCCCAGTATATGTAGCCAGGGGTATAAATGCCCAGTATATGTAGCCAGGGGTATATGTACCCAGTATATGTAGTTAGGGGTATATGTGCCCAGTATATGTAGGCAGGGGTATATGTGCCCAGAGTAGGTAGCCAGGGGTATATGTGCCCAGAGTAGGTAGCCAGGGGTATATGTGCCCAGAGTAGGTAGCCAGGGGTATATGCCCAGTATATGTAGGCAGGGGTATATGTGCCCAGAGTAGGTAGCCAGGGGTATATGTGCCCAGAGTAGGTAGCCAGGGGTATATGTGCCCAGAGTAGGTAGCCAGGGGTATATGTGCCCAGAGTAGGTAGCCAGGGGTATATGCCCAGTATATGTAGGCAGGGGTATATGTGCCAAGAGTAGGTAGCCAGGGGTATATGTGCCCAGAGTAGGTAGCCAGGGGTATATGCCCAGTGTAGGTAGCCAGGGGTATATGTCCAGTATATGTAGGCAGGGGTATATGTGCCCAGAGTAGGTAGCCAGGGGTATATGTGCCCAGAGTAGGTAGCCAGGGGTATATGTGCCCAGAGTAGGTAGCCAGGGGTATATGTGCCAAGAGTAGGTAGCCAGGGGTATATGCCCAGTATATGTAGGCAGGGGTATATGTGCCAAGAGTAGGTAGCCAGGGGTATATGTGCCCAGAGTAGGTAGCCAGGGGTATATGTGCCCAGAGTAGGTAGCCAGGGGTATATGTGCCCAGAGTAGGTAGCCAGGGGTATATGCCCAGTATATGTAGGCAGGGGTATATATGCCCAGAGTAGGTAGCCAGGGGTATATGTGCCCAGAGTAGGTAGCCAGGGGTATATGTGCCCAGAGTAGGTAGCCAGGGGTATATGTGCCCAGAGTAGGTAGCCAGGGGTATATGCCCAGTATATGTAGGCAGGGGTATATGTGCCCAGAGTAGGTAGCCAGGGGTATATGTGCCCAGAGTAGGTAGCCAGGGATATATGTCCAGTATATGTAGCCAGGGGTATATGTGCCCAGAGTAGGTAGCCAGGTCAGGTGTCCCCCTCCCCAGCAGGAGGGGAGCAGCGCAGAGAAGAGCTGCTCTCCCTTCCTCGCTGTCCCCTCCAATGTCCGGGTGGCTCAGGCTGGCAGCGGTGGGCGGAACTTACCTCCGTCTCGTCGCAGCGCCGGATGGATCTGCCACTACTCTGGTCTGGTCCAGACCAGAGCAGCGGCTGCGCACTCGAACTTCCGGCCGGCGCTGGAGCGAGACGGAGGTGAGTTCCGCCCGCCGCTGCCAGGCCAGCCACCCGGACATTGGAGGGGACAGCGAGGGAGAGAGAGAGCACCTAAGGTTAGGGAAGGAGGGGGGATATGGCCCCCCTTCCCCACCGTCCGCACAGCTCTCCCTCTTCTCTGCGCTGCTCCCCTCCCCTCCGCCGCAAAAAAAAAAAAACCCACAGCTCAGCCAGGCTGAGGGCGCCCTCGGGGACCAGGCGCCCCGGGGCACTTGTCCTACCCCGACCCCCCCTAGCTCCGCGCCTGGTTGTCCAGAATGCGCACAATGCGTGGGTCGCGTTCAATGCAGTCCTAGGCCGAAGAGGTCATAGCCTAGGGTCACAAAAACCTGTTTATTTGGGCAATTTCAATGGTAGTGATGGTGACGTACATAAATCTCAGCCATGGCCGTTAGCAACGTCTGAATTTCACGAAATGTCTCATGCAGGTAGAAGACATATTGTTAGACTTGGATTCCAAAGATGGGGTCCCTACATCTCTGCAAACCAGAGTTACAGGGGTCCAAAATTGGTAAAATCCCCCATAGACTTTCATTGCCTCCCTATTTCACTTTCCAAAATCTCACATCTTTTCAAAGGGCAATGGCTCAGCAGTACCAAATTTTCTAGCATTGTAGGGACCCTTAGGGGGAACATGACTGGTGAGTTTCGGGCCCCTAGGCCAAAGAGGTCATAGCCTAGGGTCACAAAAACCTGTTTATTTGGGCTATTTCAATGGTAGTGATGGTGACGTACATAAATCTCAGCCATGGCCGTTAGCAACGTCTGAATTTCACGAAATGTCTCATGCAGGTAGAAGACATATTGTTAGACTTGGATTCCAAAGATGGGGTCCCTACATCTCTGCAAACCAGAGTTACAGGGGTCCAAAATTGGTAAAATCCCCCATAGGCTTTCATTGGGCCTACTATTTACCGTTCCAAAATCTCACACCATTTCAAAGGGCAATGGCTCAGCAGTGGCAAAACTCACCAGTCATGATCCCCCTGAGGGTCCCTACAATGCTAGAAAATTTGGTACTGCTGAGCCATTGCCCTTTGAAAAGATGTGAGATTTTGGAAAGTGAAATAGGGAGGCAATGAAAGTCTATGGGGGATTTTACCAATTTTGGACCCCTGTAACTCTGGTTTGCAGAGATGTAGGGACCCCATCTTTGGAATCCAAGTCTAACAATATGTCTTCTACCTGCATGAGACATTTCGTGAAATTCAGACGTTGCTAACGGCCATGGCTGAGATTTATGTACGTCACCATCACTACCATTGAAATAGCCCAATAAACAGGTTTTTGTGACCCTAGGCTATGACCTCTTTGGCCTAGGGGCCCGAAACTCACCAGTCATGTTCCCCCTAAGGGTCCCTACAATGCTAGAAAATTTGGTACTGCTGAGCCATTGCCCTTTGAAAAGATGTGAGATTTTGGAAAGTGAAATAGGGAGGCAATGAAAGTCTATGGGGGATTTTACCAATTTTGGACCCCTGTAACTCTGGTTTGCAGAGATGTAGGGACCCCATCTTTGGAATCCAAGTCTAACAATATGTCTTCTACCTGCATGAGACATTTCGTGAAATTCAGACGTTGCTAACGGCCATGGCTGAGATTTATGTACGTCACCATCACTACCATTGAAATAGCCCAAATAAACAGGTTTTTGTGACCCTAGGCTATGACCTCTTTGGCCTAGGGGCCCGAAACTCACCAGTCATGTTCCCCCTAAGGGTCCCTACAATGCTAGAAAATTTGGTACTGCTGAGCCATTGCCCTTTGAAAAGATGTGAGATTTTGGAAAGTGAAATAGGGAGGCAATGAAAGTCTATAGGGGATTTTACCAATTTTGGACCCCTGTAACTCTGGTTTGCAGAGATGTAGGGACCCCATCTTTGGAATCCAAGTCTAACAATATGTCTTCTACCTGCATGAGACATTTCGTGAAATTCAGACGTTGCTAACGGCCATGGCTGAGATTTATGTACGTCACCATCACTACCATTGAAATTGCCCAAATAAACAGGTTTTTGTGACCCTAGGCTATGACCTCTTCGGCCTAGGACTGCATTGAACGCGACCCACGCATTGTGCGCATTCTGAACAACACCAATTACTGGGTTTATACCCTTCTGGATCCACGGTACAAACACAATGTTCCAAAACTGCTTGAAGAAAGAGTCTGACAGGTCAAAATGGAAGAATACCAGCAGGCCCTTGTGGAGACTTTAAAGAGGAGATTGACATCCTCCCCCTCCTCTAGCCAGTTGTACGCCGACAGACTGACTTCCGCAAACCCAGGACGACCAGGAGGGCAGCAAACAACACAAGCCGCAGCTAGTGCCCAAAAGGGAATGGTATCGGCAGTGTCCTTGAAGTGGGAAAATTTTCTGACACCCATGCAGCAGCACACAGAACAGCAAGCGTGCAGATCCACCTCCAACACCGATCGCCTGGAGAAGATGGTCAAGGACTACATGTCAGATGGCATAGCTGTGTTGAACAATCCATCTGCACCCTTCAACTATTGGGTATCGAAGCTAGACACCTGGCACAAACTGGCAATGTACGCAATAGAGGTGCTGGCTTGCCCGGCAGCCAGCGTTATGTCGGAACGCTGTTTCAGTGCTGCCGGAGGCATCGTCACAGATCGGCGTATCCGCCTCTCCACAGAAAATGCAGACCGTCTGACTCAAATTAAAATGAATCAATCCTGGATTGGAAACGACTACGCAACACTCCCGGACCCCAACCAAGTAACATGAACAATGAACATCTGTGATGGGTTAGCGTTTCCGGTCCCTGTTTATTAAACCTCTCATCTGTATTAAATTTATGACTGCATGGCGACAAAATGCAAATTGCTATCCGCACGCTTCTTGTCCTCATGCAAGGCCTGGGTTGTTGTGTCTCAAAGCGTGGCCTTCTCCTCCTGCGCCACCCTCCTCCTGTTCCATCACGTGTGCTGCTGCTGGGTTAGCGTTACCGGTCCCTTTTCCTGGAACCTCTTATATGTATTACATTTATGACTGCATGCCGACAAAAAGCATGTTACCTGTGCAAAGAAAACAGACATTTCCCGCATTTAAAAGACAGTTTTCCCTTTGAAACTTTAAAATCGATTTTCTCAAAAACTATAAGCTCTTTTTGCTAATTTTTTTCCCCTCTTGTACCCACTCCCAAGGTGCACATACCCTGCAAATTTGGGGTATGTAGCATGTAAGGAAGCTTTACAAAGCACGAAAGTTCGGGTCCCCATTGACTTCCATTATGTTCGGAGTTCGGGTCGAACACCCGAACATCGCGGCGATGTTCGGCGAACGTTCGCGAACCCGAACATCTAGGTGTTCGCCCAACACTAGCGGAGAACCGCAAACTTTCCCGGAAGTTCGATTCGCCCCATAGTGCATCATTAGGGTCAACTTTGACCCTCTACATCACAGTCAGCAGGCACATTGTAGCCAATCAGGCTACACTCCCTCCTGGAGCCACTCCCCCTCTTATAAAATGCAGGCAGCGTCAGGCATTGGACTCACTCATGTGCCTGCAGTAATTAGAGAATGGAGAGCTGCTGTGCAGAGACCTATAGGGAAAGCTTAGTTAGGCTCTTGTAGGCTTCTTAGCTTGCTCCTTGCTGATTCTCATTGCTAAGAAAGCACCCCACAACAGCTCTTTTGAGAGCTAATCTTGTTCTTGTGATCTATTTTTTTGTGAGTGTGTGTCCCACAGACACTTGTGTTGCATAGACAGCCTTGATAATTCCTACTGTGTGTGCCACTGCCAGGCCCGTGCTATTCAGTGACTACCTGTGTGTGTGAGACAGGTGCACATTGTAATACCAATCAGTGCATATACCTACCTGTTGTTCACTTGAGTGCACCCACCTACCTACGTGAGTGTCACTGTGCCTGTCCGGTACCTGTCTGTGTGTGACAGGTGCACATTGTAATACCCATCACTGCATATACCAACCTGTTGTTCAGTGCACCCACCTACCTACGTGAGTGCACGCAGTCACTGTGCCTGTCCGGTACCTGTCTGTGTGCGACAGGTGCACATTGTAATACCCATCACTGCATATCACTGCACCTGTTGTTCAGTGCACCCAACTACCTACGTGAGCGCACGCAGTGTCACTGTGCCAATCCGGTACCTGTGTGTGTGTATGACAGGTGAACATTGTAATAGCCATCACTGCATATGCCTACCTGTTGTTTCCTTCAGTGCACCCACCTACCTACGTGAGCGCACGCAGTGTCACTGTGCCTGTCCGGTACCTGTCTGTGTGTGACAGGTGCACATTGTAATACCCCGCACACAGCATCTCTGCCTGCACGCCGTGTGACTGCCTTCCACGCCACCACCAACTGGGTCCACCAGGACTCCAGGTGGAGTCCTGACTTTTTAAGGCCGCTGCTAGCAGCAGCCGCTATAATAATTTTTCTGGTGCATGTACATGCCTGCCTAATTTTTCTGGCTACACTCCGGCTGCAACAACAAAACAAAAGGCATGTACATGTGTCAATTCCCCTTCGTGATCATTACCTTGCGGCGGTGAAGGGGCTTGCATATCACAATGAAGCAATGACCGCCGGTTATATGAGTGTCTCAGGGGGTGGCACACCAAAGATAATAAGGTCGTTGCTTCATTGTGGACAGACCAGATTCGATCAGCTGGACAGTCACTGTTGTTCTGTCATTAAGCTACCTTATGGGCTTGAAAACCGATATCGCCTGCAATCTCGCCATGGTGGGCACCTGTCCAGCACGGCCGTCACTACACAAACAGCTGTTTGCAGTGCGTTACACAGTGAGTTTGGTGTGTCAGTGTGAAACAGTATTATAATTCCACTCCCTGATTGATGTATACACATGCAAGATGTTTTAAAGCACTTTGGTCTTCCAATTTAGCATGTAGTGTGATTTCTGCCCTTAAAACGCTGCTTTGCGTCAAATCCAGATTTTTCCCCGGGACTTTTGTTATCTATCCCACTCATCTATGCAAAAACTCAGATGTTAGACCCCTTGAAACATCTTTTCCTTCACTTTTGTGGCCAGCATAAATGTTTCTAGTTTTCAAAGTTCGCCTCCCCATTGAAGTCTATTGCGGTTCGCGAATGTTCGCAAGTTCTTGAAAAAGCGAGGTAACTCCCGCGAAACTAGTTGGTCCGTTTGAGGGGACCCTCCGTTTCTCTCTGCCTCCGCTGTGCTTGCCTTCTCCTCTACCATACCTGGCTAAGTATTGATCTAACCTTTTCTCACTACAGGCTGTCATTTTTTCATTCACTGGTCCTGCCTATCCTATTGATTTATCACTTCTTATTTGTTTTGCATGATTTATCTTTATCACAGAGTTTTGTACAATCATGTGGTATTGTTTATTGTTTGTTTACTACATATGATATATTGAGATTGTCTCATCTTACACTTGCAATATTCAATGCTGAACATGGGTTTATTCCGATTAGGGCTCATGCACTCAGCCCTTTGAAGACTTAACAGTTTCTAGTTCCTATAGGAGGCTTTATATATTGTATATTATGCATGGTGGTATTATTATATTTTAGGCAGAGGATTTTATGGGTCTGTTTCCTATTTTTAATTGTATTTAAATCATGAATATTATGTGAAGTGCATTGTTTGAATTACAAACACACAAATATTTTTGCTATTTTTGATATAATAAAGATGCATATATTTTGATACTGTCCATAATTGTCCTGAGTGGTGCTATTTTTACAGGGTCTCTTTTCTCTTTAATTGTAATGTTCGCAAGTTCATGAACGTTTGCGGAGGTTCGCGAACCTAAAATCGGAAGTTCGGGCCATCTCTAATCCTAAAGATGCTCTATTGAGTTGAGGTCAGGGCTCTGTGTAGACCAATCAAGTTTCTCTACACAAAAACTCACACAAAAACTCACGTATCCATGTCTTTATGGGTCTTGCTCTGCGCACTGGTGTGCACTTATCTTGGAACAGAAAGCATCTATTCCCCACTTTTTCCACAAAGTTAGGAGCATGAAAACGTCCAAAAAGTCTTGGTATCCTGATGCAAGAGAGTTACTTTCACTGCACTTAAGAGGCCAAGCCCAACTCCTGAAAAAACAGCCCCATAATTTCCCTTCTATTAAACTTTATCCTTGGCATAATACAGACAGACAAGTATTGTTCTCCTGGCATCTGCCAAACCCAATCTCATTCACTGGATTGCCAGATAAAGAAGCATGATTTATAGCTTCATAGAACATGTCTCCATAGCTCCATAGAGTCTTGTAATGATGTACTTCACACCACTGCATCAGACGCTTTGCAATGCAAGGCTTGGATGCAACTGCTTGGCCATGGGAACCTGTTCCTTGAAGCTTTCTTTCTTTTTTAAGGTCATACAAAGTTTGGAGGTCTGTAGCTTTTGATCGCAGGAAGTTAGCACTGACCCTGCTCTGTTATTTTACATTGCCTACTTCTTTGTGGCTTTTGTTCACAATTTCTTCCACTTTTTTAAATCATCATTAACAGTTAAATATTTAGCAGTGAGGAAATTTCATGAATGGAGTTATTGTACATTTTACTGACCTCTTGAAAGCGGCCCATTCTTTCACAAATGTTTGTTGAAGTAGTCTGCATATTACTATGTAATGAGTAGGGCCAGGATAAGTTTCTCCAGCACTAGTTGCATAGATTCCAAAGGGCCCACCCTGAATTTCCCCAGTATAGGTAGCAGATGTGTCCCCAGTATTGAGTAGGTCCCCCCCCCCACCCATAGAAAGAGCCAGATGTTCCCTCAGGATTAGGCAGACCCTCTTCCAAGTATAAATAGAGGATGTGCCCCTGTATTAGGTAGGTTCCCCCCAGTATATGTAGCCAGGTGTATAAAGTAACCCCCCTCCTCGATATAGGTAGCAGATGTGTCCCCAGTATTAGGTAGGTCCCCCCAGTATAGGCAGCCAGATGTGCCACCAGTATTAGGTAGTCCCACCCCCCCCCCACCCCCCTACACACACACACACACGCTCACAAGCAGAGCACATTCTCAGTACGCCCTCCGCAAAGGTAAACAATGCGATCAGCTGACAGTTCAGCATTAGCTGACTGTGTGGCTGACTCTTAGTAGGTGTGTCTGCTGTGATTGGATGTGCTGAGTGTGGCCGGCCACTGATTGGATGAAAGTTGTATTTAAACGTGCAGAGTGCTCCCAGTCATCGCCCGTGATAAGCATAGCTGTGGCTAGTTGCTGGGTGCACACTCATATAATCTGAACTATCTGGAATTGACCTTGGCTTGTATTTGACCATTCTTGTCTGTTACCTTGCTTGTTACCTGGACCGACCCTTACTTGTTGCCTGGACACTCTTGCCTGCTGCCTGGACAGGCTCTTGCTTGTTACTTGGATACTCTTGCCTGCTGCCTGGACCGACTCTTGCTTGTTACTTGGATACTCTTGCCTGCTGCCTGGACTGACCCTTGCTTGTTACTAGATACTCCTGCATGATACCTGGACTGACCCTTGCTTGTTGCTTGGATATTCTTGCATGCTGACCTTGCTTGAACTCTCTCACTTGCTGCTTTGATCAACCACTGCCTGTTCCCTGAACTATCTGTCATTGCTGGCAATCGATGCTGAGGACCTCATTCTCCTAAAATCAAGGTACTACGGTAGTCCTGTGTGATACTTGTGAACTATTGAACTGTTATACTTGCCTCAGTGGGATTCTGGCGGGTTATTGTCCTCTCTACTTCAGTCTGTATGCCTTGCATGTTAAGACCTGGGGGTAACTGTACTCAGGAGACAAATAAAGTGTCCTGTTTATGCGGGGGCTTGTCTATAGGTGAAGACAGTGGGCCGGGCTCAGAGCCATGGCACTAGATTGGGGCATAGAGACTGATTGGGGACATAACCTGTCAAGCCTTACAAGTAGTAAGTAGATAGTATAGTTTAGTAGTAAGTAGATTTTAGCTATGTGCACATATTGGATTTTCCTTTCTCACTACAAATCTAGTGCTAGCACAGGTGTCACCATGTCACTTGCAAGGCTGTTGCTGGATTACTAACAACCTATGGAATTAGTTTTCCACTGTTGTGGGTGCTTCTAGCGAATCTCCTCCCATTACCATAGGAAAGGCTACAATCATTCATAAATTGCTACCTAAACAATAACTAATGATCCATTCAGGTGATAATCATTTTAAGGTTGTCTAGGAGCACCCCTATGTGTCCTTCCACAGTTCCTGACCTGGATTTTGGATTCTGAACTACTTCCAGTTATCAATTAGCAGCCAGCTAGCGTGGAGGTCTTCTAATCACCCTCCCTGGAAATGTGTATTAAGGAAATCCCTTCCAAACAGACACCTACTCGATAATGTCACGATGAATCATGCTGCGGATCAGACAGTAAAGAGCGTCTGCGCAGCAATTACACCAAACTGCTTGTCCAAGGATCAACATTTAGGAAGAAGCATTTACAGGTCAATATCTCCCGAATTGATTACACAATCCCAAAACTCCAGCCCTCTGCTTCAAAGTTTCACATTGAGAGAAATTCTATTTAGCATTCTTTGGAGCTCCTGGTTCTTTCTAATTCAGATGATCACTGCATCCAAGCGGATGGAACGACCACACAGGATGTAGAATACAGGGATCAGATGATTAATTATAGCAAGCGGCATATGATGTTGTTCCTAAACCCCTTATTAACTGTAGTATTTATATTATAATAGTTATAAGGGTTTCATCTATGTTTATGCTGCAACTGACTTATGTTTAAATTCACCATACATGCAGAATCAGCACCACAGACCTTGCTTAAAGTGGATCCGAGGTGAACTTTTACACATTGCATAATTGTGTACCTTTCCTATTGTTTATAGGGCATTCCTCAAGCCAAATACTTTTTTGTTTTTGTTTTAATACTCTAATTCCCTATAAACTAAAAAAGCCATGCCCACAGGTTTTCAGAGAGCCAAGGCAGTAGCAAGGGCTCATGGGAGCTCAGTCTGGGCAGGAGGAGGGGGAGGTGTTACTAGCCATTGATTTCAGAGGCAGAGGGGAGGAGGGAGGAGGAGAGGGGATTAGGCTGATGGCTCAAGATACAGATAAGCCTGCCTCTGTGTAATGTTTACAAACAACATGGCCGCTGTCATTGTATCACAGGAATAAATAATCATTCTATTAAAACATCTGCAGCTAGATTTGCTGTGTAAACCATCTAAACTTTAGGTAACATATATAGACAAGTTACTTGTTATATAGTTAGTTTTTCATCTCGGATCCGCTTTAACAGTACAGAAAAGCAATGGAGTACAACAGCCACTACCAGCCAGAGTTTATATGTATCATTGATGTAAACATTTAAAAAGCTACTGGCATTAAGCTGTAACACTTCACAATGGTTATACAGTGTGTAGGTGAATGATATTCAGTGAGAATGTAAGTGACACTACTCAAGCAAATGTGCTGGAAAATATAAAGATTTCCTGAGGTAACTGTTGATATAGAACTGAGATCCACAAAGTCAGTGTGACAGGGAAACCTTCTGTATATCCTTCATCATATATCCTTCATACTTACACTACATAATATAGACATATGGCAATGGTAGGGATTAGTTTGTGAGCTCCTTTGTGGGACAGTTAGTGACAAGATATATATATACACTGTACAGCGCTGCGTAATATGTCGGCGCTATATAAATACTAAATAATAATAATAATAATCAGACCTAATATTTGCCAGTTTAGGAATACAGTAACTTTGTACCGGTATTTAAGAAGATGGAACAAAAAGAGACCTGTGACTGTAATGCCCCGTACACATGCTGGGTGGTTCTCGGTTGAGATGGCAAGTCTGAGCCATCTTTGCCAAGAATATATAGCGCATATGACTGCCCTGATGCGTTGCCAAGAGATGCCCAGTGCCGATTTACCTCTTTGAGCATGTGTGTTCTGGCTGCGTGAAGAGGAGATGAGGGGACCCAGCACCCGGTGGTGGAGCCGGTAATATCGATTCTGCTGTGGCTAGCTTTGCATATGTATATATCAAAGGGGGGGGGGGGGGGGAGAGAGAGAGGCAGGGTCCCTGATGGTGGGAGGTTAAGATACTGTGTGCTATGTGGGCAGATATGTGGGAGGACAAAGGGGAAGATGTTCAGGAAGACACAGGGGCAGATATGCATGAAAACACAGGGGCAGATATGCAGGAAGACTAAGGGGCGGATATGCGGGGAGACAGAGGGGAATATATGTAGGGGGACACAAGAGCAGATATGCAGGAGGACATAAGGGCAGATATCCAGAAAGACACGGGGCAGATACAGGCATGCGAGAAGACAAATGAGCAGATATGTTGGAAGACAAGGGCAGAGATATGCACGTGGGAGACAGGGACACCCATACTGTGGGGTGGGGAAATCTGGCCACACTGGCTGTAATTGGGGGCTGACCTATAGGTACTGTATATAGGGTATTAAAAAATACATTTAATTGTAATGAAGCAAGTTTATGCCCATTAGTGTTGCACTGACTTTCCATATTTAAAACATTTCTATCTGATTGTTGAGTGCACCTTCACTGTATTTTACTCAGTGTTTGGGTTCATTTTAAAGTGGGTTGGTGCTCAAAATTATTCATACTATGAGTTTATGCAGAGTCAAAGTCACAAAATGAGGCCGGAGCAGTCTGAGAGGGAAACAGTAAAATCGGGCGCCAGAGGCAAATGGACAAAAAGGGCGCCGCCATAGACCTCCATGTTAATTATCGTTTGACGGGCGCCCTAGAGGAAAAACGGGCGCCCGCGTACATTATCGTTTAAATTTTTTTTAATGGATAAAAGTAGATTTAATTTTTTTAAACGAATATTGCAATTAAACTATATGAAATTGTAAATCTCAATTTAAATATTAAATTTATATTACTGTTTCTGACTTTTTTTTTTTACAAATCTCATATTAACGTATGGAAATCTTCCGTAAACAAATCATTAAATGTCACTTTTAAATCATCATTCATTTAAACATTATTAACCGCCTAAATAGCCGTACAAAGTTTTAAATCATAATATAATGTTTTACCTACCTTCACAGTATTAAACACTGTAATACGTTTGAGCCGTGCAAGATTTAAATCAAATATAATGTTTACAAAAATACACAGTATTAAACTTTGTAATAAGTTTCTTTTCACAGATTTACATTATTTCGTTAGATATATCATTTACACATTATTAACCGCCAAAATTGTCGTTCAAGTTTTAAATCATAATATAATGTTTTACCTACCTTCACAGTATTAAACTCTTTAATACGTTTGAGTCGTGCAATTTTTAAATCACAATATAATGTTTACATATCTACACAGTATTAAACTTTGTAATAAGTTTTTCCCACAGATTTACATTATTTCGTTAGATATATCTTTTATTAATAATGACAGTGTAAAACATTATCCACCACTAAACAAATATTGAAAGCTAAAAATTCAACTTTAAAGTTTTAAAAATCGCAAACCTATAAATCACTGTAATCCGTCGTTTAAACTTTGCAGTACATCGAATATCGTTTCTCCAACGATTATTAAGAAAGCATTATTAAGTGTATTATGAAAATTTTATAAACTTATTTTTTGTTTAAAAAAATGTAACTTTACAAAAACAATATTATTGTGTTAAACCGAGAAATGTATAAGTCATTATATATATATTTTGAAAAAAAATAATTGTTTGTTATTTTTATTAATTATTACTCAGAAAACTTCAATTAATAGATGTTCACTATTACAATTTACATATTACTGTAATCTTGTTTTTTTCACAGTGCTCTAAGTGTAGTAAAAAATTTGGCCACTATGTTTGTATCCAAAAATTGTACTGTACTACAGACATGTATTTGAAAACCAAATCACCTTTACGGTGTTATGTTTCAATGTGATGGCCATTTTCTCCACTGTTGCATTCATCCCTTCTGTCCATGTGTGGCCTTTATGTAGAGTTAGTGTCCTCGTTTTTTATCCCCCTCTGTCTGAACGTGTGTCCTCTTCCATTTTGTATTATTTATTGAACTGTAACCAGTAATAGAACATCAGGGAAGTCATAGGGGTGAAGTGGGTTGGCAATATCAAAACACTATACAACAGTGTGTTTGGGAGTTAGGACCACAACACCGCAGAGAACAGTGTAGTGCAGGTTGTGTATCAGAACATACAGTTGGATTGTGTATGTGATTTAGTTGTTAAACAACTATCGTTCACAGTTTTACTTTACAGTATTTTCCTTCCTCCTGCAAACGTCCTGTACATGTGTAACTTACACTTTAACCATTGTTTAAAAACAAGGAATACCAAGATCCCCAATAGTGTAATATGTACTGTTAAATGGTTACTGTATAGAGTAAATATTAATACTCTCAAACCAGGGTTAACATTAGGCACCTACTGTAAAGGCAGGTGGGGAGATGTTACTGACTCCACTCATGAATAAGAAGTTGCTCTCTATAGAGTAGAAGAAGGTGGTTTAACCCTCCACCCAGGGTGGACTCAATATTATACAGGAAAACAGAGGCGCCAAAAGGATAAAAGTAAACTATATGAGCTTAAAAACCAAATTATTGGTAAATAGAGGAGGTAGAGGTGGACTTACCTACTCCAAGTAGACATACAACAACTGTAGTAAAGACAGTCAAAATATTTTATTTAAGAACTGCAATTATGCAACGAGTTTCGCAGGATTGATCCTGCCTCCTCAGGCAATAATTTGGTTTAAAATCGTATTTAGCTTCTTTTTATCCTTTTGGCACCTCTGTTCTCCTGTTTAACCATTGTTTGTACTTAGCTGTATCTTCTGGCAGCCTTGTGAAGTTGTCCTGTTCTGTCAGCCTTCTGCAGTTGTCCTGTGCCAACGCCTGTACTTACCTTTGTCTTCTGGTAGTCTTGTTCTGTTGTCCTGTGCCTACGCCTGTACTTACCTGTGTCTTCTGGCAGTCTTGTGCAGTTGTCCTGTGCCAACGCCTGTACTTACCCTTGTCTTCTGGTAGTCTTGTTCTGTTGTCCTGTGCCTACGCCTGTACTTACCTGTGTCTTCTTGCAGTCTTGTGCAGTTGATATTTGCCTATGTCTTTTACGAATATATCCCACTATAGCTGTACTTTGTATGTCTTTTAGGAATATATCCCACTATAGCTGTACTTTGTGTTGGCTATTTACATATGATTTTCTGTTTATTATATAGTATGACTCTTTCTTCTTATCTAGTCTGTTTATGCGGCCAGGCCATTTTTTGCTTTATACATACTTGTTAATTCCTCTGTTATCAGGCATTGTAACACAGCGGCCTAGTCGTTTTATTTTCAACAGTATTCTCTTCATAGTGTTTTGCTCAACTGAAATAGGCAAGTCAATTTCACTGTATCCATTCTTCCCTATTGTTTACCATGTAACATGGGTCTGTTTATGAATTGATTACAGTATGTACAGAGTATCAGGGATTGCAGTGATGTGACCCATGATCAGTGAATGACTTCTTCCTTCCTGTGATATCCTTGTATCCAATCATAGTTGTAAAACTTACATCAGTGTATTTTGACAGCATTGTATTTGATTTTCAGGCGATTTCAAGATTTTATTAACATCAGCTACATAACATGTTATAAAACATGTATATTGTGTTACACTATATAAAAATTATAGAAAATGTTTGATAATTTACCTTTTCATATAATCTTGTAAGAAAAAACGAGAAAAAAAAGCTTCATAATTTTGTAATGGGAATGTGTAATGTATTTTTATTAAAAAGTCCATGCAACTGGCACAATAAATCCAAATTTTGTTTACAATTGAATTTTCAATCAATTTCTACAGCATTTATTGTACATATCTGCAATTAAAAATATATAAAATATTATTTTTTCATTCACAATTTATAATACTTTGATATTTTGCATTCAGGCCTATCGTATTAGTTTTTCAATCTCCAGAGTACAATGCTGTAACATAAAGTTCTTTAACAGATATTTTAAAATATTGTCGATTTTGGCCACCCTTTTTTTAGTTCAAGTGCTCCACCCTATACTCTTTATTATTGCATTTCTCTCTAGTACCATGCCATAAGGCAGCGGTGTACAAGAAAGAGGCGTCACTGCCTTTTTTTTGGTGATTGAAATGCTATACTCTATACTCATCATTGCTGCATTTGTCCACAGTACCATGCCATAAGGCAGCGGTGTACAAGAAAGAGGCGTTAGTGCCCTTTTTGGGGGGGATGGAAGTGCTATACTCTATACTCATCATTGCTGCATTTGTCCACAGTACCATGCCATAAGGCAGCGGTGTACAAGAAAGAGGCGTTAGTGCCCTTTTTTGGGCGATGGAAGTGCTATACTCTATACTCATCATACTCTATACTCATCCTTGCTGCATTTGTCCACAGTACCATGCCATAAGGCAGCGGTGTACAAGAAAGAGGCGTTAGTGCCCTTTTTTTGGGGGGATGGAAGTGCTATACTCTATACTCATCATTGCTGCATTTGTCCACAGTACCATGCCATAAGGCAGCGGTGTACAAGAAAGAGGCGTTAGTGCCCTTTTTTGGGGGGATGGAAGTGCTATACTCTATACTCATCATTGATGCATTTGTCCACAGTACCATGCCATAAGGCAGCGGTGTACAAGAAAGAGGCGTTAGTGCCCTTTTTTTGGGGGGATGGAAGTGCTATACTCTATACTCATCATTGCTGCATTTGTCCACAGTACCATGCCATAAGGCAGCGGTGTAAAAGAAAGAGGCGTTAGTGCCCTTTTTTGGGGGATGGAAGTGCTATACTCTATACTCATCATACTCTATACTCATCATTGCTGCATTTGTCCACAGTACCATGCCATAAGGCAGCGGTGTACAAGAAAGAGGCGTTAGTGCCCTTTTTTGGGGGGATGGAAGTGCTATACTCTATACTCATCATTGCTGCATTTGTCCACAGTACCATGCCATAAGGCAGCGGTGTAAAAGAAAGAGGCGTTAGTGCTCTTTTTTGGGCGATGGAAGTGCTATACTCTATACTCATCATACTCTATACTCATCATTGCTGCATTTGTCCACAGTACCATGCCATAAGGCAGCGGTGTACAAGAAAGAGGCGTTAGTGCCCTTTTTTGGGGGGATGGAAGTGCTATACTCTATACTCATCATTGCTGCATTTGTCCACAGTACCATGCCATAAGGCAGCGGTGTAAAAGAAAGAGGCGTTAGTGCTCTTTTTTGGGCGATGGAAGTGCTATACTCTATACTCATCATACTCTATACTCATCATTGCTGCATTTGTCCACAGTACCATGCCATAAGGCAGCGGTGTACAAGAAAGAGGCGTTAGTGCCCTTTTTTTGGGGGGATGGAAGTGCTATACTCTATACTCATCATTGATGCATTTGTCCACAGTACCATGCCATAAGGCAGCGGTGTAAAAGAAAGAGGCGTTAGTGCCCTTTTTTGGGCGATGGAAGTGCTATACTCTATACTCATCATACTCTATACTCATCATTGCTGCATTTGTCCACAGTACCATGCCATAAGGCAGCGGTGTACAAGAAAGAGGCGTTAGTGCCCTTTTTTGGGGGGGATGGAAGTGCTATACTCTATACTCATCGTTGGTGCATTTGTCCACAGTACCATGCCATAAGGCAGCGGTGTAAAATTAACATTGTTGTTGTGACATTCTTTTCATAGTTTATAGCCCACAGCCTATAAACAAGTTCTTTACTGTCTACAGTACCATGGCATAAGGCAGTGCCTTATTATTATTATTTTTTAAATGGCCACAGTAGCACAGAGTTCTCACCATAATTTTTTATCCAGCTATGGTTTTGTAAATTATTAGCTTGCTTTTGGCATTAAATTGTATCCGTGTTTTTTCATTAATGATAATTTGTGGTTTTTTAATTAAATAGTACGTCATATGGTGGCATGAAATATCAGCCTGTCTGTTAGAATTATTTTTTTTTTTGGGTGATGGATGGTGTTAAACATTATCTGCATTTAGGAAAGCTGAGCCACTTTGAGGGACAGTTAGTGATAAGACAATAAACTCTGTACAGCGCTTCGTAATATGTCTGCGCTATATAAATACTTGAATAAATAAATAAATAAATAAATAAATAAAACGGTTTGGACAAGCACCATGGAAAAAATTACTGGTGAGAACACTGTTAGCAGAATGTAAATCCGAAGTTGATACTCTTTACCAGAAGGCTTTGTTACATATCTTCCTGTGCATGTTGAATAAGTAGTATCCACGCCCTTCCTTTTGCGGTTATCAGAAATACAGCGATTCGGTTACAAATTGTAAAGAGCCAAATATTTCAAATTCTGTTATCTAGAATTAATCTAATTCTAGATTTGCTGCAGCCCCTCTTAAGTATTCCAGAAAAGTTCTTTCATTGTATTCTTGAACAATTTTGCACAATTTTGTATCCGAATCCTTGTATTTCCTTCTTTTTGGTTGTGCAGGGTCCCCGCGAACATACTGTTCGTACAGTAGATCCCTCCCCTTTTGAAAATCACGCATGCCATCAATGAAAGTCCATAGGCTCGAGTGTTCAAATCCCAGCTGTGACCGCAGGCAACGGTGCGCTGCCTCCACATAATTGTTTGTCCGGTCCATGCCTGTAAGAGTGCGTTCATAAACCGACCACAGGGAGGGTGGAAAGATCGGCTTACGAACGCCACTCTCACAGACCCCAATGTAAACTCTACTGAACCAGCTGAGCAATGGCTGAATCTCGGGTACCATCTCAAATTTGATTGCATCTAATGCAGCCTCCAAATCAACGGGTGGTACAAATGCAAGAGATGCAATCATCTTTGTTTGCAAAGAAAATTCTGCTCTAGATGTGTACAGTTTTTTAAGTCCGAGATTCTCCATTTTTGATTTAACATTCCTCTTCAAATGAAAGAAACAGCCATGAACACGACAGGAGGGGTACACTGCTTTGAATGCGTTGATGGCTGCCACTTCAAAATCAGTGGAATAGTTCTCAGGGTTCAGTTGAGGCCACATTTGGTGGATTGCGTCAAACAATTTTTTGTATGTTTCTTGCGTCTTGTTTGGCAGCAAGCAGTACAGCAGAGGGAGAACATAGTCATTTCTTTTTCCCAATAATTCAAAGACTTGCTTGAAAAGTTGGGGAGCTATCTTAAAAGTTCCGTCCCCGTATAATGTTTTCACTGTATGAATCCAAGAAGAGTTTGAATTATTGCCAAAAATCAAAATCCTATGTTCATCATCAGGTCCAGAATCGAAAAGGAGAAATGGCACTGTCTCTAGGTCTGACACAGAATAATTTCTGTAGGCGTCTGGGATGACAAGTCCAGACAGAGACATTGGATTTGTAGGATGTGCCACTTCTCTTTTCCTGACATTCTGGACCATATGACGCAAACATTCCCTCGGCGGTAGTGAGGCTAGTACTGCAGGTTCCACATTCCGGATAGCCAAATTGATAATTGTGGAGGGACCACCCCTTGAGCCTATTGCCTTTTCTTTGATGGCATTGCGAACACGTGATACCTCCACTGCCTCTATGGATTCGCCATGTAGGTGTTCATTAATAACCTTCACTACTTTTCCGGTTGCTACATCAGTATGAAGTCGTCCGTGACATGGTGGTTTACAATTTTTTTTTTGACAACGCCAAAAGTTCATCAAACCATCTTTGCTTTTTTTGTCAAAAGTATAAAGGTAACCTTCGTGTTCATACATTTGCTTTCCATGGTTAGTCCTCAAGTCAGATTGAGAAGAGGATTGTGCCTGCAATGCCAAAAACAAAACCAAGTATTAGTTGTCATGACAAAGTATAAATCTTTATCCAAGCATTTCCCACTCCAGCACACATAATGGACACTGTTTTACCAATGTACTTGAATTTGATTCGGTTGGTTGGATGTGTGTTATGACACCACCCCCTCTAAATAACTAAAATTAGTGTAAGTTATGTAAAATGATAACAATGGCAAAAGGCTGCCTTCCATATAGGCCATTGACGTCAGTTATATTTGCCTGGTTATGGCAACATAAAGAATGTATATGCTATTTTCTGCATAGATTAAAAAAAAGTATGAGAAAGGATTTTTTTTTATGAAAAAATTTGTAAATTTTTTCTCTAACCTTTTCATGTACTTTACTTTGTTGTGTACCACACAAACAAAAAAATAAAGTTATTAGAATTCATTTTTCAAGGGCTCATTGCAGTAGTCAGGAAAGTCCCTCAATGTGTCTGAATTTTTTTTTTTATTTTTTATGTATAAAAAACTTTGAATTTTTTTTCTTTATATAATTGCAAGCAGTTATGTATTTGACTAATTTTTACACAAATTCTGTTATTTATGTATCTTCATTACAAATACCCACATTCAAATTAACAACCTTAAAAAGTATGATGAAACATATAAAATTATTTACCATAGTTGTTTGTCACTAGAAAATACAATTAACACGTTTAGCACCGGGAAAGCAAAGTTTGCAAAGACGGTTTGATGAAATGCCACGGACTTCTTCACACACACAAACCGGTGGAATCCACAGCTGTTAAGAAAAAAAAAAAGGAAATTGTGTAAGGTTCATTTTTCAACACCGGTTATATTTATCATATGTTTTTTTGTTACAGATACATAATTCCTTTCTATACCGTAACAACGTTATTGAGTGTTTTCCATCAAAAAATATTCCATCAGGGAGTCATGAAATAGTACCCTGGTGGCATGTGTACTAAATTTTGTGTGGTGTTTTTTAGTAAATTTAAGGCAAATCCCTCTTTGTGCAGCTCTGTTTACATAGTACTATGATTTGATCTATTGACAGGTATGTGCTCACCGAAACTACCTTGGTACAGCACACGGGTCAAGACGGCTATGAAGAAGACTGTACACTGTGATCTTCATAGTGTAACATTATTATTATTTTTTTTTTTTTTTGGGTGGGGGGAGGGGGGGTTTATCCATTTTTACATACACTACATCTGAAATAAACTGTTAAGGCAGCCATACACTGGTCGATGTGCCATCAGATCGACCAGCTGCCAGATCCCTATCTGATCGAATCTGATCAGAGAGGGATCGTATGGCTGCCTTTACTGCAAACAGATTGTGAATCGTTTTCAGCCTGAAACCGATTCACCATCTGCTGAGTTGCTCCCGCCGCCTGTCCCCCCCCCCCCCCCGCATACATTACCTGATGCGGGCTCCCGGGCATCTTCTCTGCATCTTCTCAGCGCTGCACCCGCTCCATCACGGCGCTTCCTGTGTCACTCCGTGACCAGGAAGTTGAAATAGAGCGCCCTCTATTTGAAGTTCCTGGGTCACTGCAGTGACCCAGAAAGCGCCGGGATGGAGCCGGAACAGCCCTGAGAAGATGCGGTGAAGATGCCCGGAAGCCCGCATCAGGTAATGTATGGTTCATCGGATCGGCCGGCGCTAGCGACGCGCACTTTACCCGCGGGCGATCGAGGGTAATTTCCCGCACGGCGCAATCGACGGACCAATCCGATTTCGGGAGGAAATCGGATCGGCGGAGGCGTTTAGCGCGAACGATTGGCAGCAGATTCGATCACAGGATCGAATCTGCTGTCGAAACGGCCGGGAATCCAGCCAGTGTATGGCCACCTTTAGCATGCACTATCTGTAATTCAAATACATACATTTTTTTATGTTTTCATACATCCAATGACATCCACTATAGAAAATAATAATACAAATTAAAAAAAAAACTTACAGCAATGAAGGGCGTGTTTAGCAAGGTAGGGGAGGAACCACAATACTATACGACAGCAGACAGTAGTGTAACCTATGAAACAGAAAAAAAAGTAGATACAGTTTCATCACTGATGTATTTTATGCAAATGTACCATTAAAGAGGAGCTGTTAGTTATAGGGTCTCAGAGATAAAAAACACATATATCAGTAGCTAAAGATTGGCTGTACTGACATTACATATGCATTTCACTGTCGACCTTTGGATGTCACAGAATTGTTATATAGTATTTGCAGAGATTGATGCTGCTGCAGCTTATGTCAGGTTCCATATTTGCCAGTCAGTATGAAGCCAATTGTGATATAATATCCTCCCTGCTTCTTATGATTCTCACTCACGATCCCTTGTGCAGAGAATATTAATTAGCCATGTGTCTAGGAACAATACGGGAGTCCTGCTGTATACTCTACGGAACATGTGCCCTGTAATTATGCAGAGATCTTGAAATGTAACAGCTGCTGTGTCTCTGAATGTGGCTTCCTCTGAAAACCTTTGCGGCAGCTTTATGAGCTTGTTGGCCTTTTATAGATAAGACACTGCTATTCAACTAACAACACATTAAGAGAGATTTTTAACTGCATTAATGCTTTTTGTACTTTATTCTAAACTGTTTAACACAGGAGAATAGAGTTTTAAATAAGCTTTTCCAGCCTGTTAGTTAATCTTTAATAACATACACCACTTCAAACTTACCGCAAAGGAAGGACGGGTGTAGAAAGGCACAGGGAGATTGTCACAGGCAGGGCACGCCTCACACAACGGTAAGAAAACTAGGGAAGAAAACACACAAGACAGCGCCATGAATACACACACCACGGAAAAGCAAAACCTCACACTGCTCAACGCAACATCAACGCACATACTTACCGGACAGCAAGGCTTGTGGGGCTCCTGGAAAATGGGACAGGCAAAAGTAGGCCTCACACAACGGTAAGAAAACTAGGGAAGAAAACACACAAGACAGCGCCATGAATACACACACCACGGAAAAGCAAAACCTCACACTGCCCAACGCAACATCAACGCACATACTTACCGGACAGCAAGGCTTGTGGGCCTCCTGGAAAATGGGACAGGCAAAAGTAGGCCTCACACAACGGTAAGAAAACTAGGGAAGAAAACACACAAGACAGCGCCATGAATACACACACCACGGAAAAGCAAAACCTCACACTGCCCAACGCAACATCAACGCACATACTTACCGGACAGCAAGGCTTGTGGGCCTCCTGGAAAATGGGACAGGCAAAAGTAGGCCTCACACAACGGTAAGAAAACTAGGGAAGAAAACACACAAGACAGCGCCATGAATACACACACCACGGAAAAGCAAAACCTCACACTGCCCAACGCAACATCAACGCACATACTTACCGGACAGCAAGGCTTGTGGGCCTCCTGGAAAATGGGACAGGCAAAAGTAGGCCTCACACAACGGTAAGAAAACTAGGGAAGAAAACACACAAGACAGCGCCATGAATACACACACCACGGAAAAGCAAAACCTCACACTGCCCAACGCAACATCAACGCACATACTTACCGGACAGCAAGGCTTGTGGGCCTCCTGGAAAATGGGACAGGCAAAAGTAGGCCTCACACAACGGTAAGAAAACTAGGGAAGAAAACACACAAGACAGCGCCATGAATACACACACCACGGAAAAGCAAAACCTCACACTGCCCAACGCAACATCAACGCACATACTTACCGGACAGCAAGGCTTGTGGGCCTCCTGGAAAATGGGACAGGCAAAAGTAGGCCTCACACAACGGTAAGAAAACTAGGGAAGAAAACACACAAGACAGCGCCATGAATACACACACCACGGAAAAGCAAAACCTCACACTGCCCAACGCAACATCAACGCACATACTTACCGGACAGCAAGGCTTGTGGGCCTCCTGGAAAATGGGACAGTCAAAAGTAGGCCTCACACAACGGTAAGAAAACTAGGGAAGAAAACACACAAGACAGCGCCATGAATACACACACCACGGAAAAGCAAAACCTCACACTGCCCAACGCAACATCAACGCACATACTTACCGGACAGCAAGGCTTGTGGGCCTCCTGGAAAATGGGACAGTCAAAAGTAGGCCTCACACAACGGTAAGAAAACTAGGGAAGAAAACACACAAGACAGCGCCATGAATACACACACCACGGAAAAGCAAAACCTCACACTGCCCAACGCAACATCAACGCACATACTTACCGGACAGCAAGGCTTGTGGGGCTCCTGGAAAATGGGACAGGCAAAAGTAGGCCTCACACAACGGTAAGAAAACTAGGGAAGAAAACACACAAGACAGCGCCATGAATACACACACCACGGAAAAGCAAAACCTCACACTGCCCAACGCAACATCAACGCACATACTTACCGGACAGCAAGGCTTGTGGGCCTCCTGGAAAATGGGACAGTCAAAAGTAGGCCTCACACAACGGTAAGAAAACTAGGGAAGAAAACACACAAGACAGCGCCATGAATACACACACCACGGAAAAGCAAAACCTCACACTGCCCAACGCAACATCAACGCACATACTTACCGGACAGCAAGGCTTGTGGGCCTCCTGGAAAATGGGACAGGCAAAAGTAGGCCTCACACAACGGTAAGAAAACTAGGGAAGAAAACACACAAGACAGCGCCATGAATACACACACCACGGAAAAGCAAAACCTCACACTGCCCAACGCAACATCAACGCACATACTTACCGGACAGCAAGGCTTGTGGGCCTCCTGGAAAATGGGACAGTCAAAAGTAGGCCTCACACAACGGTAAGAAAACTAGGGAAGAAAACACACAAGACAGCGCCATGAATACACACACCACGGAAAAGCAAAACCTCACACTGCCCAACGCAACATCAACGCACATACTTACCGGACAGCAAGGCTTGTGGGCCTCCTGGAAAATGGGACAGGCAAAAGTATCTCTCACACAAGGTTAAGAAAACTAGGGAAGAAAACACACAAGACAGCGCCATGAATACACACACCACGGAAAAGCAAAACCTCACACTGCCCAACGCAACATCAACGCACATACTTACCGGACAGCAAGGCTTGTGGGCCTCCTGGAAAATGGGACAGTCAAAAGTAGGCCTCACACAACGGTAAGAAAACTAGGGAAGAAAACACACAAGACAGCGCCATGAATACACACACCACGGAAAAGCAAAACCTCACACTGCCCAACGCAACATCAACGCACATACTTACCGGACAGCAAGGCTTGTGGGCCTCCTGGAAAATGGGACAGGCAAAAGTAGGCCTCACACAACGGTAAGAAAACTAGGGAAGAAAACACACAAGACAGCGCCATGAATACACACACCACGGAAAAGCAAAACCTCACACTGCCCAACGCAACATCAACGCACATACTTACCGGACAGCAAGGCTTGTGGGCCTCCTGGAAAATGGGACAGTCAAAAGTAGGCCTCACACAACGGTAAGAAAACTAGGGAAGAAAACACACAAGACAGCGCCATGAATACACACACCACGGAAAAGCAAAACCTCACACTGCCCAACGCAACATCAACGCACATACTTACCGGACAGCAAGGCTTGTGGGGCTCCTGGAAAATGGGACAGGCAAAAGTAGGCCTCACACTAACTATATTGAAAACATCGACAATTTATTACCTATACTGGGTCAGCACCGATACATGGATACCTATACTTTGTACCAACTATACTTTTATACCTGAATAGAGGACTCCACCTGTATCTGTCTACTTATACTGGGGAACCACCTATACTTATGTAATTATACTGTGGTGCCTATAGCTTCTTATCTATCATTTCCGCACATCTACCATGCAAACCTTCATTAAAGCACCAGCCGTATCTGGCTACCTATATTGCTGGAAACCATAACATGCTACCTATACCTTGGCACTACCTATAGTTGAATACATATACTGTTGGCACCTATATCTTAATGGTCTATAATGCCGCAGGACCAATATCAGGCTACCTATAGTAAGTACAGTTGAGGAAATAATTATCTGACCCCTCAATGATTTTGTAAATTTGTACAATGACTAAAAAACGAAAGTTCTAAGAACAGTATCATTACAATGGTAGTTTTAATTTAACAGTGGCAGATAGAACATCAAAAGCAAAATTGGCAAAATAACTTCAAATAATATATAGCAAGTGATTTGCATTTCATTTAGTCCGATAAGTGTTTAAACCCAAAACAACCATTTAATTTCTGTCTCCTACAGAGTGGTTAGACACTTCAACTCAATTAGTCAACCTCATTTAGTACACCGTTCTTAAATAGTCAAATTTGTAAAAGACAACTGTCCACACAATCAATCAATCGATCGATCAATCAATAAATCAATCAAGCAGACTCCAAACTCTGTAACATGTAAAAGACCAAAGAGCTGTCTAAGGATCACATAGAGTAAATTGTAGCCTTGAAGAAGGTTGAATTGGGCTACGAAACATTTGTCAAAAAGCTGGGAGAGAAGGTGACAACAGTTGTTGCGATAGTTCTAAAACAATCTGTCTGTTGTCGTAAATACTTTGTGTTAGCACTCAGTCCTTTGATAGCTGGAATCAGTAGTAAATAACATATCAATTTTATTTATCTGTGTTTGACTTACTGCTCGTTCCTGACTATCCTCTCACCCTCTGATTCTGTGCCTTGTCTATCTGATACCATTGCTGAACCCGGTCTGATCTTTACTCTTAGCCTGCTTGTTGATTCTTTACCTTACTATGTTACATTTCTGCCGACCTACTGCCTGTTTGTAAATCTGATTACTGTCTTCTGATTTTGTACTGTATTTGCCCGTGTCTTGACAACTCTTTGCCTGTCTGACTTTCACTCACAAGTGGTCCGATTGCCACTGGTGAGGTTAATCCGGAGGTTATCAGCTGAGCTGTCCTGCCTGGGAGTCCGGCCAGGGAATCCTCATAGTTCTGGTGTCTGCACCAATCAGTCCACACACATAGAATAAACGTCAGGCCTATTAATTTTTTCCACTATATTTGCATTATTGTTTATTCTGCATGGTTATTCTGCAGATCAACTAATAATCAGATATAGTATCTATATTAGTGGTGATAGAGCAGATCACCATTACTGAGATCTGAATTGCTGAGAAACGTTAAATTCATGCAGAGGTCGTAAACATCTTTAGACAGAAGCACAGATTCGGAAGTCATAGAGAACAGTGAAAGCAGGCAAAGAGTCATACTAAGATAAATACAATTGGTATGTTTTTCACAAATGATTACAGCTTACAAAGGTCTGAGCGCTAACAATATAGTATTCTTAACAGACAACGTGTGAATTAATCAGTAGAGGTGAAGTACACTGAGGGGTCCCAAGGTGCAACCCCCCCAAACAAAATCTAAGTCAATCAACGGAGAGTACCGTGCTTTCTGATGTCGGCCGACCCACAGGTCAGCTGCAGCGCCTACTTAACAAATAAACTTTCTGTTCTTGGGCGTGAAATTTGTGTAGCCCTGAGTCTATGTGTGGCTGAAACAGACAAGCGATGCCCTGAGTCTATGTGTGGCTGAAACAGACAAGCGATGCACCCTGGTTGTAAAGGCTCATACACACATCAGACTATAGTCTTTGGAAACTGAAAGATCACAGACCAATCTTACCACCCTTCATGTAGTATGAGAGCCATACTCTACACAGTCTATTCTATGGAAGTGAACTCCCCATCAGAAAAAAAGCTTTGCAAGATGCTGCACACACAGATGCGGTACAGACACAAAAGATCAGTATCTGCAAAAGAGCTGTTCCTGCCAAAAATCCATTCCTGCAAATTGCAATGATAGTCAATGAGATCTGCAGATCATCATACACACATGATTTAACTGACATTCATCTGCAGATCAAGCAATCATCCGCAGATCTGATAATCCATCCTGGTGGATCTGATCTGCAGATGAATGTCAGTTAAATCATGTGTGTATTATGATCTGCAGATCTCATAGACTATCATTGCAATTTGCAGGAATGGATTTTTGGCAGGAACAGATCTTTTGCAGCTACTGATCTTTTGTGTCTGTACAGCATCTGCGTG
Source organism: Hyperolius riggenbachi (assembly GCF_040937935.1). Taxonomy (NCBI): domain Eukaryota; kingdom Metazoa; phylum Chordata; class Amphibia; order Anura; family Hyperoliidae; genus Hyperolius; species Hyperolius riggenbachi. The sequence continues at coordinate 215,524,636 of NC_090651.1, read as the reverse complement.
TTCAGCATCTTGCAAAGATTTCTGTCTGATGTGGAGTTCAGCTCCATAGAAAAGACTGTGAAGGTATGGCTCTCATACTTCATGAAGGGTGGTAAGATTGGTCTGTGATCTTTCAGTTTCAAAAGACTATGGTCTGATGTGTGTATGTGGCCTAAGAGTGGCGGGGATTGAAAAGGTGGTCATGGTTTTCAACAACGCGGCAATATCACTGATGTTCATTACTACATCCCTCTCTTACACACACAGTCACTCACTCACAACACACACACACACTCACACTCACACACAGACACACACTCACTCACACACACTCACAGACACTCAATCGCTCACACACACACTCACTCACACTGACACACACACACACTGACACACGCACACACAATGACACACACACACACACTCACTCACACACACTCACAGACAATCAATCGCTCACACACACACTCACTCACACTGACACACACACACACTGACACACGCACACACAATGACACACACACACACACACTCACACACAGACACACACTCACTCACACACACTCACTCACTCACACACACACTCACACTGACACACACACTCACACACACACAAACACACACACACCTTCCAACTTTTTGAAATGACAAAGAGGGACACTCAAGCAAAGCCCCTCCCACACCCCTCATCACGCACCCATCACACTCCTAGTAAATTATACAGTGAAGATTTCACTAGTGAAATAAATTTTTTTTATAAATCAAAGCACACTGGTACTTGCTATCCTGAAACATTTATTCATCAGATTCATATTTATTACATTGGTAATATATCAATATAAAGGTTGAGAATAAACTTTATAGTCAATAAAAAACATTTTATAGTAGAGAGATATGTAGATTTAAATAAAAAGAGGGACAGGAAAGTCATGAAAGAGGGACAAATGAAGAGGAAAGAGGGACATGGCTCATAATGAGGGACCGTCCCTCCTAAAGAGAGACAGTTGGTATTTTATATATACATATATATATATTTATATGTATATTGATTGCTCCATTATTTTTTTTGGTAAACTCTTTCTTTCTCTCTCTCTCTCTCTCTCTATATTGCTCTATGTATTTTTGGTACATCTCTCTCTCTCTATATTTAATTTTTAACCCTGTTTAGTAATCTAGATTTCTTATAAGTACATATTTCAATATTATAAATAATTTATAAAAGGAATATTATACTCACAATATATGCAGTAGATAAAGCTCTGTATTCAGCTGTGCTTTTTCTATAAAACAAAACTGAATGCGATGCAGTTCAATGGGAAAAGTGTTTTTATTAAAATTGTAGGTAAGCCTATAAGCTGAGAAAATTGTCAATCATAGGGCAGTTATGTGATTGGTGCATGTACATATATTAAATTTCCTGTATTCCTCCTATTGGTCCATTTTATGTATTACGTACACACAAACATGTTCCGCGATTGCCCGCGTGAACTAAGAGAAAGCCCGCCAGAACGATTTTTGGATTTAGCTCATGCGCACATAGTTTTCTCTGCGCTCGAGTTCAGGATTTTGCTCATGCGCACATATCTCTCTCCGCGCTTCTCTTTAAGATTAGGTACCGCGGGATTACGTCACTGCGTAACTGACGTCCACGTGACTTTCAGGGGATGAGGAAAGGCGCGCCCCTTGCGAGATCTCTTTGGTGACGCAGCTTCTTCCCAGCAATGTCGAGCCGAAGCGTACGTCCCACCCGGATTCTAAGGCCGCGGAACTGCAAAAATTGTGTGGACTCCAGGCCTACACCTCCGTGTACAAAAAAAAGTAAGACAAGATTCAAGTTAAATACTGTCCCGGTGGTTGAAAATGTACATAATGACGGCGGGGAGGTATCGTATACCGCAAAGAAACCTGTGACGCAGCAGTTAGAAAGTGAACATGCGGATGACGAGGAAGAGATGGTAACTTTAATGTTGATACCAATAGACCACCAAACGTTGGGACAGCCATTTGTGCAAGTGTATGAAGAAGCCAGTACTGTGAAGGGTTGTACTGTTACACGCCATGCGTACATAGAGCCATGCAATGATGATATTTGTGAAGTTGGAAATAGGCCTTCAGATATCGATTTAGATGAGGAAAATTATAGGGCAGAAATAGATTTGAAATATCCAAAATTTGATGAAATAAATACTTCTTTAGAGTACGATTCTGATCACAGCTTTACACTGCACATTGATGAGGATTATATATCAGACGCTGAAAAGGATAAGGAGATGGATAGTGAGAAGCCAGATAAAGAAACGCTTTCTGTTCCAGAAGAAGAAATAATTGAAAAATGTAATAACAAAATACATGCACATAGTATGCACAACAAGGAGGTTCCTAATGTTGACAAAGAAAATGAGAGAGCTATTGACAATGAGAAACAAGTGGCTGATTGTGATATACATGATAATGAAGGTGAAAATGTACATGACCAAAGTACTGTGGTGGATGTTGAAGTTAGAGATGGATCTGTTGGGCCAAAAACTAAAATGCAGGATAAAAAGCAGGAGGAAAAGGACAATGAGCATGATAATAGTGTACTCTGTGACAAAAGTGGAAAGTCAGCTGCTGAGGATGAAGAAGGAATAAATGGATGTGTGGGAGATGATAAAGAGCAAGATGAAAATCAGCATAATGAACATAGAAATGAAAATATAAACAAAGTACAAGGTTCAAATAAGGTACATGAACATGAGGATGTAAATGAACAAGGCACTGTGTTGCAGTATGTAGTTAGAGATGGATCTGAGCAGAGTAAGGAAGACGAGATTCGAGCAAAAAAGGAGAGAGAGGAAAACAATGATAGGCTGAAACATGCTGACAATGAGTATGAGCCTGTGGAGCATGAGGACGATGGACAGTCATCTGTGGAAGATGAGGAAGGTAGAAATGGATTTGTGAGTGATGATGATGAGGACCAAAATCAGCATACTGAAAATGGAGAAGAATTTGGAGATGAAGTAGAAAATGAAAACAGGGGTGTTGGAGATATGAATGTAGATGAAGAAGGATCTGAGATGGATGAGGAACATGATGATGAGGACAATGAAGAAGAAGAAGAAGAATATACTGATGTAGAAGGTGACGTATCATCAAGTTCTTCCAATTTAGAAAATAATAGTGAAGGGGGTAATTCTGATTACTCAAATGACAACCATTTAACTGCTCATCGAAGTGTGGAAGAGGACTTTGAGAATCTAAATGATGTACCTAATACAAATACCACCCAACCTGGCAATAGTGAACAAGTAAGTGTTGAAAGCAGTAGTTGCCAAACGCCTGGCAAAGTAAACAGGAATCAAAGATTCACAATGGCAGAAAATGTTTTTTTGTGTCGGATGGTTTGCGCTCAGTACTCCACCCTAATGAAGAGAGACAAACACCAAGTAGCACGGAAACGTAAAGAGGAGGACTGGGTCTATATCGCAAAAAAGGTAAAATACATGTATGTTGTTTTGTGAAATATTCAATTATTGTTAATCAATCTGTTTATGTTTTGCTATTGACTGATGAAGTTATGTTATCCATATGCTCCTAATGTTGTATTGTGTTAGTACACTTTCACTAAAAATTTTAATATGGTGATCAGTCTACCCACATGTTTGTGCCTCTGTCATCCAGGTTGCCTCCTGCCCTGGTGGTCCCAGTGTCCGAGGGACCACCAGTGCAGGCTGCACCCACCCCATGTGCTCCCAAACACAGTGATCTATCTCCCCCTCCCCCTGATTGCCCACAGCACCACTCAGACCCCCCCCTGCCCACCCCCTCAGACTCCTGTTTGCACCCAATCACCCCCGTACACACCCATCAATCACTCCCTGTCACTATCTTTCAATGCAATTTTTTTTTGGGTCCCTAACTTGCCCCCTGAGGGCTCCTGTTTACCCCCCAACCCCTCTGATTCTCCACAGACCCTACACCCCTGTGTACTACACAAATCTATCATCCCCTATAATCACCTGTCAATCACTCCCTGTCACCACCAGTCACTGCTACCCATCAAATCAGACCCTAATCTGTCCCTTGCGGGCAGCCAATCACCACCCCCACATGCTCAGATTAAACACAGCCGCCCCCACCTTATTAATTCACCAGTGCATTATAGACATCTGTTTTTTCCCTGTAATCACCGAGTAAACACCTATCAATCACATCATGTCACCCCCCAGCACAACTACCCATCAGATCAGGCCCTAATCTGCCCCCTGCAGGCTTCAGATCACCCGGACAAACCCTCACCCTCCCATTTTTTTTTCTAAACACTGTTGGTCTCTACTACTTAATTGTGGCTGAGACCAACCATTATGCCACACAATACGCAACTGCCAATCTCAGAATCTGCCATGCCCAGCCTTTTCGTCGTAAACCACTCCAAGTTTCCGAACGTAACCTTTTTGGGGACTTTCTCCTTCACATGGGTCTAGTCAAAAAGAATGTATAGCGGTCTTATTGGTCTCTATACTCTGTATGGCTCTATACTGCACATGCGTTATCATGCAGGATAGCCTGTCTGCGCAGGCGCAGTATAGTGCCACCCTTCTTCAGTAGCTATGTGCTGACTGAATATTTGCAAATCCTACTTTGGTTGACAAAGTAGTATGTAGAAAATGTTAAAAAATTTTGCTTTGGGTAGATCCAACTGTGTTATGAGGGTACCAGGAAAGACCACCGAAGTCTCTAAATCAGTGTTTCGCTGCACTATCCTCAGGTCACACCAACAGTGCATGTTTTGTGGAAGTCCGGAGAGGTACTTAATCAGCTCTGCTGAGTCACTAATTACCTCACCTGTGCATGTTTGGGGTTTTCTGCTAAGCATGCACTGTTGGTGTGCCCTGATGGTAGTTTTCATAAACACTGCTCTAAAATACCAAAAGCCTTTTTTTTGTGTGTTTCCGTTAAACTTTCAGTATCGAGGTTTTCAAACCTTGCTGATGTGGCTAATGATACTTGTTGGACCCTGTGTATTACCAAGAGCTTGACCTTTAACCTCCATCTGTGCAATAGGTCGTCTGTATTTTGAACCCTCGTCTAAAGTCCTGTTCTTGCATGTTTGCTAGACTGCTCAAAAATGGCTTCACTTTGCCGCTTCTTCGATGTAGTTTGTCATCACTGTATAGTAAAAAAGTGAAGATACATTTTTATTAAAAATGACATTCAGTAAAATTTTAATATGATTTTTTTTAAATTAAATAAAAAGGTTTCAGAAATAAAAAGGAGACCACGTACCGGATTAACATGCCGACGCCGCTTCCAAGATTGTAGACGTCAGGTGAAGGCAATGATGAAGGAAGAATCAGACGGAGAAGAGATCTACTACAATGAATGGGAAAAGTTGGTTAAAAGGACAGTTATTGCCCATCCACGAATCGGAATAAGAATAGGTCAGAGTATTTCATTGTAACACAATCACACCTTTTTGATTATTGTTCATGATTTTACATGTTTTGTGTACACAGTGTCTGACTATCAGAAATATTTATTTGTACTTTGTAGTGGATATAGGTATGGACAGTCATCAATATGATCAAGAGTATTACCCCTCTCAATTTGATTATCCAGTACTTTAACGTTGTTTCATTACTTATTTTATCTAAGACATTTATTGCCCATACACAATTACTTAGATCCATGACAAAGTAAGATAACAACTTATATAATTCCATAACATGTTAAATTTGTCAATTATTCACTTCGGACAGTAGTTACAAATTTTTGCTAACTCCAAACAATGTACAATAGCAAAATGTTTTCCTTCTAATTCATGGGGTAAGGTGAAAGAATACCATAGATGGAGCACCCTCATGTATTGTATCCTAAATGTGAGTGTTACTATGAGAGTAAATACCTACCCTGCTTTTATTTTCTTTCTTCCATGCTCAATTACTAGTTTAGCAGTTGAGAAAAGAAACCATTACTGAGACTACAGTCAAGGTGTGGCCTGGAATCAGATTAGCTGAATCCGTCAGCTGTGAAGTGTTTGCAAGCCCTAGGCAACAGCAACCACTCCATTCTTATGACAGCCGTCTGTGATTCTGTGTATTCAAAGCAGGAAGGCCTGGAGAGTATGGCTTGTAATGACTTCACAGCAGACGGACTCTGCTAATCTGATTCCAGGTCACACCTTAACTGAACGGTCTGTCATGCTTTAGTTTCCCAACTCATAATCCCAGTAATTGAGCATGCAAAAAAAAAAAAAAAAAGGGTAGGTGTTTACTCTCATATTATCACTGATATTCAGGATACAATACATGAGGGTGCTCCATCTCTGGTTATCTTAAACTTTGACAGGCCCTGGACTTTATTACAAGGTAAAGTGCTATACAGCTGTATGGTGCACACTGTCTACTGTTTATTTCAACAATACAAACATAGGCGTTAAAGTCTTTTCATTGCAGCATCAATATATTTTTCAATTTTGGACATATTTTGCAATGTAGATTCTAAGGTAGCGTACAGTTACTAAAAAATAAGAGAATATTGACTACGGCACATAGGCGGGATGTGTCGAATTGCATTTTCTTTCATTTTCACTTACCAAGTGTCGTTTAGAGTAATTATTTATCCCAAGTAGAATTTCAATCCATTGTACACCGACATTTTGTACGTACCGTCTCATTGGAAATATTTTCTTTAATTTAAAGATGATGAAAATTAAGGAGTTATGCCGAAAGTCTCCAGACTATGCATTAATACATGTTGAAGTGTAGTACATACACAAACAGTGTTAAACTACTATGCATATGCAATAATGAAGATTTTACAAAGTATACACCTTTTGCTTTACTTACTGATATGTACACTCTCGGCATTCTCTTGCTCAAGTACAAGAGGTACATAATACTAACAGTGCCCAACCATTAATAATTTCAAAACGCTGTATACTTTGAAAAACAGGCAATATGCAATAATTTCAGTTGTTGCTCATTGTTTGGTTATGTTACTATCCTTCAACTTTTATAAATCCATACTTTTAAAGGCACAGAATACAATTATGTACATTAAAAGATGTGTGAACATTTTTTGTATGAAATGTACACAGCTACATTCTTCCAATAGATTGTTTTGAAATGAACCTAATTAGTAATCAATGTAGATAACATTATAATTTTCATACATTTACAGTGAAAAAACCGTACCGAAAAAGAAAAGTACAAGATGTACAGAAAGAGAAAGCAACAACACCAAATACTACTACAGAAAAAGTACTTCCTCCTCAACAACAAAATGGTACAGTACAAAGTGAAGCATCGACATCGATATGTGGTAAGTATACACAAAATCAGAGGTTGAATGACTTTGTTTGTTCACCTGACCATCAACAGCAGCATAATGTAGACATCCTCAACGAGATGGACTCTTCTGAAAATGTTGTAGAACAAAGTAGCCAACGTAGAAAAGAAAACAATGGTCACATATACCAGATGGACACTCAGGACATTTTGGTAGAGCCAAGTAGGCAGCGTACAAATGAAAATATTACTCACATGAACGAGATGGACACTCAGGACATTTTGGTAGAGCCAAGTAGGCAGCGTACAAATGAAAATATTACTCACATGAACGAGATGGACACTCAGGAAATTTCGGTGGAGCCAAGTAGCCAGCGTCGAAATGAAAATATTAGTCACATAACCGAGATGGTCAATCAGGAAACTGTTGTAGAGCCAAGCGGCCTACGTAGAAATGAAAATATTAGTCACATAACCGAGATGGACAATCAGGAAACTTTTGTAGAGCCAAGAGGCCAACGTAGAAATGATAGTATTCCAGACAGACCGAATAGGTGTCGAGTAGCATCGAGTAACATTGCTGATCGTAGGCATGAAACTGACATAGGACTTGCTAAGCATATGAAAAGCAGAAAATTTATTGGTACTGCAGAACTGAACCAAGATGAAGGTGGCTGTTTTACCAATTGTACAGTTTTTGTATCACCACAGAAAAAACAAAAGGGTTCTTCACATGTACAAGTTGTGCCTTTCAAACCACTTGAGAGGCACTTTAATTTAGAGGAAACTCCCTTTTTTGAAAGCAGGCATCACCTTGTTTCTCGTTGTGACCAAGTAAATAGAAATTCTGAATTGGAGAGTGATAACCAATCCAACATTTCAGAATTCGACGTCTCACCAAATTTTAGTGTCACTCTAGGCATAGCAGATAACTGGTCAGTCCAGCAAACTTTGGAATCAAGTACTGCCAATAGTACTCCAAAGAAACAACAAATTTCCACTGTGGCACAAAATTACAAACCTCAATGTGACAGTTTTACAGCAGTTCTACCTAAACGAAGTGAGAGTAGTGAAATTGATGTAACTCGCAAATTTCTTGAAATCCAACAAAGTACACTGCAATTACTAACTACCATGTCTCAAGGTCAACAGCAAATGCTGGAAAACCAAAAAGGGATGCTTTCAGAAATGAAAGCTATGAACCAAAAGAAAAAAAAACACAGGAAGAAACATCGCAAGCATTACAGCAGCTCCGATTCACAAAGTTAGGCCCCAAATTTTCTTTTTGCTTTACTTTACATTTCTCAAAGTGATAAAGTACATTACAATTTAGGTTGCTAAGAACAATCGTGTGTTTTCTCCAAATACAATGTGTTGTTATATAGTGTCATAATTTTATTTGCAACGCATTCCCATGTAACGGCACATATACACCACACACATTCCTAGAAAATAGTCATAATAAATGTTAAAGGGAGGGTTAAAGTAAAAAAAAATAATATATATATAAATTTACCTGTGGCTTCTAACAGCCCCATACAGTCATTGTGTGCCCTTGCAGTCACTGACGGATGCTCCATTCCCCTGCTGTCAACTTTCTGACTTCTGTGGTCATGGTCGCATTGGATTCATTTTTTCGCATTCCAGTTGGTGTTGGAACAAACATTTACGCAATGCACAATTAAAGCATAACAATGTATGTGAAGATGTTACTGCAGTAGCAGGAATGCATACAACATGAAGCAATGCGGCCCTTACCTTCAAGGTCAGATAGCTGCCAGGGGGGGGGAATTGAACAGCAGTGAGTGTGTACGAGGGCACAGGATGGATAAAAAGGGACTGGTAGAAGCACCGGACAAGTAATTATGTTTTTTTATGTGCCTTGTACCTTTCCTTTAATGAAAGGGTGATTAATCTACATAGACTAAAGATTGTTGTACAGTCTATACAACAATCTTATTCAAAATGTAATTAACACTCCTCTCTTCAAAGAAAACTTAATAAGAACGAAACATACCCTCTCATGAGTCCAATACACCATGTAAACCGTCCGTACAGGCCTATTTTATTAGCCGTTGTTCTGTTCTCATTATAACACAAGGCCAATGTTGAAAGTTTATGAAACACTTACATTGGCTACAGATACAGAGCACTTATGCGCATAAAAATATGTCCATTTTATTACTAACGCTGTAATCTGTCCATAAGCTATATTCTCTTCAAAAACTAATAGTTTTAAAACAGTTTATTATAATAATTTTTATTCTAAAACCAACATATTCAGGGATTGGGTTCAAAATAAAAATATGCATTACTTTCGTATTATACCGACCACATGGGTACTTTGAGTACCCATTAAGATTTTGATGAATGTAAGTTGCATAGTATTATACAGCAGTCTCTACTGATTACATAACATTGATTTACTTTTCTCAACACCCCTCCACTTTTTTTCATGAAGAAACAAATTAACGGATGGATAAAATTAAATAGTTAGGAACAGTTAGCGCCAGTTCACTAGCAGAGGAATGTGAGGGAATCCAATTTTGTTGGTGAAAGAATAATAAATACAAATAACTGTTCACAAATTTTTTATTTTTTGGGGAGAATAAAGTCTATACACATGCTGAAGACTGAACCAATCTAATGGGAATAAGAGGATCATCAGGATAGCCATTCAACTAGCATTGATCAGAAAGAAATCTATACGGCAGACTATGATCAACATAACTCTCATTACTATTCAACTTAAAGACAAGCAGAGATGAAGCACGCTCATTTATTTGATCATAAACATCAGTGGGAATATGACACTAAACACCTACCCTGCTTTTAGTTTCTTTCTTCTCGGCTCAATGACTCTGTTATCAGCTGCGATAAGAAACCATGACTGAGCCTTCAATCAAGGTTTGACCTGGAATCAGATTAGCTGAGTCCGCCTGCTGTGAAGTCATTACAAGCCTTAGGCAACAGCAAACACTCCCTTCTCATCACAGCCCTCCCTGATGCTGTGTATGCAAAGCAAGAAGGCCGAGCCAGGAGAGGAGGGCTTGTAATGAATTCACAGCAGACGTACTCAGCTAATCTGATTCCAGGTCAAACATTGACTGAAGGCTCAGTCATGGGTTCTTATCGCAGCTGCTAACAGAGTAATTGACCAGAGAAGAAAGAAACTAAAAGCAGGGTAGGTGTTTACTGTCATAATCCCACTGATGTTTATGATAAAATACATGAGGGTGCTTCATCTCTGGTTCTCTTTAAGTCCCATTAGTGTCTCCAAAAGCAAGGCAAACATTTATGAAAACAGGAGACACGTGAAAGTACATACAACTAAGTAGTGTATGGTTAGATAGACATTATAAGAAAAAGTTCTATGTTAAGAAATTGGCTTTGAAAAATGTTTTATCACATTTGTTCCTGTAAGTGATAAGGTGCCTTTATGTATCACTGTTAGAATTGTTTAATAAGAATATTGGCTATGGTTGATTGATATTATGTACAGTTATTTCATTGTGTATCCTAGAATTATAACACTATTTATGCTGAGAAAGCATTTGTTTACTTTCAAGAACACTTTCATAACTTTATTTTGAGGTACAGAGGGAAAAAAAAGAGTATAGAATTCTGTTTTTCAGGTTAACATATTTGTGATACATAACTCTGTGCACAAGTAAAAATATTCCTTCATAACAGAGAAAATAAATCTGACAGAAGAAATACTGCCTATTTACCTACCAATGTTATTTTTGACAACTTATGCCCATGTGGTCAAAATATGAAAAATGATAAGCAGAACTTCTTTACACACTTACTTCATGCTGTACATTGATGGGCATAGTTTTTATTAACCATGTAGAATTGGCGTAACTTTAAGTGAGAGTCTAAGCTGTTAAAGAAAGTATGTACATAACACAATATACTTGTGGCTTCCTACAGCCACTAAAAAGGGCGTCCTGTGCCCTTGCCACTGCTGAGTAGGATCTTGGTTTCGCCATTTGTGCAGCCATACTTTAAAGGTCTATATGTGTTCGTCGTCTTCCGCACTCAACCGCTAGTGTTACGTGGTACACCAGACATCATCAGGACTGTAAAGCACAGGTTCCTAAACCATGCACACAACAGGCCTGAATATGTAAGTCGCAGCAAATTACCCTGCGTGATGGAGCACCAAAGTGCCTGACACGAAATCTGACCTGGTGAGGTCTACTGCACCAGGGCATAAGACCAGGAGCCTACGCAGCTTTTGCGATGGCGCAGGATGGCTGTCATGGGCGGGAGGATGCCGCAAGTATTATGGATTATGTATATACTTTCCTTTCATAGGTTGGATTTTTTCTTAAAGTTGTCAAAAACAATTAATAACTATTCTTTTCAAATACCTGTGAGTTAATCAAGATGGTTTGCTTCCACTCTGGTGACAGCAGCTTCTTTAACATAGTGAACACACTTCCATAACTTAAAGCCAATCTTTCAACCTTAAGGCTCATACACACATCAGACCATAGTCTTTAAAAAGTGAAAGATCACAGACCAATTTTACCCCCTTTCATGTATAATGAGAGCCATACCTTCACAGTCTTTTCTATGGAGCTGAACTCCCCATCAGAAAAAAAATGTTTGCAAGATGCTGCACACACAGATGCTGTACTGACACAAAAGATCAGTCTCTGCAAAAGAACTGTTCCTGCCAAAGATCCCTTCCTGCAAATTGCATTCATAGTCTATGAGATCTACAGATCATCATACACACCTTGTTTAACTGACATTCATCTGCAGATCAGACAATCATCAGCAGATCTGAAAATCCATCCTGATGGATCTGATCTGCATATGAATGTCTGTTAAACAAGGTGTGTATTAGGATCTGCAGATCTCATAGACTATGAATGCATTTTGCAGGAACGAATCTTTTGCAGGAACAGATCTTTTGCAGAGACTGATTTTTTGAATGTGTACAGCATCTTTGTGTGCAGCATCTTGCAAAGATTTCTGTCTGATGGGGAGTTCAGATCCATAGAATAGACTCTGTAGGTAGGGCTCTCATACTATATGGAAGGGGGTAAAATTGGTCTGTTATCTTTCATTTTCAAAAGACTATGGTCTGATGTGTGTATGTGGCTTTACACTCTTTACTCTACAATTTGACATTTCAAATGATAATCACGAGCAACGCTGTAAGATGTAATCAAAGTTCGTGCACTGTTGTGTAAAATATTGAAGAATTCACCCGTTCATTACAATTCCACAAACAATGTAGTCTAACTAAGATGTAAGGTTTAAAGAGAACCAGAGATGAAGCACGCTCATGTATTTGATCATAAACATCAGTGGGAATATGACACTAAACACCTACCCTGCTTTTAGTTTCTTTCTTCTCAGCTCAATGACTCTGTTATCAGCTGCGATAAGAAACCATGACTGAGCCTTCAATCAAGGTTTGACCTGGAATCAGATTAGCTGAGTCCGCCTGCTGTGAAGTCATTACAAGCCTTAGGCAACAGCAAACACTCCCTTCTCATCACAGCCCTCCCTGATGCTGTGTATGCAAAGCAGGAAGGCAGAGCCAGGAGAGGAGGGCTTGTAATGAATTCACAGCAGACGTACTCAGCTAATCTGATTCCAGGTCAAACCTTGACTGAAGGCTCAGTCATGGTTTCTTATCGCAGCTGCTAACAAAATAATTGAGCAGAGAAGGAAGAAAATAAAAGCAGGGTAGGTGTTTGCTGTCATATTCCCACTGATGTCTATGATAAAATACATGAGGGTGTTTCATCTCTGGTTCTCTTTAAGCAAAACATTATTCAACACACCAAAGACAAACATAGTAAATAATACCTGATTCAATGTATGAATGGAGAAAAAAGAAAAATCGCCATCTCTGCTTTCTAGGTTTGAAGATGAAAGTACAATGAGAAGCATATGGATTAATCATTTTTCAATTATAGTGGTTGCCTGTCAATTTTTCCACTTATCTGATACTTTCAGCAAAAACCTATCAAGAATAATCTAAAACTGATGATTTGAAACAAGTCAGATTGAATTAGCTGGATACTTTTTTCAGATGTTTGACTCAGTCAGTCCAATATCAAATGAAAGGATTGGCACCGCTGTCTAGTATCCAAAGCTCTTGTAATGACACCCAAGTGGCAGCAGTGACAAAGTGCTGTTTCTTGAAAAAAAAGTTAACAAACTACTGAAAAGGTGTTTTATGCAATTCCATAAAGTTTTTTTTACAGGAACAGCACTCTGTCACTGCTGCCACTTGGGTGTCATTAAAAGAGCTTTGGATACTAGACACCGGTGCCAATCCTTTCAGTTGATATTGGACTGTACTCCCCAGGGGGCAATGGGGAGAAATCAACAGCACGCTGCATCTCCCTATTGGCACGGTGCTCACTCTCATCTGTTTGTGACTCAGTCAGTACTGCATCCAGACAGATCGGAAAAAGTATCCAGCAACTGGTGTTGTCTACAAGTAAACAGTAACACCCATATGCCTCTAATTATAAATAACCTTTCATGCAAACACAATGGTGCAACAGGAATAGCAGTCATGACCATACCGGCCTGTCCTCATCTCACCTGTCTGTTATGCATGTAATACCTTTGTACACGCATTAACCACAGTAAGCAGACCTGGTGCTTCTTCTTAATTCTTCATTGCCTAAAGGGGTTAATTTTGGGGAAATTAGAACTGCAGAACTTTGGAAGAGTTAATAATGTTGGTCTGATGACATGTAGAATGTTGTACAAAATAACCTTCCTTCTATCCCCCTCTAAAAAATTGTGTTTCACTTCCTGAAAAGTTGATTGTTTGGCTGTCGTTTGTGCCTGACCTGTACGTGTATATGTACAATAAAAGGGTTTTTGCAAATTGAAATCTCATTTCCTCTCATTCAAATGGTCCATATACTAGTATACAAAGTACGTTTTCATCCAAGTTGTCCAATATTACACAGTTTCGTACAGACACTGATTTACGCTTCAAAATTAAAGAGGAACTCCAACCACAATTGCAATTACATCCTAAATAGTGCCTGATACCCAATTGTACATGAGAAATCAAATTAATTTAAGAAATATACCGTCAGGGTGCGCTGTATGAATGAATGATATTGACCTCTACTCAATTATCTTTATCAAACACTTTACCAAACATTAAAAAATGTTCTGTATGTTTCTGTGGAAAATCTCCTTTGGAATTCAGTAAGGTGTTACTGATTTCTTGAATGTCTTGTCGATAAAACATTACAGAAATATATAACACCTTAGTGAATTCAACATTACATTTAAACCATGAGGTACATTATTAAACGTTCTGAAAAGTTTTTCAGTAAGCTTAATGAATTTAGGACACTGTGTTCAGAACCCCATTCCGCCCACAAGAAAAGTACATACTGTTGGGCACAGCTGCTACAAGGTGCTCCAGCACCCAAGGCTGAAACACCAAAGTGCGGCCCTCCATCCCTCCCCCCCAGCCGTCACACACTGATTGCTATTACACTAAGAGGCCCCTCCAAAATCCCTCCCACCCCAGCCGTCACACAATGATTGGTATTACACTAAGAGGCCCCTCCTCCATCCCTCCCACCCCAGCCTTCACACACTGATTGCTATTACACTAAGATGAGATGCAGGGCCCCTAAACTCCTTTATCTCTAGTGATCTGGCTTAGTCACTGCCATATATCTCCTTTTCTTATTTATCTCTGCTTCAGACACCATAGGGGAATGATAGCTGAGTCAGTTGTGCACCCCCTCCTAAACTGAACCCTAAAGCTGTAGGCTCTGCTCAGCCCTGCTCTTGCCATTTTCCTTTGTCAAACTTATCGCATTGTAGGAAACAGCTGTTCATAGCAGTTTACAAAGAAGAAAACCATGCAGCCGCTACATCAACTGCCAACAGTACATATGTTTAATGGAGTTCCTCTTTAAATAAGTGCAATGAAATGTGAAAATACAGGCCAGTGTGTACTGGCCCATAATCCAATGGAGCATTTTTGCTTGTTTAATAAAGTTGACCACTTCAACCCCTGGCATAAAATTTTGGCTCTGGCAAGGACAATACAACAGGGCTCTACCTACCAATATATGACAATTAATCTCAGTAGGTAAGTAAATAAAGTAATCTAAAAGGTTTTCATATGAATCGATCAGCGTCCAAATGTATAGTTCAAAGACACCAATCCTCAGAGCTCTTGTGCATCTGAACCAAGTACCAGAACTTCCTCCACAATTGTTAAGCCTCTGACAATTACAGTAAACCAGAGATGAAGCACGGTCATGTATGTTATCATAAATATCAGTGGGAACATGACAGTAATCACCTACCCTGCTTTTACTTTCTTTCTTCTCTGCTCAATTACTCTGTTAGCAGCTGCGATAAGAAACCATGACTGAGCCTTCAGTCAAGGTTTGACCTGGAATCAGATTAGCTGAGTCCGCCTGCTGTGAAGTCATTACAATCCTTAGGCAACACCAAACACTCCCTTCTCATCACAGCCCTCCCTGATGCTGTATATGCAAAGCAGGAAGGCAGAGCCAGGAGAGGAGGGCTTGTAATGACTTCACAGCAGGCGGACTCAGCTATGATGATTCCAGGTCAAACCTTGAAGTCATGGTTTCTTATCGCAGATACTAACAGAGTAATTGAGCAGAGAAGAAAGAAACTAAAAGCAGGGTAGGTGTTAACTGTCATGTTCCCACTGATATTTATGGTAAAATACATGAGGGTGCTTCAACTCTGGTTCTCTTGAAGTACGCATTCTACTAATGTGAACATCAGATGCTGGAGAAATACCAGCATATGCTGGAGAGATACGTAGAAAGTGCACTTCTCTTAAATAAGACTTAACATGGCATAAGGAAGTTAAATAAAACAGTACCAGAGTTGAAGGAGGCCGAGGACAGTGGCGTGTGATTGATCCATGAGCATGGGGATGGAATAAAATAATCAGGAACTGCTTTTACATAAATATTAATAGAGAAGTAGGCCTGGTGCTTATTTTACAGACTAAATAAAACTGGACAACACTATGCTTTTGTAGAAGTGAGCAACAGGTGGCGTGAGCTGCATGGTGGAAACACAAAGAAGATTTGCTACACCAAATGAAGAATTACAGACATGCGACACTTAAATGCAACAGGTAGTTATAGCATCCAAACATTTCAATACTAAACATACATGTCAACCTCAAGCTCTTACACAAAATCGGACCCTTCAGCCAATTTGAATTTAGAAAATTTATCATTTTTTTTATTTGGGACACATTAAAACCACTACCAACTCCAAAAGTCACTTTGCAATTCAAACCTATCTCACAAGGGAAATCATATGAGTAGAGTGACAGCTGTAGATACCATATAAATGTGTAGGGGAGGGAATAAGAGTATAAGTGAATTATTTAAAATGTAAAATTACACAACATTTATTATACAGCAGGAGTCTCAAACTCACGGCACGCAGGCGATTTGCAGCCCTCAGTACAATATTTTGTGGCCCGCGCCAGCAAAAGACACGCTAAAGCTAACTATTTTTGCCTATTTTAAATTATAGTTTGCTACAGTGCTCCTAAGTAATCCGCCGTAAAATGAGTGCTGCAGAGCCCCCAAATCCCCCGGGGACAAATCCCCCAGCATTTCCGGGAAAGGGCAGATCTTTTAAATTCATCTCTGCCCCTCCTGACGTCAATTGCAGCCGTTCGCTGCCTCTGCCCACCCCTCTCACTCTTCATTACAGTGAGAGGGGCGGGCAGAAGCGGCGATCCACCTCCAGGAAATGTCAGCGGATTGCCCCCCCCCACCCCCTCCCCACGGGGGATTTGTGGACTCTGCAGCTCACGTTTTGTGGCATGGACACGGCAGATTACTTGTAGTGGGAGCACTGAAGGGAATTATAAGGTAAAATAGGCAAAATATTTTGCTTCAGTGTGTCAATAATAATCAATGCAAGATAGGGCATCATAACAGCTGTATGGGAATACATTTGAGGACATTTTGTAGGATATACCTTATGCGGCCCAACATCATCCTGACTTTCCCTCCTGCGGCCCACAGGTTAATTGAGTTAGAGACCCCTGCTATTCATTAGTATAACGGTAAATGTATATTATCATGGATTTCCTAAATACCAGAAAAAGTTATGAAAAATTTCAATAACAATAAAAGTAGACCAAAAAGTTAGAAAACATAACTACACCAACCAACCTAAACCATAAAAAAAAAAAAAAAAAAAAAAAAAAAAAAAAAATATATATGTTAATATAATTATATATACATAAAATAATCAAAGTGCTTTTAACCGAAAGTTTAAGTTTACCAAACTACGATTTAACGTTAAGAACGGCATTTACATACACACGGTATTTCCCAATCAAGCATCTTAAATTTCGTTTAAAATGTACAAGCATTATTTTAAACTGCTAATTTAAACGATTGTTTACGTTTTGTATAACAAATGATTTCGTTTAAATGGGTGCACATGTGAGTTGTGTACTTTATCTTTTAACTTTTTCACTGGTCGCAATACATAGATACTCATTAAATAATTTAAATTAGTTGTTTTAGACGATATTATTAAACGAACGTTTAAGTTTTCTAAAAATGTAGGTTTCGTTTAAAAGTAAACCCCCCAAAAAGAAAGTACATATTTCCGTTTATTTTTATGCATTTTCAAACCTCTGTTTACAGTTTAAATTTTTTTCAACACAAAGTACCTTTTGATTTCTAACGATAATTTCTGTTTCAAATACTATCGTTATCGTCTAAATCTTCTCTCTATTTACTAATTTTTATATACGTTTATAATTGTTGGTCGCTCCAGCACACTATTTACCGTTTAAATTAATGCATTTATCAAACGTTAATTATTGATTACATAAACATAAACTTTCATTAAGTTTTAAAAAATAAATCTTTATTAAGTCGTTATTATGTATTTAAAAATTTTCAAACGACATTTTAATGGAAAAATACCTTTTAAAAATTTTTTTAAACGTTAAATGAGTTTTCCGTTTAATCCTGGCGCCCTTTTTTCCCGTCGCCCGTATTTAACGTACGCGTCTGAGAGCAGAGGCCGAGGTCAGGGCAGAACAGG
The DNA here is from genome assembly GCF_040937935.1 of Hyperolius riggenbachi. Classification (NCBI taxonomy): domain Eukaryota; kingdom Metazoa; phylum Chordata; class Amphibia; order Anura; family Hyperoliidae; genus Hyperolius; species Hyperolius riggenbachi. The sequence continues at coordinate 215,506,292 of NC_090651.1, read as the reverse complement.
TCTGATAGCAGAACACAGTTGGGTCATAAGCCTGGTCACAACAAGAATAGTTGGTCAGGCCTGGTCCCAATGGAAGAATCTGGAACAGCCTTGTCGCAAGGCACAGTGCAGAGCTGGACAAAGAAGACCAACAGCACCAAGTGCTGTCAGAAGGGCAGAGGCTGTGTGGCGTGTAATTCTTCTCGCATGCACTTGGATCTGCGCAAGTCTCCACACATTTACACACAGAGACTTACATGACAATAGCAAGCCATACATGGGACGGCAAAGGGATAAGACCCTGTGTAGCACTGTAAGTATATAATAGGGACCAGGGCTGGGCTTAGGCATAGGCGAGAGAGGCTCCAGTCTCAGGGTGCAGTGTAGGAGGGGGCGGCCGCACAACCTACTCAGCTATCATTCCCCTATTGTGTTTGAAGCAGAGAGAAATAAGAAAAGCTAATACATGGCAGTGACTGCAAGCCAGCTAACTAGAGATTAAGGTGTTGGGAGCGCTGGGGAGCCTCTTAGTATAATAGCAATATGTGTAACGGCTGGAGTAGGAAGGATGGAGGAGCGCACTTTGGTGTCTCAGCCTTGGGTGCTGAATGACATTGTCCCGGCTCTGATAAGGGACTAAGATGTAATTGTTACAGGTGCCCATGATTTTTTGGTGTAGCCTTTATCCTCCTCCCTGTCAATCCTTGTGACTGCACCATTTAGGCAGAAAAAACTGCAACTAAATTATCTGGCTTCACATATCATTTAGGAACTGCACACGAAAATAAATTATTTTTTAGATAGACAGCAATTACACTGCTTAAAAGAGAGATTTTTTGCTTTTACATAAGAATTTTTGTGGTGAATTAGAACGCGGTATAGGACTGTTGCCTGGGCTTAGGTTGGTATTGCACTAGTGTCATTTGTCTGTCAGCAGCTGATGGCCGCAATCCATCTCCTGAAAGGCTACCAGACTGCACTTTGTATGCCCCGGCTGTCTCCTTCCTCCGCCACTCACATTAGACTGGTCATGTCTGAAAATGTTTGTGTTACCAAGTCGCCAAACAAAAGCTAGACACGAAGAAACATACAAATGACTGGGAGATAACTCAAAGCATGAAGCTCTTCAGGAGTCTGCACAAACAGCTGCTACACTGTACTACATAGATGTGGAGTGGCTTTCTGAATCACAATTGTGGATAAGTGCACATTTCCTATCTACACCAGAGAAGGTCAATTTCCCGCATCTTCTGTACTTGACAAGACTATATATTTACCAAACTTCTGTGACATTTCTGAAGAAAACCCTCCTACAACAATAATTACTTTTTTTTACTAGTGAAATGAGTAAATGCTTGTAAATATTTGCATGGCTGCTGTACACTTCAGACTGTAATAATTCCATTCCGCTGAAAAACAGATCTACCCCGTTTCCCTGAAAATAAGCCCTCCCCCGGAAACAAGCCCTCGCTTATATTTCAAGTTTGCTTGAAATATAAGCCCTCCCCCGAAAAATAAGGCCAAGCTGTATACCTGTAGAAAATCGGATGCTATGGTAGTGTATGGGGAGGTATGCAGTCTCTTACCGCACCTCCCTTGTCGCTGCGTCCCCCTTTATTCATCTGTAAACGGTTCCAGTATCCTAACATGGTTGGTGCCCTTTGAGCCGGTCACCACACATGTGCTGTATACTTGACTCTGTGACTGTGCTCCCTTCTCGTCGTAATCAATGTGGGTGGGTGCGCGCTGGTACATACATGGTGCACATTGAATATGATGACTTGGGAACGCGGTCACAGAGCTGACCCAGCATACCGCTCGTAGTGCGCTGGTCACACATTGCTGACTATGTTAGGATACTGGAGCCGTTTACAGGTGAACGGAGGAGGACGCAGCCACAAGGGAGGAGCGGTGAGAGACTGCACAACTTCCCATACACTAACATAAGCCCTTGTATATATTTTGGAGGCAAAATTAACATTAGACAGTGTGTCATTTTCGGGGGAAACACGATATGTTAAACCTACAGAAATGAATCGTCTACACATATAAGCACCCATATGTTCACTGCGCCACTGAAAATGTTATATAAATCATTTTAGCCATGGAAATAATCTAGATACATCTAAAAAATGCTAACATCATTCTTTCTTGACCCAGAATTCATACTCTTTTATGGGTATTCATAATATTTTTCATAAGTGGTACAGTGAAAAAGATGGCTTATTTAAAAAGTCAAGAGATGAGTTTGCAAACGGCAGAACACAAAGCAAACTATCATAATACATATTTCAGCAAACTGACTTCAATGAAGTGAAATATAAATTATTGCTATGCATTACGGCTCCTAGCCCTGCTTAACAACATCAGTTACTGCATTACATTAGCTTGGACGCTGCCTGCTTTTCGCTGTATAAAGTGAACTAGTCTGCTACCTGGACACTATAATAGCCTGACATGAGACAGCCACAGGAAAGCTACAGAGAGAGGTGCACAGCGCAGCTAATGAACTCAGTATACTACAGGAAAGGTTTCCGCTAAGTCCTAATAACGTACACAGCTATTTATGTAAGAGGGGAACGTGACCTTGAATTGGCTACCAATCCCCAGCGGAATAGATACAATCTAAAGCGTCGCTCTCTGATTTGGCAGCTGCAATTAAACACCTTCTAAGTACATCCGCTAAAGACTTTTCCTAGAAATTCCCTCAGCGGCCGCCGAACATCAAGCTATAAGAGCAATAAGGATTTAAGGTCATCTGCAGAGCTATAACTAGGGAGTTATTTGCCCTTGCCACAGAAATTATAATAATTACAGTGTACCCCCAGATATTACAGGACTCTCCCATATTACATAATGTCAGCCCATTTTCTTCAGGCCTTGTCACATTATCTGCCAGAATATCAACAATTCTGGTAAATCCATTGATGCAAAATTGTAGAAGAGAGTGAGGCACCACGTCCTGCAATTATTACCTTTAATCACGGCTCACAACAGACAGTGATATGTAGTAAGGTAGAGTGATCAGACGTCCCGTATTGCCCGGGACGCGTCCCGGATTCGGGGTCCGCTGTCCCAGGCAGCATGAGGTCCCGGGAAAAGTCCCGCTTTTAGCTGCTGGCCACTGTAACTGCATGAACTGGCCATTGCCCGCAGCCCCGCTCCAGCCTCCTTAGTCTTACGGTGTTCCGACACCAGCAGGCGAGCAGGGCTATGGTAAGATGGCTGCCAAAGCCCTGTACTGGAGACTATTTGTGTCTCCAGTACAGGGCTTCGGGCGCCATCTTGCCGTAGCCCTGCTCTGCCTGTCAGCGCAGGAGACTGTAGGAGGAGGAGCAAGACGGTCCCAGGAGCAGCGCGCCAGAGGCCAGCCAGGAGAGAGAGGAGAATTCTGCCTGTTGAGTAAATTCTTTTTTTTTTCCCAGGTGAAATGTGCCCCATTCATTTTGTGCTGAAATGTGCCCATTGCGTTTATTTTGTTCTGTAATGTGCCCACATTGCGTTTATTTTGTGCTGAAATGTGCCCCATTGCGTTTATTTTGTACTGAAATGTGCCCACTTTGCGTTTATTTTGTGCTGAAATGTGCCCACATTACGTTTATTTTGTGCTGAAATACAATACAATACAATAACATTTCTATAGCGCTTTTCTCCCATAGGACTCAAAGCGCTTAGGCTCTCTCAGATTCAGTAATTAGTAGGATGAAGTATTCACACAACAAAAGTTATATTTCTGCAAATGCCAAACTGAACAGGTGGGTTTTCAGTCTGGATTTAAACACGTCCAGGGATGGAGCTGTCCTGACCTGTTGAGGTAAGGAGTTCCAAAATGTAGGGGCAGCATGACAGAAGGCTCTGGGACCAAAAGTTTCCAAGTGGACTCTGGGTATGACTAGATTATTAGAACCTGTTGATCTGAGAATGCGGGGATTGCTACGCAGCTGCAACATATCTTTCATGTATCCAGGGCCCAGATTATTCAGGGATTTAAATGTCAGTAGGCCGATCTTGAATAGGACCCTCCATTCTATAGGTAGCCAGTGAAGGGAGTGCAGGACTGGCATTATGTAGCAGTGACGGGGTTGGTTGGTTAGCAGTCTGGCAGCAGTATTCTGTATCAGCTGTAGGCGGTACAAGACCTTTTTTTGGAAGGCCAGTGTAAAGAGCATTGCAGTAGTCCATTCGGGATGTGATGAAGGCGTGGACTAAGGTTGGCAGATCTTCTGGGGGTATGAGGTGCTTGACTTTTGCAATGTTCTTCAGGTGAAAATAGGATGATTTCACCACAGCAATGTGCCCCATTGTGTTTATTTTGTGCTGAAATGTGCCAACATTGTGTTTATTTTGTGCTGAAATGTGCCCACATTGCGTTTGTTTTGTGCTGAAATGTGCCCACATTGTGTTTATTTTCTGGTGTCTGGGGTAACTGTTGCTGCATTTATTATTTAATGGTCATAGTTGGCAATGTTTGTTTCTTTGGGGTTACGGTATACTATTAAATAGCATCACACAGTTTCTGCACACCCATAATGCGAATCCGCGTTTGACCACATCATGGCGTAAACACTGCTTTCTTATGCCTCGCTGTTACATCATTATGTTAGCTCCGCCCATACAATGTCTTGGCCATGCCCATTTTTCGGTGCGGCGCGCATCCCCCAATTTTTCGGCTCCCCCCCCCCCCCACCCCAGGTTTAACCAACAAAAATCTGGTCACTCTAAGTAAGGGTGACAACAAGTCTGATAGCTGTTTACGCGAAACTACTGTCAGACTTGTCACCCTTACTGCATACCCCTATGTCTGTTGTGAGCTGTGATTAAGAGGAACTAATTGCAGGACACAATGCCTCACTCTCTTCTAAAATTTATTGAATGCTTTTGCTCTGCTGAGTGCATACAGTTCCTTGTACAGATCCGGCCTTGGCTACTTACTTCCTTTGTCACATCTAGCGCCAGTCTCACTTCTCCATTAAAACATAAATCCATTGATACAGGGGATCTGGGACCTTCATCTGATAAAAAGCCCTAAATTAATCTCATCCTACAACACTAATCTACCTAAACATGACACCTAAGGCTAGGTTCACCATATCACAGAGAGTCAGATGAAAAAACTCAGATTGATTATCAAAGGTACCCCGCATTTGACTGTGATGTTCGTGCACCTCAGTTTTTCATGGTAATTTCCCATTAGGGGACTTATCAAGAGAATGCCCAAGAAATGGCCAAAAGACATTTCATACAGTGAATGCCAGATGCAAGCCTAATTAAAGGTCCAGCATGGGTATTGTGCAAGCTTGATGTCTTCATTTTTGCTTGCATTATCCTGTCATTTTCCTCAAAATTGGAATGATGTGGAATTCAATGGTTTAATGTCAGTGTGAAGATAACTAATCTATCTTCTTAGCACTAATCTATCTTCTTATACCTAACACTAACATACCCTCACCTGGCTACTAACATTAACATAGCCATTACCAGCATTAATTTTCACCCAACATCTATCAAAAACCTTCACCTGATGTCTCACATTAACCTCGTCTTCACTCGTCATTTAACTTGCACAGAATTCTAACTTAACCCTCACCTATTAACACCTAACACTAACCTATCCTCACCTTATTGATGCTTTTAACTGACAAACCTAACACTAACACCTCACTCTGTTAACACCAAAAACAAACCTATTCTCAACAGTCACTTGCCATTTAACCTATCCTCCTGCAATACCTAAAACTAAGCTGAACGTCACTTGACATCCCCACTTGACAACCCATCCTCACCCAACACTAGAGATGCCCGGAACGGTTCGCCGGCGAACATCGGTGGTTCATGTTCACGGTGAACCACAATTTTTTTCCCAAAAAGTTTGTGTTCACATTTTTCCGATAGACTTTAACCACTTCGTGTCCCTGGGGTTTTCCCCCTTAAAAAAACAGAACAATTTTTTACATTTCACACTCCTCCCATTCATTAGCCAATAACTTTATCACTACTTGTCACACATAAATGATCTATACCTTGTTTTTTTGCCACCAATTAGGCTTTCTTTGGGTGATACTTTTGCTAGTTAGCCTGATTTATCCCCCCTCCCCCATAGTTGGCCAGATGTGCCTCTGTACATTTGCAGAGTTGGGCGCAGGGAAGCATTACTAGTACCAATCTCTCACCTGACCTTGTTCCACCGGCAATCGCGATCTCCTCCCTGCACTACCACTGTCAGCCTCAGTATGCTGACCGGATCGAGTTCCGGCTTGATGACGTCATCAAGCCGGGACCCGATCCGTTCAGCATAGTGAGGCTGACAGCGGGACAGGGGGAGGAGGTATAACAGAGGATCGGGCGGGGGGTGGGGGGATCGGAGCCCCGGTAAGGGATGCCTGTGTAGTGTAGTTAGAGGGAGGGGGTTAATGACCCCAGGAGCATGCTAGCACGCCCGCTGTGCTCACTAAATGACAGCAACTTATATTCACGTCGGGTGGCTTTCAGGAGCCACTTGCAACGACGTGACTATACTGTATGCAGGATGTAAACTGGTTAATGCCCGCCGACTTTAGCGGTTAATGGCAAAGTCCCCTTACATAGTAAAAACACCAAATTTGCAGGGTATGTAGAGGAGGGCAGTGACTACAAGAGGAAAAACATTTTTTCAAAAAGACCTTATAGTTTTTGCGAAAATTGATTTTAAAATTCTCCTTCTGACCGTGGGAAAATTAAACGCCCGCTGACTTTAGCGGTTAATAGCAAAGCCCGTTTAAAGCCCCAAAATTACTGGGAATGTTAGGGCTGGTTCAGACGGACGTTTGTGCAGCGTCTACTGCCAGCGTTTGGGGCTTGGCGTTAAACGCTCCCATTCAAGTGAATGGGAGCGTTTGTACCAAGCTTTTACGCGCGTTTACACGAACGCGGCGTTCGGGTCCCGATTTTCACTGGCGTTCAAGGAGCCCCTGGAAGCTACATGTAGCTTCCAGGGGCAGTTAACCGCGACGGGTAATGTCCCCCTAGGGGAAGAAAAAACGCGACCGCATGCGAACGCAACGCGAACGCTGCTGAAAGCCTGAACGCATCACGAACGCAACGCCAACGAACGCAACGCCTCTGAACGTCCGTCTGAACCAGCCCTAAGGAGCTTAAGAAGAACAGTGGGAACAAGAGGAAAAAAACTTTTTTTCAAAAAGACCTTATAGTTTTTGAGAAATTCAATTTTAAAGTTTCAAAGAAAAAAGAGCCGATTCATAAAAAAGAGCCGATTCATTAAAAAGAACCGGATCATTCATGAACCATTAGTATAGCTTAGAATGCGTCCTGTGCAGGATGTATAGCTGCCGGCTCCTGCTGTCTCTCCCCACCTGCCTTCACCTGTCACCCTCACCTAGGCTGGCACCCAGTGCACCTATGGGTACAGGTAAGTATTACTTGTTAATTAAGAACATTAAAGGATTTTTTTTTATCATTGTGTTTTTATTTCATTTAACCCTTTGTGGAAATGGGTAAGGGGCACTTTGTACTCCTATACTCATTTCTCCTGGGAGGGGGTTGGGCATCTGGGGTCCCCTTCTTAAAGGGGACTCCCAGATGCCACCATGAACCCCCCTAGGTAGTCATCGCCCCCACCTCCTCCTGGGGCACTGGAGGTGGGGAAGGGATTGGACAAGGGATCCGGGGGAGAGGGGAAGGCTTGGCCACCCCTCTTCCCCGGAGCCCCCCCATACCATGGACCATGGTATGCTGGTATAGCTCAGGATACGAAGCCCTACGCAGCCGGGGCTCTGCATTCTGGCTATCCCAGCCTGCATGGGGGACAAAGGGTTACAGAGAGCTCAGTAGGGGGGACCCCACATCCTTTTTTCAGATTTCCCACACTCAGCACATAAAAATATATTTTTTTAAAATATTGTTTCCTGCTATCTTTCTTAACATATCCTGAAAATTTGGGGTTGCTAGGATGTAAGGGGCATTTGCTATTAACTGCTAAAGTCGGCGGGTGATAACCAACCAGAGTTATAGGGGTGCAAAAGTGCTGAATTTTGCCATTGGCTTTCATTGGGCTCCCTATTTCACTTTCAAAAATCTCAAATCTTTTCAAAGGATAATGGCTCAGCAGTGGCAAATTTTCTAGCATTGTAGGGACTTTTAGGGGGCTCAGGACTGGTGAGTTTGGGGCCCGTTGGCCAAAGAGGTCATAGCCTAGGGTCACAAAAGAATGTTTTTTGGCAATGATGCTGGTGACAAACGTAAAATCACTGTCATGGCCGTTAGCAAAGTCTGAAGCTCACGACATGTCGCATGCAAGTAGAAGGCATATTGTTGTACTTGCACTACAACGTTGGGTTCCCTACATCTCTGAAAACCAGAGTTATGGGGGTTCAAAAGTGCTAAAATCTCCCATAGGCTTTCATTGGGTCCTAGGTTTTGAGGGTACAAAAGCGCAGGTTTCTGCCGAACGGTATGGCTGAGCAACTCCAAATTTTCAGGCTTTGTACAGAGTTTAAGGGGGCTCAGGGCTGGTGAGTTTCAGGCCCCTAACCCAAAGAGATCATATCCTAGGGTCACAAAAACCTGTTTATTTTTGCAATGGTACTGGTGACGAACGTAAATCCCCGCCATGTCTGTTAGCAAAGTCTGAAGCTCACGACATGTCGCATGCAGGTAGAAGGCATATTGTTGTACTTGCACTCCAACGTTGGGTTCCCTACATCTCTGCAAACCAGAGTTTTGGGAGTGCTGAATTTTGCCATTGGCTTTCATTGGGCTCCCTTTTTCACTTTCAAAAATCTCAAATCTTTTCAAAGGACGATGGCTCAGCAGTGGCACATTTTCTAGCATTGTAGGGACTTTTAGGGGGCTCAGGACTGGTGAGTTTGGGGTCCCAAGCCAAAGGGGTCATAGCCTAGGGTCACAAAAGATTGTTTTTTGACAATGATGCCGGTGACGAACGTGAATTGCCGCCATGTCCGTTAGCAAAGTCTGAAGCTTTTGTACCCTCAAAACCTAGGCCCCAATGAAAGCCGCGTGGTCCATGGTATGGGGGCTCCGGGGGAGAGGGGCAGCCAAGCCTTACCCTCTCCCCCCAAGCCCTTGTCCGATCCATGGACAAGGGTCTCTTCCCCACCTCCAGTGCCCCAGGAGGAGGTAGGGGCGACGACTCCCTGGGGGGGGGGGGGGGTTTCATGATGGCACATGGGAGTCCCCTTTAAGAAGGAGACCCCAGATGCCCATCCCCCCTCCCAGGAGAAATGAGTATAGGGGTACAAAGTACCCCTTAACCATTTCTACAAAGGGTTAAATGTTCTTAATTAACCAGAAATACTTACCCACCCAATTTCCCACGCCAATATCCTCGGTAAATGATCCCACGAACAGGGTTGCTTTCCAAATTCGAGAATTCGTTATGTACCCGAAAATTCGGGCAAATTTTCATGGTTGCCGAATTCGAATTCTGATACTGTTGGCTAATGCGAATTCGAAGCTACCCGAATAGTGCATCTCAAATTCGTCCGAATGATCGCAAATTCGGGTTCGATTCAGTATTCTGGGGAATCTGACCATTGACATACTGTAAGAGGTCCAGGACATTCCTGGGAGCCAATCAGAGGGCTCCCAGCAGAAGCCCCAGCAACCAATCACAGAGGAGAACCCTGGCCAGCCCCACCTGACCTCATTGAGCCAATCAGAGGGCTCCCAGCAAAGGCCCCTTACATCCTACCAACACCATGTTTTATTATTTTTATGTGCTGAGTGTGGGAAATCTGAAAAAAAAATGACGTGGGGTCCCCAGTACCGATCTCTCTGTAAGCTCTTGTCCCCCATGCAGGCTAGGATAGCCAGAATGCGGAGCCCCGGCCGCGTGGGGCTTCGCCCCCTGAGCTATACCAGCCTGCATGGTCCATGGTATGGGGGGCTCCGGGGGAGAGGGGCTGCCAAGCCTTCCCCTCTCTCCCCGAGCCCTTGTCCAATCCATGGGCAAGGGGCTCTTCCCCACCTCCGATGCCCCAGGAGGAGGTGGGGGCTACGACTCCCTGGGGGGTCCATGGTGGCATCTGGGAGTCCCCTTTAAGAAGGAGACCCCAGACGCCCACCCCCTCCCAGGAGAAATTAGTATAGGGGTACAAAGTACCCCTTACCCATTTCCACAAAGGGTTAAATGAAATACAAACACGATGATGAAAAAAAATCCTTTAATGTTCTTAATTAACCAGAAATACTTACCTGTACCTTTAAAAAAAAATTCCCACGCCAATATCTTCGGTAAATGATCCCATGAACAGGGTTGCTCTCCAAATTTGAGAATTCGTTATGTACTTGAAAATTCGGGTCAATTTTCATGGTTGCCAAATTTGAATCCGAATTCTGATACTGTTGGCGAATGCGAATTTGAAGCAACCCGAATAGTGCATCTCAAAATTCGGCCGAATGATCACAAATGCGGGTTCGATTCGGTATTCTGGGGAATCTGACCTTTGAAGAGGTCCAGGACATCCTGGGAGCCAATCAGAGGGCTCCCAGCAGAAGCCCCAGCAACCAATCGCAGAGGGGAACCCTGGCCAGCCCCACCTGATGTCATTGAGTCAATCAGAGGGCTCCCAGCCTAAACCCTGGCACCCAATCACACAAAGGAGCACTGGCCAGCCCCCCTGTATAGTAATGAGAGCTGCCATGATAAGACAGATCGTCCTAGCTTGCTGAATGTTCACTGAGAGACATGCTCCAGAGTGGTGCTGCCTGCCAGTGCCTACTGCCTGGCCTAGTGCTGTATACATAACCTAAAGCTGTTCAGTGATTAACCCCTTCACTATCACTATGTTAATTCCTTGATTAGCTTGATGTCATTGTCTGACAGACAGTCAGAGTGTGTGCTGCTGCAGCTATGTGTGTGTGCTGCTCTGCACAGACCAGGCCAGCTGCTGCTTGCTGGCCAGCTATTAGCCTTAGCTAGCTACAATACAGGTTAGGTTAGGATTAGGGAATAGCATTACTGTGCAATTGTGTAGTTATAGTACTGTAGTACTACAGTGAGTGCTAGTTGCTTGTTAGAGTAGTAGTACTACTGTGTTAGCTAACTACAGAATTGCTGTGCTGTGAGCAGTGGCAGTGTGACAGTGTGCACTAGTGTCTTCTCCTCTGCTGTCTGACTGTCATGTGGCACTTGCCTCGTAGAACTTGGCATGCCACTTGGCACTTGACACGTGCCAAGTGACACGTGGCAAGTGACACGTGCCAAGTGACACGTGACACATGCCAAGTTCCACGCGACACAAAAAATGCCGAAAATTTTATTTTCCATCAAATTAATTTTTTTTATTTAATTACACCGAATTTAAATGTGATTTCACTTAAAAAAAAAAAAAAAAAAAAAACACCCAAATTTGCAAACACAAATTTTTTCCCTGAATTTAGTTACCGAACCCGACCTGAATTCGGTGGTTGCGATCGAATTCGAACCCGAATTTGCCCAGACCCGAATTCGAATGTACTCGAATCGAATTTGGGTACATCCGAGCATGCCTGCCTACGAATACAGTATCCTCTTATCTTGCGATCTTCAATTAAGTTGATTGAAGATCTCTGCCGCCCCCCACATAGCAGAGAATGCGTCCTTTGGTATGCATAGCTGCCGGCTCCCGCTGTCTCTCCCCACCTGCCTTCACCTGTCACCCTCACCTAGGCTGGCACCTGCACTGGGTGCCAGCCTAGATGAGGTGACAGGTTAAAGCAGGTGGGGAGAGACAGTGGGAGCTAGCAGCTATAGGTCCTGCACAGGACGCATTCTAAGCTATACTAATGGTTCATGAATGATCCGGTTCTTTTTAATGAATCGGCTCTTTTTTCCTTGAAACTTTAAAATCGATTTTCTCAAAAAGTATAAGCCATTGTAATTGCTTGAATTTAGCATTTTAACATAATAAAATGGCATAAAAGAACAAAGAAAGAAAAAAAATGTTTTGTTCAATGACATATCATTGTTTGACTAAAAGTAATGGCAATGCTAATCATGTGGCTAGAAATCTGGACTTCTTACAATTTTTTAGTTTTAATTTTGTTTTTAATTTGATTAATTACACCACCTAAAGAAATGTGATTGGAAAGGTGTACATTTTTGATTGCTTTAACCCCCTTGGCGGTACGCAGTTTCTGAGGCTGTGTCCGCGATGAGGTTTTTTTGTCCCCCCCCAAAATTTTAAAATGTTTTAGCTTTCATTTCGCTAGCTAAGCGTATGTTAAAAGTTGTTCCGGTCCACCCCCCCCCATGCCCGCCGAGTCCTGGGGCCATGTGATCCTCCGCGGCGGCTACCCCCCCGTGTGTAGTACAGGGTTACCGCCAAGGAGGTTAAACTGAATTGTCACTGAATTGTCAATCTGTGTAAGCTCATGCTTAATGACATTGGGCATGATTCACAAAGCTTTGTTACCAGTTTTCCTCTGTTTTCATCTAATCGATGTTACTTTTTTAAGCTCCCGAAGAGTAAAAATATAATAGAATTAAAGTAAAAAAAAGTGATATTGAAATAAAGTTAATCAGGAACAATTTACTTTGAGTGATTATTTTGCTTTTAAATGTGCTGAAAGGTTATTTTTATCAAATAGGTGATAAGTAATTTCTGAGAAGTTTTGTAAATAGAGCCCAATGTTTTCCATTAAAGATTTTGTTTTCGAAATAGAAATAGAAATCACTGTAACGTGTGGAAAGAGGAAAGTTATAATCTTTAATTATGGTACCTTAGAGAGGCATTATTGTACTTGCAGTGTTTTTAGTGGAGGGCTTATTTGGTTCCTTTTTGTCCATTATATAAACTATTTGAAATTACCCCTTAGTATCACTTCTCTAAGTCTTACCACATATGCCCTCAGGCCCACTACTGACCTATTTTGAGTCCCCTACATAATGTCCCTTTTGGTGTATTGGGTAAAATAATCTGGTGGTGTAGTGGGCACTATCTTTACTGCTGCACGCTGTAATTATCCTGGAATACCCTATATCATTTCGTGTCAGATTCCTGGGGATGGTTTAGTGAGTAAAACTGGGTTAGTTTGAGTGGCACCAATACTGATTATGCTTTTGGCGGTAGAAACTGTACAGGTGCAAAATGGCATTATTACTTCAACTGATGAAGCTGAGGACAGCTGCAAGAGCAAATATGGCTATCACCATATGATGCCTAAATGGGTCTTGGGCCATGCCAGACATGCATCTTCTGTTTTACCTCAGCTCATGGTTCTTACTGGATGTGTCCAGTATGAGTTCAGGATCAGGATTCAACATTGGTGAATCAGTGTCAAAAAGATTAGCAGAGGCGGTACACTTGCAGATTCCATGTGCACAACTGAAGTATCTCCCTTCCATATGACTGATTACCAACCAATGACACAATGGCCCACTGTCATGAGTGCTGCCGGTCACCTGAAGGAAGAGAGAAGCTGCACAAGATGGTTGACTGCACTGTAGCACAGTCTCTCCCATGCAGGCACAGCTTCAATGAAGCAGGCATACACTACTTTTCAGCCTGAAGCAATTTTAATAAAATAAAGCAGAGGGATTTTACCAAGTTGAATAAGCACAGAGCGCTTTACCACCTCAGGGTGCCATATGCCCTTGCCTAGATTGCCTATGTCCAGAAACAGTATTGTATGAAACTACAGTAATCCAATCTAACTAACGTGCAAATAGTGGACAAGCTGGATTGACTATGTAAGATCGAGAGATAAATAAATCCTATAAAACCAGTGACTTTGGAAGAATGCTGAAAATAAAACTTACATTTAAACCCAGTGCTCAGAAAATAAATAAATAAAAATCTTAAGACACATGAACAATATTGTCCAGAAAAGCGGCAGTAATGCTCACTCACCGAAATAAATTGAGCCATCTTGTAAGGCATGAAACAGCAGTAACACTCAATATATGAGACGGGAAGACAAAAAACAACCTTACTTTATCAAATAGTGGATGCTGCAATAGAAGTCTGCTATCTGCAATAAGGCATTGCTAGTTCATAGCACCTGCTCAGAAAACTCAACGGAGGAGAATGGAGATAGATGGTGATCTACAAGTTAATTTAAAAAAAAAATAACTAAAGTTTCCTAAACTTGATCTTATCTTCAACCTGTTCTACTTATCTAAATAACAATGTCTCACCAATGCACATTGCTATCTTACCCAGCAAGCCAGAGATCCAGAATTTGTTTTCTCTCTGTGTTATATTACCTGCATCTAACACTCTCTCTGACTCTTAAAGTGGGCCCAAATTAAAAATACAAGATTTCAGAAATAAAATCTATTTTCTAAATTATAATAATAAATAGCAGCCTTTTTTCATCTGCATGATGACAAATAAAAAACATTTTACATTTATTGGAGAAACCCCTCCCTTCCTTTCATATTGCCGGGACAGAATCCGCCAAACTGGTGGAGTCGGAGGTGTCTGGCAAAGGAGGAATTGCTAATGGCTGCCACCTGTATAACCCTGGTTATGAAAAGAGAAGGGTGAAAAGCGTGCACTGAAATGCTCATAGGCCTGAAGGAGTGTTAATTTATGTTTGTATGGGTCAGAGTGGTGCAACTAAATATTTAGAATTATAAAAATGTTTGGTTTGGGTCCGATTTAACAGATAATTTCTGCTTATAGGATTCTCTGAGATTACATTGTTCACACAGGAGGGGGAGGGGAGTGTTTGGACTCGACTAAAAATTGACAGTAGAGGAAGAGATATTTGTTCAGGGAAGAACAAATTGACTATATTAAGAGAACCCGAGGCGGCATACAATAAAAAATAGATACTTGCTAAAGAAGAGGGGAGCCTCTAGATCCTCCAGTCCACTGCCACTGCCCAGGACGCACCTCCATTAAATGTGCAAGCATGGTCATCCTAACCTACGCTAGTATGGCCGTGCCTTTGCACTTAGCCACATGTGAGCGGCTTTGACTTGCTGCACAGGCAAGGCCGTACTTGCGCAGGTGCAATGCAGCCACACTAGTACTTAGTGGGCAGCGCGGCCCTGCTAGCATATTTGGCAAGCTCTTGTTGGATATGTTCCAGGGGTCTGCACGCAGTAATGATGGGGGCCAGGAGGATTTGGGAAGCCTATGCAGGACCCAGCAGCTTCTCTCTTCTTAGGTAAACGTTTTTTTTTTTTTTTTACGTCTCGGGTACACTTCAAAGCTCTAGTTCAGACTCATGTCTTTAAAGCATGTTTTTGTGGAATGTATCATGATTTATAATGCACATGGTTTTGTGCAATGCATATAATACATTGTTGCATTATTCAATTTGGTTTTAATGCACTGCCACAATGACTGTAAGGGCTGGTACACACTGCAAGAGCTTTTTAAGCACTTGAGATTTGAAAAGCTCTTGCTAATGCAAAACCACAATGAGGGGATATGAGTAGGACACCAATGTGTAGAATGCTCGGATGACACAGTATCAAGGACTGCAGCCAATTAAGCTTACTTATACCTATTTCATGTCAGATCAATGAAATCAATACCTGACCCTTAGCCGTCTTTGTTTTTGGAATGTTTAAACCACTTTGTGGATCATTCTCCATCTTTCTCCTTGGTCTCAGACTCTCAGTTACTCTTTCTGATTCTGACTAGGTGGTATGGTCTGGTACTGCTGTATGGTAGTTCCCACACTCTTATTACAGCATCCACAGTTTGAAAAAGGAATGTAGGCTTTTGTCTTCACATCTCATATATTGAGTGTTGCTGATTTTCCTTGCGGGACAAGGTGTCTCAATTTATTTTAATGACTGAACATTACTGTTGTTTATTTGACGTCACTTCTATTATTTCCCACAATGCAATGAAGCAAACCGTCTGGTCTGGAAGCAAGCACACAGGGACACAGGAGGACGTAGGGACACAGGGGTTTTATTATATAGGACTAGTTAATTAGCCCACCTGTTAAAAAAACAGGCACTAGGGCTAGGACGTGACCCCCTTCCCAAGGGCACCCGACCGCGCTCCCCGCCGTGCTTGCGCACACAGCAGCCCCCCGCCCTCGTCCCCCTGTTTGTAATGTCCGTGTGCCATGCATGCTTGCAAGGAGCACGGACACAGGGACAAGGGATGCAGGGACAGTGGGGTTTTGTTCGATAGGATGTTCTCCCTGCCACAGGGTGCAACTTGCTTACGTGCTTAAAGGGAAGGTTCGGGGAGGGCTGTAAAAAAATAAAAATCAAAATCCACTTACCTGGGGCTTCCTCCAGCCCGTGGCAGGCAGGAGGTGCCCTCGCCGCCGCTCCGCAGGCTCCTGCGCAGTACAGCCCGGCGGACGTCTGATGACGTCAGCGCGTCCGCGTGGGACGCAGAAGTGCCGGCATTTGGAGCGCAGAAGAGCCCGACCTGGCAGCCGGCCTGGCCAGGTCGGGTCGGCCACCGGAGGCCACCGGGAGCCTGCGGAGCGGCGGCGAGGGCACCTCCTGCCTGCCACGGGCTGGAGGAAGCCCCAGGTAAGTGGATTTTGATTTTGATTTTTTTACAGCCCTCCCCGAACCTTCCCTTTAAACCTTTTCAGGACCATACGCGATGGCTCCTGATCACTGAGGGTAAATGTCAGCTGTCATATGACATCTTAATCTCCCCTCTTGGGTGCGCACGATCGCGTCGGGAGAAGAAACGGCGTGCGGCGTAAATCCTATGTCGCATCAGGCTTAGACAGCCACAAGTGCGGTGTAGGGTTTACCTACGGTGGTCCACAAAGGGTTAAAGAGAAACCATGAAACCGTGACCAATAATTGAACTTCATCCCAATCAATAGTTGATACCCCTTTTCCCATGAAAAATCTTTTCCTCTTCACAAACAGATCATCAGGGGGCTCTGTATGGCTGATATTGTGGCGACACAGTGGGATGTCAGGACCATGGTCCTGACAGTTTCCTGTCTGTGAACTGCATTGCATTGTGGGAAATAACAGCTGTTTACAGCTGGGTCCAACTGCCCAAAAAAACAAACAGCATCTCCTTCCACTGACATCACCTGCCAGTAGTATAAATGTCACCATGTGATAAATGATAGAATGTAAATCAGAGAGAGGAAATATTTTACAATGAGAAAACACTGACAATCATTTATACTTAATTATTGTAAAAATGAAGCACTTTTTTATTACATTATTTTCACTGGAGTTTCTTTAACTGCCACTTGCTGCCCCACCCAATACAACAGAACTGGTTGCTCCACCACAGTCTGTAAAATGCTCATTCTGAAAACTGTTGCTCCAGTAATAATGTAACAATAATTTAGAGTAACAATAAATGCTTTGAATATGGAGATTTTAGGATCCTTTTAGCCCACTGCAAAAAAAAAAAAAACCTTGTGGTTCCGAGCCAATGTAACTTGACTGGATCCTCTGTATTGTTTTCAGTTGGTATTACTGAAAATAATAAAAATTGCCTTGCTGGGTTTCCATAAGTGTGTGACTTATAGGTGACGCAGATTCAATAACAGACACTACAAAATGTGCCCTCCACATCACAGGTTCACACGGACATGTTTTACACAGCCCTTCAAGAAATTACACCTAGACAAAAGTCAAAGCTTTAAAAGCTGCAGCTTCTTATTGATCCAGACTTAAAATTTCATCTGTGTTTCTAAACATTTGTTCCATAAACTACCTTTCCCCTGAGAAGGAACAGCCGTGGAAAAAAAAATCACAAGAATTGTAGTTTTAACAACAGATCAATAAAGAATTAAGTTTTAACCTCTTTATCTTGAATATGTTGGGGCTAATATCTCAATAATGTGATCTCGCTAGAAGACAGATGAGAATCGGTTTCTGCTACTGTGCTGATGTATTGCAAGACCCCAGTGATGTGCTGCTTGTGCCGTCTCATTCCCCTCTGCTTTTAGTTGGATTTCATGAAATAGAAGAATCTTTTTATAGTAAACTCTAATATAGTAAACTTCTGGCTATAGTAAACTCAGTCCTCAAGTCCCAACAACCCGTCTGTATGAATATGAAATGTATGACCACTTCTGATATAGCAAACTTCTGACACAGTAAACTACTTGGCCAAGTCCCTTGGAGTTTACTATAAACTGATTCTACTGTATTAGTAAAATATCCAATGAAAGCTGCCAGTTACTTAATTGAGACCAATGCTAAGTCTGATTCCTTGGCTGTGCCAGATTACGGACCAGGCAATCAAATCAATTGATTGGGGTCGCAGGAGGTCAAAGGGGCCCCATAAAGATTTACTGCCTCTGTTCATGTAGTCCGTAAGCACTTTATCCACCGCTACAGTATATCTACGTCATCTGTGACTTCATCCAAGCCACGAGGACATAGATATACGATTTCTAGCAGAAGCAGTGCTGTGGATGATCGAGGGCACTGCCGTCACAGCCTGCTTCTGCACTAATTGGTCTAAGGGAACCGGAGTTCCCTTAGCCAATTAGCAGACCCCCCACAGAGGAATGATCAATGCTGTGCCCATTAGTATTGACCACTCCTCCCTCCTCCATGCAGCGATCCGTATATAAAAAGCTGTAAAGAAAAAGCAGGACTCACCTCTCAGAATCTAGCGGTGAACGTGCTGCAGAATCCTCTGCTCGCAGCTCCGCAGTCAGCCTTGTACTTCCGTGTACAAGGAATCCCGGCTTGATGACGTCATCAAGCCGGGACTCGATGTATGCGGCAGTACGGGGCTTACTGCAGGGCTGTGAACAGCGCATCCTGAACATAATCACCACTAGATCCTGGGAGGGGGGCCTGCCTAACAGGAGGGGGCTGCCTAATACGAGGGATAACTGTCTAATACAGTTCAGCACGGTGGCGTAGTGGTTAGCGCTTTCGCTTGCAGCGCTGGGCCCCCGGCTCGAATCCCAGCCAGGTCAACATCTGCAAGGAGTTTGTATGTTCTCCCAGTGTCTGCGTGGGTTTCCTCTCACATCTCAAAAACATACGGCTAGGTTAATTGGCTCCCCACTAAATTAACCCTAGACTGCAACACATACACTACACAATATATACATAGACATAGGACTATGGTAGGGAATTAGATTGTGAGCTCCTCTGAGGGACAGTCAGTAACAAGACAATATACTCTGTACAGCGCTGTGTAAGATGTTGGCGCTTTATAAATACTAAATAATAATAATAATAAAAATAATACGGGGGGGGGGGGCTGCCTAATATAATGGGGCAAACTGGGGGAGGGGGGTTACAATAGGAGGCACATTATACTGTGGGGACCTTATACTGGGGTACACGTCTGGCTATATTGGGGGAACCTATTGATGGGGGCACATCTGTCTACATGGGGGGACCTAATACTGAGGGCGCAGCTGACTATACTGGGGGATGACCTAATACCGGTGGCACATCTAGCTATCTGTAGGGGGCTAATTCTGGGGGCACAAATTGCTACCTAAAGGTGGGGCCTTATACTGGGGGAACATCCGACTACATTGATCTACTTATGGGGGGGGGGGGGGTTCTGATACTGGAGGCACATCTGATTACCTGTATTGAGGGGGGGGGGGGCTCCGGTTATCTATACCGGAAGGGGGAACCTAATACTGGGTGCAAACCTGGCTACCTATAATAATAATGAGGGCATAAATGGCCACTTATACTGGGGGGGGGGGGGGGGCTGCCCAATTTTTACCATTTACAATATTTTTAATGTGTTCTAAATTCTAAGTGAAATGTACACACTGTAGCAAAAAGCCACCTTTATTTCAGAAACAAATAGCATCACCATAAATTGTGACAGGAACATAATTTAAAGTTTATGAAAAACAGGAGAAATAGCCAAATAAAATGTGTGTTTTTTCTCTACAGTACCACTTTTCATTTTTAACCTCTTGAGGACCAGAGGTTTATACCCCCCTAGTGACCAGGCGATTTTTTACAACCCAGCACTTCACAGATTTAACAGTTTATTGCTCGGTCATACAACCTAGCACCCAAATTCATTTTACTTCTTTTTCTTCCCACTAATAGAGCATTCTCTTGGTGGTATTTGATTGCTGCTGCAATTTTTTTTTATTAATTAAAATGATTTTTTTAAATAAAAAAAAACTATTTTTTTATCCCCCCCCCCCCTACCCCCTCTAAATCAGCCATAGACTGCGCTCTATACACTACACTACAGATACATAGGCATATGGCTATGAATTCGATTGTGAGCCATTCGGAGGGACAGTTAAGTAACAGGGTTGTCCTCTGTACAGCGCTGTGATTTAGTACACATATATATTTGTTTCTTTCAGTTAAAATCAGCCTGCCAGCTGTGAACCCGGGCTGGCAGGCTGATCACGGTGCCCCGCTTTGTTGGCAGCAAGGAAAGTGCATTTGAGCGAGCGCTCATTTTCCCTGTTAAACTTGCAAGGAGCGAGATAATGCCAATTAGCGTGACTGAGACCTGAGAGCACTACTTTCCTACCGCCAATCGATGTTAGGCAGTCGGGAGAAGGTTAAACTGGGATTGATAAAAACTGAGAAAAATGTATTTTTTTCTTTTTCCTATTAAGATGCATAGAAAACAAAAATTGTTCTTGAGAAAAAATACCACCAAATGAAAACCTGGTTTCTCTTGAACAAAATGATATATGTATCATTTAGGTGTTATAAGTAGGGGAAAAGCTATTGCTGATTAAATAGGGACATAACTAAAGCAGCAAAACTGCTCTGGTCCATAGGGGGGAAACATATAGTCACATGCTTCCAGATAAAATAATTAAATTGATCCATGCCTCCACTCTCCAGATAAAAAAATCAAGTAGTAACATGCCACCTGACAGAGGGTGCACATGCTACCTACGCCCGGTGTATTCCAAATGCAGAGGCGACCAATGACGTCACTTCTGCATTTACAGTACACCAGGTGTGGGAGCGTGTGCTCTGTCTCTCCTGTCACAACTGGTCTGAGGCAGTGTTGGCAGTGTTAAGGCACATACACACGTTGGATTTTCGCAAACGACACGTTGTTTGGATGTTTTTTTGGATGTCAAATCGGGCGTGTGTACAGTATGTCGTTCAGCTGATAAGACTGGACTTAAGCGATCCGCTTGGCGGATCGCTCAAGTCCAGTCTTATCAGCTGATTGATAAGGGTCGTTTGCGAAAATCCGACATGTGTACGAGCCTTTAGAGAGGCTCATGCAGGGGTGGCACTGGGAGGGGAGGCAGCAGACAGTGGTGACATGGTGGAAAAGGGGGCAGGTATAGCGCCCATGATGCGGTGGCGCCCATGGCATGAGCCCATGCCTGTACCCCTCTCGGTACGCCACTGTGTTCATGAAGGCGTTAAAGCGGATCCGAGAGAAAAAACTAACTATAACAAGTAACTTGACTATATATCTATTTAAAATTGTAAACTCTTTACGCTGTTTACACAGCAAATCTAGCTGCAAATAGCTTCAACAGTTTATGATTATTTATCCCTGTGATACAATGAGAGCGGCCATGTTCTGTTTGCCACATTACACACAGACAAGCTGCTGTGCATCTCCAGCCCTCAGCCTGTGACAACTTCACTCCCATCTCCTCCTCCCTTCTACCTCTGAAATATCTGGCTAGTAACCTTCACCTCCTCATGCCCAGACTGAGCACCCATAAGCCCTTGCTACTAAGGTTTAGAGTGCCAAGGCACTCTGGAGAAGCTGTGGGTGAGGCTTGTTTAGTTTATAGGGAATTAGAGTATTAAAACAAAACAAAAAAAGTATTTGGCTTGAGGAATGCCCTAAAAACTATATGAAAGGAACACAATTATGCAATGAGTAATATTTTATCTCGGATCCACTTTAAGAAACTTTTAGTCAGAAGAAAACAAGATCTCTGCAGCAGTGTTCTACTACGAAGGCTACACCGCCAAAAGCTTACTCTTATTATTTAAAGGGGAACTGAAGTAAGAGGTATATGGAGGCTGCCATATTTATTTCCTTTTAATCAATACCAGTTGCCTGGCAGCCCTGCTGGTCTATTTCTCTGCAGTAGTATCTGAATAACACCAGTAACAAACATGCAGCTAGTCTTGTCAGATCTGACTTTAAAGTCTGAAACACCTGATCTGCAGCATGCTTGTTCAGGGGCTATTGCTAATAGTATTAGAGGCAGAGGAACAGCAGGGCTGCCAGGCAACTGGTATTGCTTAAAATGAAATAAACATGGCAGCCTCCATATACCTCTCTCTTCAGTTCCCCTTTAAAGTTAGCCAATAAATGGTATCATCCTGATTCAAAACTTCTTGCTACTACAGAGATAAGAAATCATACACACAGGAACATACAGTGTTATGCCCCCCCCTCCCTTTGGGACAATCTGCTCTGCTCATAAGCCTATGAGTTCTGTTTGTGATGTTTATAGTTGGCTTAGCCTTAATTTTAATATCACCCGAGTTGGCAAAAAAAAAAAAAAAATATTACAAGCTGGCTATGCACACATCGATTTTGATCACTGATTGAATCTTCAAGTAATGTATTGCTCATACATATTCAATTGATTAGCTTTCAATCAATTTTGTGCTTTTTATCAATCTCTGTGGGTTGGGGCAGGGCAGGAGTGATGGGGGATTGATGGTCCATAACTTTGCCCTGCATTGAGCCGTACAGCACTTGCAGTTTGATTGAAGCTTGATAAAGTTCAGCTGAAACCTATCAAAACTGAGTTGCTGTGATACAACTCAATCACTATTTAAACAAATTCTAATGAAGTAACGATTGGTTAGGCATATCGGGCCATAATTGACCTAATAATAATTGTATGACTAGTGGGGATGAACAACATTGACAAGTTTGGTCTTGCAGTGAATCAGCCCCAATCCTGCTTAGCAAGAATCTCACAAAAGTCAAGTTTGCCATGTGGCAGGCTTAGGCAACAACAAAAAAGTACAATCGGCAATCAAAATTATTTCTGTGTAAACAATCATAAATTGCTGATCTTAGAACTTCCTCACTGTACTTACATTTGTTTAGACATTAATGGCTGTGTGTTGATGTAATTTTCATGGGACAGCAAATTTACACTCTGATTGGTTCCCTGTAAGGTCTTCATCCAGCTCTGTTCCTGGCTCGGTCATTCTTCTATATACTTTAGTACTGTAAAAAGACCAGTACATCTATCTCATTAGCACTAACAAGCTTCAAACAGATTTATAAAATGTCTTAAATTTGTGCAAAACTGAAAAGAACTTAATTTATCAAGACATACAGCATGTAAAGCTTTTAACAGACCGACTTATTGTCGGCATGAATGATTATTTGTGATTGTTTTGAGTGACAGTCAGCAGAAACGTTCTCTGTCCTTTGCTGATGCCTCTTCTGAAAAAAACTATTTTCAATTTATTTGCCTAATTGCCATTGTATAAGTTGTATATTACTGGATGTGGAAGTTTTCATGGTAAAACAATCCATATATAAACCATAACCTCATATATAGATAACCATACAGGGGTGTATACATGTCTTCGTGTAAAGTGTCACAAGGTCTGTCTAAATGGCATAAATTCAAACACTTCATTTTAAAGCATCATAAGCTTCATATCAAGGCCACAACCTAGTAGTGTGAAGCAGGGATTTTGGATGAGCACCGTCCAGTCCATGAGCACAGCTGCATAAGACACTGTACTGTAGACCCGTGGAAGCTGGCAGGTTCCCCAAAATGTGTTGTCTTTTCCTACGTCCAATAAAATGATTATCTTTAAACCTTCCACCTGAGGTAAGACTGTTTCATTACCCACATGTACTCATTGCATTCTACATTGGGGACCCTCCTCCCATTTTGTGTACACTTTTCCTCTCCCCCCTCCAGTAGTATCCCCATGATAATTATCCAGTGGTACTTTTTCTGGAGCGCGACCCAACCTATCCTGAAGAGGATACCCAATCCGTGCAGAGATGGAATTCTCCACCTGTCTGATACTGTGATCACCTAATAGCAACCAAGGTTTGTAAGTAGTATTAATTTCACACAAAAATTAATTGCCTGGAAATACTAGACTATAACTCCTGGGGCCATATGCAATTCACTTTTTCACCTGAGTTTTCTCCTAGGAGATAACTTTTCATCTTCTATTAAAAAAAAACTTCCAGCATTTTTCAACTAAAACAAGTAATTGAAAAATCAAAATTATTTTGAGTATTTTCTTGCTTGCTGATGCTTTAAAAGGCATTTTATTAACAAATTTAAAAATATTAAGACAAGACAAATAACATTTTCTCCTGGCGGACTCAAAGCACCAGAGCTGCAGCCACTAGGACGCGCTCTATAGGCAGTAGCAGTGTTAGGGAGACTTGCCTAAGGTCTCCTACTGAATAGGTGCTGGCTTACTGAACAGGCAGAGCCAAGATTCGAACCCTGGTCTCCTGTGTCAGAGACAGAGCCCTTAACCTTACACCATCCAGCCACTCACTAAGAAAACTCAGGTGAAAAAAATGAATTGCATATGGCCCCTGGTGTTTTATGTTTCTTTTTTTTCTCTCAGTTCCTGAGGTTTGTCACCCGGAATTCATGGACTGAACACCCCTTCATCAATGTTAGGATTATGTGTGTTTGTGTGTGTTTGTGTGTGTTTGTGTGTGGGTTATGATTGAATAGGTAGGGCAAAAGTTAGGATTAGGTGCACGGGAGTCCGCACGTCGGGCAAATTGGAGCATCTGCCCTGCCCTGTGGTGGCCACTTTATGCTCGCTGATATAATACAGATGCTGTGACTCCTACTGTATTTTGCCTGAGGAAGCGGGATGTATGGCCCGTGAAACGCGTTGCATTGTTTTTTGGAGTTCCGAATAAATTGTTGACTGTCTGAATCGCAGTCCTTGCCTGTGTCTGTTTGGAGGGGGTAAGACCACCGCTGCCTCCTCTGTTTAACCAGTTGGTTTTTTAAGTTCATTTAATTACCTTTTATTCTTTTGGCGCCTCTGTATCTTGTACACTTTATGCTCCAGGGCCGTAAATATTCGTCTATGCAAGTAAATGAGAAATGAATGGGCAGAGAAAATTGCTCTGGTCCTCAAGTGGTTAAAACCAACACAGAAGGTTATGCCATGTGTAATTATTAGTCAGGTATATGGTTGCATAAATGTACTGTGCTGTCACAACAGCCTGTTTATTTTTCTGTGTATTGGTAAGCCCTTTCTCCACCTGCACTTTTTAGTTACATAGTATGCCCCACTAGCCACTCCCTGTTCTCAGACTCCTCCATTTTAGATATGTGAGTGTCCCAGCCTCAGTGAGCAGTAGGGCTGTAGAATTATTGTTTTTTTACCTCAAAGATAACTCAAAGATTACTAAGGATTCTATAAATCAAAGATATCTTGTATCCTGTACATTCTCAACTGGATATCATTGGAACCTACAAGCAGTTTTCTTTGTGAGTAAGCTATCTGCCCCTGTGTTACTCAGCAAGGAGATACACACAGATTGGGGACGGGTACCTCATGCACAATAGACACTGCGAGGCCCTGCGACCTCCTTAGCTCAGCACTGAAGTAAGTCTGGATCTCCTTGTCAGCACACTGCCTCCACAGACAGATACCCAGGAAAGTGAATCTCTCTGGAACCCATCTGCTGGATACTGTGAGTACAGAAATCCCTGAAAACTCTCTTTGTGATGTGAATGGTTTATCAAGGAAAGGATTGTACAGCTGCACTTACATGATTTCTGTCAGCTATCGAGTTTAATATCTGCACTGAAATCTGCATTACTTGTGGGAACATATTACGTTTGTTTGAGCTGCAATCAAGCTAAACTGTGCCTAGCTAAAGTGTCAGACTGTACTGTGATTGTTCTACAAGCAGAATTATCTTATTTATTGGAAAAGTGATCTGCTGTGTCTGTTTCAAGTAACGGAACTCTCTTCAGTGTACAACTGCATGTAAAACTACATCTACCAGAATCCTTTGTGCCTTCTAGGGCCTTCCAGAACTTTCTGAGGGAATCAGAGCAGCTCAGAGAATGTAACAAATACAGCCTGGGCTCTCTAAGCTACATTGTTGTTAACTGTTTAGCAGCCAAGACTCACATAGCTGAATATCATTGCTGCCTATTATACAATACCAAAACTCTCTCAAATCAGCAGAAATGGATCCACAGCAGAGAAGTGAAGGATTATTAGCTATCCCTGTTGAAGAAGTTGACACACAAGAAGAGGAGCAAGCCTCCAAACATAAAGCAAAGCCATCTGCTAGGCACATAGAAGCATATGAGGCTCAAAGGGAAGAAATGGTTGACTCTGTCAGACTTGGGCCCGGTTCACATTAGCATTCCCTGTCCGGATTCGCCGGGCCGGATCCGGACCGTATACTGTACAAACGGAACGTACGTTCCGCATAGCAGTGCAAAGGCTATGCGGACGTTGACACGTGTCCGTTCCGTACAGTACGGAGCCGGACCGGATACGGACTCCGGACACTTTTCCAACATGCGCTATTTTTTGGGTCCAGATCTCCGGCCCACGCACCCGGACCGGAGCCGGACCTGAGCCTGACAGCACCATCCGGAACACAGAAACCAATGGGAAACGGAAGGCACAGAACACACTGCCTATAAACACCTGATGTTCTACCCCACTTCCTATGCGTATCCAAGCGGCCATTTCGGATGGAGACACATGGGCCAAGCATATCTGGAGTGGAGCAGCAGTGACAGACGTGCTGGAGCTGTTTGGCAGAATGTCGGAGGTGGAGGTGAGGCCTACAGCGGAGGAACCTGATTCTACAGGTGCACCAGGTGCACCTTCTGCTGACCCCAACATTTTTTTATTTAAATTTCGCTATTTTTTGCCCACGGATCCGGATGGCAGCCTGATGCATGCCTGATGCAAACGGACCGGATCCGGATCGGAACCGTACGGTTCCGATCCGGATCAGGTCCTGATCCGATCAGGATCCGGTCTGTTTGCATGGCAAAACGCAAGTGTGAACGGGGCCTGATGGAAAAAGACAAACCACTGCCTGTCCATTGCAGATGTAGCAAGCAATACTGCATTGCAACTAAATGATCCACTCACAAGGCTCAAGAAAGCATATGACAACTACAAAAGATTTGCTGAAAAATAATCTTCATTCTTGCCAAACGCCTGAACAGAAGAAGCAATGCAAGAGTTAAACGACTTTACCATTACTGATCAGCAGAGGCAGATCATATTCTTACAAGCAAAATCAAGGTTAGATGCCAGACTGGCAACTGCAGGAAACTACATCCTGCTCTTCTTCTCGTTCTAGAAGATCTAAAGGATTATCCAAATCTTTGGGATCCATCTCCCAGAGATCATCCTTGAGCAGTCAGCTGATCAGAGCCCGAGCAGAAGCAGAGGCAGCCAAAGCCCAAGCTCACTGCATCAAAAAAGAAGCTGCACTTAAGGCTCAGCTAGCAGAAGTCAAGCAGAAGCAGCCCGCCAACAAGCAGAAGCTAAAGCAGAAGCAGCACGCCAACAAGCAGAGGCACAAGCAAAAGCTGCTTGCAGACAGGCAGAAGTAGAGGCTCAGTTAGAAGTTCTTCAGAAAGAACGAGAGGAGGCAGTCGCAATAGCTAAACTGAGTATCTTGGAGCAGGCTGCTGACGGAGAAGAACAAAAAGTGTGCCGCCCCAAACTAGCAACCCTTGAAGACCCTGTGAAATGGACTTTACAGTTTGTGCTTGATCAGGACACCATAATAGCAAAGAAGCTTTCAAATGTGGACACTGCCTATAGTCCTCCAGTGCACCACACAGAAGATGTCATATCTTTAGAAGGTGATAGTCAGACCAGTGAAATATACAGCCAGGCAACTTCTCAACTTCTTTAACTCAGTACACCAGCCTATGCACCACTACTATCCCTCAGGAACAAATAATATCAAGACACTCAAAGACCACCCAACTCAAAACCTCTACTTGAATTAAACCCATTTGCAACACCATTTTTACCCACAATTCCACAGCAAAGGCCAGCAGCTGTCTCCAGCAGAGAAATACCGGGTCAGCCCATTGAGGGAAAAACCGAAAAGACTGATATAGCTGACTTTGCCAAATACATGATCCGTCGTGAACTCTTTAGCACTGGACTCTCAAAGTTCGATGCTCGTCCAGAGAACTATAGAAGTTGGAGAGCTACGTTCAAAGCAGTAATCAATAACCTAGATATTGAGCCTATGGGAGAACTTGATCTGCTAATCAAGTGGTTAGGGCCTCAGTCTTCAAGTCAAGTTCAGAGACTGAAATCTGCAAATATTGAAGCACCAACAATGGGTCTTAACCTTGTATGGGAGCGACTTGAGCAAGTCTATGGCAGCCCAGAGGCCATTGAAGGCACATTATTTAAAAGAATGAGAGATTTCCCAAAATTGTCTAACAAAGATAAACACAAGTTGCAAGAGCTAAGTGACCTACTCCTTGAATTGGAAAGTGCTAAATTAGCTAAATTAGATCCACACCTTCCAGGCCTTAGTTATTTAGATACTGCTCAAGGTGTAAATCCAATTGTGTTAAAATTGCTTCATCATCTTCAAGAGAAATGGACTATGGTAGGTTCAGAATACAAGCTACAGCATCAGGATAGCTTTCTACCTTTCTCCTTCTTCTGTAGATTAATCAGAAAAATAGCTAGAGCTAAAAATGACCCCAGTTTTTCATCTCTTGATTCAAATAACTCCAACACATCTACAGTTTGTGACGTGTCAAGCAACAAGCACAAGGCTATAAGAAGAGCTGTCTCTGTCAGGAAAACTGGAATTAAACTTAGCACATCTCCCACAGGTGGGGATAGAAAGGATAAAAAATCTCATGATCCTAGCATGGAATGTCCGATCCATAACAAACCACATTCCCTCAGTGAGTGTCGTGAGTTCAAGAAAAAACCCTTTGGAGAACGCAAGACATTTCTGTAAAACCTTTACATCTGCTACCGGTGCTGTGCATCAACTGAACATCTTGCCAGAGACTGTAAAGCTGTTATTAAATGCTTTGATTGTAACAGTGATAAGCACGTGACAGCCTATCACTCAGGTTAATCCAAACTGGAGCTTCAATTCCCTAAAGATGGAAGGCCCGCCTCAATTCAGGGCGGGGAGAATGCGGAGCAGCAGACTACACCTGTTTCGTCCAAATGCACCGAGATATGTGGCAATGGACTGTATGGCAAATCTTGTGCTAAGATATGCCTGGTCAAGGTCTTCCCAGCAGGACAGCCAGAGAAAGCGGTCAAGATGTATGCTATCTTAGATGACCAGAGCAATCGATGACTAGCAAGTCCGGAATTCATTGGCCTCTTTTGCATTGAAGAAAAATCACACTCTTACACACTGTGTACATGTGCTGGTCAAGTGAATGTTTCAGGAAGAGCAGTGCAAGGCTTTATGATAGCACCTGTCTACAAAAACACTGGGTTTCCTCTTCCTACACTGATTGAATGTGATCAGCTGTTAAACAACAGGGAGGAAATTCCGACTCCAGAAGCTGTACATCACCAGTATCATCTCCGGCACATAGCTGGCTGCTTTCCTCCACTTGACAAGAATGCCAAAATCTTGATTCTTCTGGGCAGAGACATCCCAAGAGTTCACAAGGTACGTCAGTCATGTAATGGACCCAATGATGGACCTTATGCACAGAGGCTCAATTTGGGCTGAGTAATAATTGGAGAGGTTTGCTTAGACAAGTCACAAAGGTCCTACAGGGTGAATGCCTGCAAGACAAACCTGATAGAAAGTGCACATCCTTCCTACTTAAAATAATGTTCCTGCCACTATCACGTAAAGCACAAGCCTCCTCCTGAAAGAGGATATCAGTTACAAGACCATGCCTCATGAGGACTTCAGAGGCACAGTATTTCAGACTACTTGCGATGATAATAAAATTGCTCCATCTATTGAAGATAAAGAATTCATGAAGTTGATGGACAATAAGTTTGTTAAGGACAGTTCTAATAGCTGGGTAGCCCCACTACCCTTTCGAAGCCCAAGAATCAAGCTTCCAAACAATCAAGAGCAAGCCACGTCCAGGTTTGCCTCACTCAAAAGAACTCTGAAAAACAAGCCTGATATGAAACAGGACTTTGTAGGATTCATGCAGAAGATACTGACTAAAAACCATGCAGAACCAGCTCCATCATTGAAGAAAGATGAAGAGTGCTGGTATCTCCCATTCTTTGGAGTCTATCACCCACGCAAGCCAGGACAGATCAGAGTTGTCTTTGACTCAAGTGCACAGTTCAAAGGCATATCTGTAAACAGAGTCCTTCTTATAGGTCCAAATTTGACTAACAACCTCATAGGAGTCCTGGTGCGGTTCAGAAAGGAATGTGTTGCAGTTATGGCCGACATCCAGCAAATGTTCAATTGCTTCATCGTTCAAGAAGACCACAGAAATTATCTTCGTTTTCTATGGCATCGCAACAATGATCTCAGTGATGATGTCATCGAATATCGCATGAGGGTTCATGTCTTCGGTAACAGCCCATCTCCAGCTGTGGCAACTTGCGGGCTAAGGAGAACAGCTCAAGAGAGTTTTGTTCTGATGACCCACAATTCATAGTAAGATACTTATATGTGGATGATGGCCTCAAGTCCTTCCCAAGACTGTAGAAAGTGAAGTCCGCACGATGTCGGTGGAATCAATATGGCTTTATTCAATCGTTACACATAACAAGCTAAAATCCAGCACCATATGCTGACATGTTTCGGGCGTTATACGCCCTTAATTATAGCATAGGCGCAAGTGAGAAAGGGTGACTCATATATAGAGTGAGGTTACACCCGATACCACATGCTCAAATGACCCCACCCACAAAGAAATGTGCATATAAAACAATGGGGGAAAAAAAGAGATCTTCTTATCTTCGTTTTCTATTGGGGTCTTGGCAGAAGCAAGCTCAAGTAGCTCTCTCTCAATGACCTCCTGGAAAGCATCAACGGGGGGACTGCGGGCAGACGTCGGGTAAAAGGCTGGATTGCGGATAGAGATAGGCCTTACATCGTCTTCAGAAACCAAGGGGACCGTCTCTGAGAGCAATTGCTCTAGTGACAGGAGAGATTTAATGTCCCCGAAGTTTGTTATATCAGACAAGACCATACCTCCCCCATCCGAAAAATCGTCCTCCACTCAATCCGCCGTCCGCCCGTCAATGAAATGCTTTCTCAGAAGAACAGACCTGACAAATTTGTTGACATCTAAAAGTGTGGAAAACACATCAAAGTGTGATGTGGGGGCAAAAGAAAGCCCCCGTGAGAGTAATGCGATCTCTGAAGAAGACAAAACGGTGGCTGAGAGATTAACAACTGTGTGAGTGGCAGTGTCAGAAACTGGAGTCACCAGTCTCTGCTTATTGTGTTTTACACCCCCTCTCCTCGTCCGCCTCGACTTTTTTTCTTGTTGATTTTGTATTTGTTGTGCCTCTTGTGTTGGGCGGGTAGGGAAAGGATGGGCTGCTGGTTTTTTGACGGCTGATTGTTGGGACGTATAACAGGATCTGTACCTCCAGTTGCCCCATACACCTGTACCCCAGAAGCATCAGATAGCTCCGACTGAGAGTCAGACGTTCAATGGCATGACCACTACAGTTGGATAGCCATTGAAGTTAAGTCACTATACTCTTGCATTCCCCATGCTCTCGCTCTGGACGCTCTCGATTATGATATGACGAGATACTCTGCTTTCTCTATGGACCTTCAGTTCTTCGTCGGGCATGCCGTCCAATATCTGCTTACCCACAATTATTTTCTTTTTGAATCTGATTTTTATGTACAACGCTGTGGAGCTTCAATGGGAGCAAAATTTTCTCCCTCACTGTTCAACTTATATATGGGCTGGTGGGAGGAGCTCCATATTTTTAGCGACTCAAATATTCATTCGGGTCACATTGTGTGGTACGGCAGGTATATAGACGACCTGTTGGTCGTCTGGGATGGCACGCGCGACGAGGCACTGCGATTCGTGGAGTTTCTTAATACGAATTCTCTGAATTTAGTGTTCACCTCCCAGGGGACCCCCTCTGAGGTCAACTATCTTGACCTCACATTGAGGGGTGACCCCTCTTCTGCCTCTGTGGTTTCTGGCACGTATCACAAGCCCTGCAGTGGCAACTCCACCCTGAGGGCTAACAGCTGCCATCCGTCTCATACCATCCGTGCTGTTCCCGTGGGAGAGTCGATCCGGGCACGCCGCTACTGTTCTGATGGCTCGGCCCTTGGCTTGGAGTTGGACACTGTGAGTTCCCGTCTTGAGGAGTGTGGCTACCCTAGGTGGATGATAGAGAGGGGGAGGAGGCGGGCCCTGATGACAACCAGGGAGGAATTATTGACTTCTGGCTCTCGCCGGATGCAGTTGCGATGTAATAATGACACGACTTTTGTGACTACTTATAGTCAGAAATATAAACAAATTACGCAGATTGTGAGGAAGTCTCTGCCCGTTTTACAGGCGGACGAGACTCTCAACCAGATTATTAAGCAGGGAGTCAGATTTGCCAGTAGGAGGGCCCCTACACTCGGGAGCATCCTGTCACCCAGTCTTCTCCCTTCTAGTACACAACAGCCTTGTTGGCTGACCACCCTCGGTTATTATAGATGTAATTTCTCAACTTGCCATTACTGTGCTGTTCACAAATCCACCCGTTCTGTTGTCTCTTTTTGCAATGGTAGAACCTTTTCCATAAAACAATACATGAATTGTGACAGAAGGTACACAATTTATCTTATTTCGTGTTCCTTATGCCACATTCAATATGTGGGGTGCACTACAAGGCACCTCAGACAATGTATAGCGGAACACTACAGGGGAGCTGGTTGGTTGACCATGGAGGTGTCCAATGTAGCGAAGCATTTCAGATTGGTCCATTCAGGTGACATGTCCTCTTTCTCATTCCAGGGTATTGAGCGTGTCCTAAGGCCTGTGAGAGGGGGAGACATTTATAAACGTCTCCTTACTCGAGAGGCATATTGGATCTTCCAATTAGGGACACGCTCACCGGGAGGGCTCAATGCTAAATGGGACCTCAATACAGTCACTTAAAATGGCTAAAATGATCATTTTTGTCTTTATATGATTACATGCTTAAACTTTGAATTTCTTGAATTTCATGAAGAGGATTACATTCATGCTGCCTGATGTTATATTGTGCTTAATCGCATGCATTTACATTTTTATGCCCTGTGTTATGTTTTATGTATTAGATTATACCAATGTGGGGATTTTCTGTCTCTTTTTTTCCCCATTGTTTTATATGCACTTTTCTTTGTGGGTGGGGTCATTTGAGCATGTGGTATCGGGTGTAACCTCACTCTATATATGAGTCACCCTTTCTCACTTGCGCCTATGCTATGATTAAGGGCGTGTAACGCCCGAAACATGTCAGCATATGGTGCTGGATTTTAGCCTGTTATGTGTAACGATTGAATAAAGCCATATTGATTGCACCGACATCGTGCGGACTTCACTTTCTACAGTCTTGGATTTGAGGTCTTGGCAGCCTGTTTTCCTGCACTGTTGGTGGACGGAGGTTGTGAGCGGAGCTCCACATATACATCAAGTCCTTCCCAACACCCAAAGAAGCAGTGGATTTAAATACAAAAGTGGCTTATGCGCTCCTCTATTGTAGACCAATCCTCTAACAATAATAAAGCAATAGCTATGTAATGTGGTGGGTCACTGCACCATGGGGGGTATCACCTCCCTAATAATATGTAAATAGAGTAAGGTGAAGCGCTCAACACCACATAACGTAACAGAATGTAATGCACATCAATGCTTAACACTCCTCAATAGGGCCTGACTTTGGCCAGAATTGTCAGCCTAAGATACACAGCATTAAAACATTAATAACAGCATTAAGGGATTAAGAGTCCTCCTGAAAAGAAAAATCGTATATACATAAGGATATTTATAGTCCTCCTATAAGAACCTAGGTCAATAGGGGGAACCTAGGGTGAATTAATCAGCTACATCCGCTGGTAAGGGTACTTCAGCTGAGTCTTACAGTGTATGAGAAGATAGCCATGGTTGTGAAGAAATAGTGGACTGTTTTGGAGCATATGGTTCTCATGAACTCTGTAGTTTGTGAATAGGATATTGCCCTAGGTTCTTATAGGAGGACTATAAATATCCTTATGTACCGGTATATACGATTTTCCTTTTCAAGAGGACTCTTAATCCCTCAATGCTGTTATTAATGTTTTAGTGGTGCTGTGCATCTTAGGCTGACAATTCTGGCCAAAGTCAGGCCCTATTGAGGAGTGTTAAGCATTGATGTGCATTACATTCTGTTACGTTATGTGGCGTTGAGCACTTCACCTTACTCTATTTACAAGCAGTGGATTTACTTAAAAGAACTCAAGAGCTTTTGTCAAGGGCTAACCTAAGACTTCATAAAATTGTATCTAACAGCAGCAAGGTGCTGGAAGCATTTGATCCTGACGACCATGCATCACATTTAAAGAATCTAGATCTAGCAGAAGATATGCTACCCATACAAAGAAGTCGGCCTAAACTGGAATGTGAAGTCAGACACATTTACCTACCAGGTTTCAGCAGCAGAAAGACTTTTCACCAGGCGCAGAGTTTTGTCAGTCATAAACAGCTTGTATGATCCATTAGGCTTTGTGACAGCAGTTACTGTACAAGGATGATGCATACTTAGACAACTTACTAAAAGTGTAATAGACTGGGATGCTCCACTGCCAGCAGAGTTACAGCCAAAGTGGGAGAAGTCCCTAAAGGCCTTAGAAAAGCTTGAAGTTAGAGCCCATATACTTAACCTTGAATTCAAAGCCAAAGCTGCTGAAAACTTATTTAACTTATTTATACAAACAAATACTTCTGAACACTGGAGAGAATGGCAACATTTGGGTAGGCAATTGAGGCTTGCATTGCTATCCTTAACTAAAAATGCTTTACTGCATCAAGCTCAACGTATCTTTGAGTTCGGAGACAAAAATAGTAAGCTCCTAGCCTGGCTATCCAAAGACATGGATACATCTTATTATTATTATTATTTTTTATTTATATAGCGCCAACATCTTCCGTAGCGCTGTACATAGTACAAACAAATAATGGGGAACAAATATACATAAGAAATACAAGACACTGTACAGTAATGACATTGAATAGAATAAATACAGATACATACATAGTTGATATGTAGTTGGTACATATACATATGTTAAAATTACAGCAGTATGAGAAACACTAGGAGGAGGTCCCTGCCCTTGCGAGCTTACAATCTAGAGGGTAGTGGGGAGGAAACAAAGGGGAAGGAAACACCAGGATTAGTGGGTGAGCCAGTGTGACTTCAGTGCTGCCTATAGCAAATTATAGGCTTGTCTGAACAGGTGTGTTTTCAGAGTACGTTTGAAGGTTTCCAGACTCGTGGCATGACGAACCGGCTGAGGGAGAGAGTTCCAAAGGAGAGGGACCGCCCGTGAGAAGTCTTGGATGCGAGAGTGAGAGGAGGTGACTAGGCTGGAGGACAAAAGGGTCTCCTGTGAGGAACGGAGGGTCCGAGCGGGGAGGTATCTGGAGTTTAAAGAGGAAATGTATGGAGGCGACAGCTTTGTATGCAAGTGTGAGAAGTTTAAACTGGATCCTTTGGGCAACTGGTAACCAATGGAGGGATTGGCAGAGAGGGGCTGCCTCAGAGGATCTAGAAGAGAGGTGGATGAGACGGGCCGCAGAGTTTAGTAGGGATTGGAGAGGTGCCATTCTGCTTTTTGGTAGACCACAGAGTAGGGTGTTGCAGTAGTCAAGACGGGAGATGATTAGGGCATGCACAAGCATTTTAGTTGCTTCTTGTGAAAGGAAGGGACGGATTCTGGAAATGTTTTTGAGATGGAAGTAGCAGGAGGTAGTTAAAGTGTTAATATGTGATTTAAAGGAGAGCTCAGAGTCCAGAGTTACCCCTAGGCAACGAGCTTTGGGGGTTGATGCTATTGGGGTGTTCTCTACATTGATTGTGACAATGGGAGGTGGAACAGAGAGCGAAGGTGGAAATATCACAATCTCCG
Source organism: Hyperolius riggenbachi (assembly GCF_040937935.1). Taxonomy (NCBI): domain Eukaryota; kingdom Metazoa; phylum Chordata; class Amphibia; order Anura; family Hyperoliidae; genus Hyperolius; species Hyperolius riggenbachi. The sequence goes on along the minus strand of NC_090651.1, from coordinate 215,470,392 downwards.
TTTTGCTCATATTGAGTTTAAGGAAGCGGGATGACATAAATGTAGATACAGCGGATAGACATTTGGGGACTTTTGATAGTAGTGTGGAGAGGTCTGGGGCAGAACTATAGCTATCCCTGCCAATCTTGACCAGACTAATACTCTTCAAGTTGATCCAAAACAAATCAACACTATTTTTGCCAATTTCTATAAAACCCTCTATTCCTCGAAAGTTTGTTATTCCCCTACGGACTTAGAAAATTATTTAAACCCCATTGATATCCCCAAACTCTCGGAACAAAACAAAATATCTTTAGATCAAATCAATCACTGTTGAGGTTCAAAATGCTATTGCCGAGCTCAAACTTAATAAGACACCAGGTGCTGATGGCCTCCCATCTGAATTTTATCAATGCTACTCTGAAGTCCTAGCTCCCAAATTATGTTTACACTGTTTAACGAAGTTCTAGAAGGACAATCTTTACCAGACACTTTTTCGGAAGCTATAATAATACTCATTCATTACTCCCAGGAAGGACCCCTCTCAATGTGGATCTTATAGACCGATTTTCCTATTGAATACTGAGGCTAAAATTCTTGCAAAGATACTGGCCAATCGGGTTCAGTCGGTCATCACTACAGTCATTCATAGTGATCAATCCAGTTTTATGCCTAACAAGGGCACAGACATTAATTTACGACGCCTATTCACCAACATTTCCCTTCCCTCCTCGTGGTCCAGTCGTAGTATAGCAGCCTTACTGGACACCGAGAAGGCGTTTGATTCCATAAAGTGGCCTTACCTATGGGAAGTTCTAGAGCACTTTGGTTTTGGGTCTAAATTTGTAACATGGGTTATGGCCCTCTATAGAGCTCTCAGGGCCAGAATTCGTACTGGTAACAATATCTCAGACCCCTTCCTGTTGCATCGGGGCACTCGACAGGGCTGTCCACTTTCCCCCTATATCTTCGCACTTGCAATCGAACCCATGGCCATACAAATATGCACTTCTGGTAATATTAAAGGAATTCCAGTAGGTAATATCGAGGAGCGTATATCGCTTTACGCAGATGATACCTTGCTTTATCTGGGTGACCCAGAATACTCCTTAAAAACAGTACTCGATATGATCACAACATAAACCATGGAAAGTCTGTCATCATGCCCTTGGACAATATTTCCTCCAGTGATAATCATAGTTCCCTACAATGGGTATCTGAACTCAAATACCTAGATATTTTAATAACGAACCTGTTGCAGGATTACTTTAGACCTAAAGAGACACTGAAGCGAAAAAAAAAATATGATATAGTGAATTGGTTGTGTACTATGAATAATTACTAGAAGAATAGCAGCAAAGAAAATATTCTCATACTTTTATTTTCAGGTATATAGTGTTTTTTCTAACATTGCATCATTCTATAATATGTGCAGATTACACAACACTCAGCATTCAAAATGAGTCTTTCCGAGCAGTCTGTGAAGTAATGACCTCTCCTCTAGCAGAGGAAAAGTAAACAGTCCAGGAACAGTTGAGATAATAAAAGTCAGATAACAGCCCTCTCCACGACTAACTTAGTCGGAGAGCTTAATGGCTTGTTTGCATAGAGATAACAACTGGAGTTTCTCAACTCTTCCTGTACTGGAAACAATTACACTGATGTATCTGATCTTTATGTTTTATTTCTTAGCTGTGCTACACATACAAATCATAATATCATCATTTTTTTTTCGCTTCAGTGTCTCTTTAACCTGTGGTGGATACATTCCGCAAGAAGAGCCAAAGCTGGAGACACTTGCCGCTCTCACTCATTGGGAAAATAAACATCTTTAAAATGATATTCTTACCGAAATTCTTATATATTCTTTGGAACACACCAATCACCATCCCTAAAAAATTCTTCCAAAAGCTACACTCCCTCATCTCAGCATTTATCTGGGCTGGTCAGGTCCCTAAAATTGCCCTTAGTACATTACAATTATCTACAGAACATGGAGGTCAAGCTGTACCTAACATGCAGTTATACTATTACACAGCCATCTTAGTTACTGCCAGGTGGTGGTTTGCGCAGGACAGTTACAACCCCGCAGTAGTAACTGAAGCGGCGTGTCTTGGTTCATACGAAAGACTTACACTTGTTGTTTTCAGAGGTACATCAAATGATGAAAGATGTACTATACCAATGAATACAGTATGTAAGGTGTGGTCAGAGGTGGTTAAATATCTTGAAATGGGACAGCGGGTCTCTCCACACACCCCTATATGGGATAATCCCAATCTACCACATTTTATACAAATTCCTGATCCTAAGATTTGGGCTAAAGAAGTCATAAAATCATTACAACATATTATTAAAGACAACTCTTTGCTGACCATTAATGAACTTAAACAAATGTTCTCCCTCTCCAATAAAATGTTTTTCCGTTTCTTGCAACTTAACATTTTATGGAGAGCCTTTAACATGGGCGACAAATCTTACACATATTATTACCACCCTCAGAATACTTATGCTAGATTGGACTATATAATATTATCTCCTATATGCTTAGCTAATGCTACAGCCTCAGACATCCATCCTTGTGTTTGGTCTGATCACCAGATTGTTAGGGGCATATTATGAAATCTGGGAATGCCTTTCTCAATTGAAAATTGGCGACTTCTCCAGGATACTGGTATTGTGGGTGATATACATCAAGCACTTGAGGAATACTTCATTTTGAATGATAATGGAGAGGTGTCTATTAGCACACTTTGGGCATCACACAAGGCTTTTATAAGAGGAAAACTCATACAACTGGCCTCTCAGCGTCGAAGGGCACGGCTCTCCACTATCACTCGGTTGACCTCTGAACTTACTGCTCTATATAAATCTCATAACATTTTGCATGATGGGGACACATTAGCTATCATTAGAGAAAAACGCCAAACATTGAATGATTTACTTTCAGAAAATAGAGAAAAAGCTCTGAAATTTACTAGAGCAAAATTTTTATTGTATGGTAATTCGGCTAGTACCATGTTTGCTAGAAAGCTTCAGCAATATCAGAAAACTCCTCATACTTATAGGCTTCAGAACAAACATGGTGCTATCGAATCCAGACCTAGAATGGTAATGAAACGTTTTGAAGGTTATTACAGGAAACTGTTTGACTTCTCTTCTAGGTGTCAGCCAAATGAGATAGATGATTGGCTTCAAACATTACCTTTTCCAAAACTTACCCCAGAGCAGGTAGAAATGCTTAATCAACCAATCACTACCGTTGAAATATCTAATGCTATTTCCTCTCTCAAGAACTCTAAAGCCCAGGGCCGGATGGCTTGTTTAGCTTACACTTTAAAACTTTTGATAAAATACTTATCCCTCAACTTAAAACTCTTTATAATATTATTATTATTATTATTTAGTATTTATATAGCGCCGACATATTACGCAGCGCTGTACAGTGTATATATATATATTTATATCTTGTCACTAACTGTCCCTCAAAGGAGCTCACAATCTAATCCCTACAATTGCCATATGTCTATATTATGTAGTGTAAGTACTGTAGTCTAGGGCCAATTTTAGAGGGAGCCAATTAACTTATCTGTATGTTTTTGGAATGTGGGAGGAAACCGGAGTGCCCGGAGGAAACCCACGCAGACACGGAGAGAACATACAAACTCTTTGCAGATAGTGCCCTGGCTGGGATTCGAACCAGGGACCTAGCGCTGCAAGGCGAGAGGGCTAACCACTACGCCACCGTGCTGCCCCGCCCTTCGAGGCTCCAAATTCCCAGAAGAACTCACACAAGCTTTTGTTTCATTAAATCTCAAACCCCACCTTGACCATACTCAACCACAACATTTTTGCCCAATTTCATTAATCAATAATGACTCCAAACTCTTTTCTAAAATAATGGCTGATTGTCTATCTCAAGTGACATCATATTTGGTCTCCCCAGCACAATCAGGCTTTGTACCTCAATGCCAGACTACAGACAATACTAGATTAGCTTGTAAAATTTTACAGGATGCTAAACTTTCAAATGAGAGGTTTCTAATGCTTATCCTCGATCTTCGTAAGGCTTTCGATTCAGTCTTGTGGCTTTTCCTGCACAAAGTTATTTCACACATAGGTATCACTGGCCCTTTCATTAATGCAGTTTTGGCTTTATATAATGACCCCCAAGCTAAATTAAGGATTACAGGGATTCTCTCTGAACCCTTGAAAATTAAATGAGGGACGAGGCAGGGTTGTCCCCTTTTACCCCCTCTTATTCTCACTGGCTATTGAGCCCTTATCAATCGCTATTCAAAACAAGTAAACAACCCTGATATCAAAGGTTATTCCCATGCAAACTCTGAGCATAAGGCAAATTGCCTTAGGCAATTTTTTATGTGGATGATGCCTTATTATTTCTAATGCAGCCAATCACTTCTATGCCCACTCTCCTACAACTCTTAAATCATTTTGGCCAACTTTCTGGCCTTGAGGTTAATGTGTATAAATTACAAGCAATGGCCGTGAACCTTCCTCCTAAACTGATCAAACTTTATCAAGCTAACTTTAAATTTAAATGAATGCCCACTGAGTTATCATGCTTAAGGTGGCCACACACGATACAATAAAATGATCCTATTTTACAGCAATTCGATAAAAACAATTGTATCTCTTGAAAAAATTGAATGCTTTATTTTCATTCGACTGAAAAATCCGATCGGATTTCCATTTTTTTTTTCAATTTAAATCGATTCGGAATGCCAGATATTTCTCTTCAGTTTCTACTAAAGATTGTATGGTGTGTGTTGGATTGTCAGTTTATTAATATACACACCCTAGCAATTTTCTCAGAGTTTCCAATCATTTTTATCATAATTTAGGGAAAATAGAACATAGGTGTGTGGTACATTGGATATATTTTTGAAATGTCACAATCAGTCAGAAAAATTGATTGCAATTCTTAAATTGAACAGATATTTAAAAAATTGTATGGTGTGTGGCCACCTTTAGGCATTAAACTTACCTGTGATTATGATAACTTAGTTAAGGCCAACTACCTTCCGCTGTATAAATTTGTACAGAATACCCTCAAGGACTGGAATTCTTACGAAATATCATGGTTGGGTAAGATTGCGGCCATTAAGATGGTAATATTACCTAGACTTTTATATTTAATGAGAGCTTTGCCTTTGAACCCTGGCCGTTTTCTAATAGACAAATTCCAAAGTATGGTCATTAAATTTATTTGGGCAGGCAAACCTGCTCGCTTTAAGAATATATATTTGTATCGTAAGATAACGGACAGTGGTGCTGGAGCACCAAATTTATGGTTCTATTTTTTGTCCACCAGATTTGCTCAAATCCTTTCCTGGTTCAATGACAAACCTACTAATGTATGGGCTAACTTTGAGAAGGAATCAATAAAGCCTTACAACATGGCCTCAATTCCTTACCTCGAAACCTCTCATTTGGAAGAAATTAAAGGCAAAAATCTTTTAGTCTATGACAGCCTGGCTCTTTGGTATAATTATAGACATAAGTTCAATCTTTGCTCTTCTAAACCCCCAAGACTGTCCTTTATTGGACATACTGCCTTCCCTCCTGCTTTTCAGGATAGCTCTTCATTTTTTGGTGGATCAATAGTGGTTTTACTACTTCTAATCGCTTTTGGTTAAGAGGCAAATTTATACCTTTCGAGATGTTGAGATTTACTAAAGAAATACTGTGGTCCCAATATCTTGCTTATTCACAATTACCTCAATTCTTTACTCGAACTTCCAGTCCTGAGGGCCTTATAAACCGCACTTTTTATGTAAACTTTTTCCTTACTTCCACCCAGATCACTTGAATTATCTCCCGAATTTATTCCCATCTAATTACCTACAATACAGACTGTAAAACTAAATATATGTTAGACTGGGAAATGGATTTGCAAACTACATTAGAACCCCAAGAGTGGTCCAAAATCTGGGAAAATCTTCAGATAGCTACAAAAACGCAAGCAATGAAAGATACTGCCATGAAAGTTGCTACCAGAGGGTATAGAACTCCACTTAAGCTACATAAGTTTTTTCCTTCTATTCCCCCCTTCTGCTTTTGTAGTTGTCAAACAGAAGGCTCAATATTACATATTTTTTGGAACTGTCCCCTAATTGCGAAAATATGGGATAAACTCAGGACTGGATTTCAATTGTTAATAGATAAAGATATAGAACTAACAGCTCTACAAGCTTTGCTTTTTGCCCCTAACCCAAGAATTCCACGCAAATGGAGAAGAGTATATCACGTGTTTATTTGCTCTGTATGATTGATAAAAATTGGAAAAAGCGGGGGACCCCTTTTAACCAAATTCTAGCTAGAGTTGAGGATGTCTGTACCATGGATCTTATCCCCCATTCCTTACATAATACTTTGCCCAAATTTCACTCTGATTGGGATGACTGGTCTCTTGCTAAAATGTTTGATGATGCCTAATGCATAATAATAAGATTATTCACTGCTGAGGACGTACCCAATTGCTCTATCTTTTTTCTTTTTTTTTCTCCTAACTGCTCCTTTCTACTTTTTATCCTCTGCTATTATGTAGCAGCCTTGGATTCTTTTTATGAATACTATTTAGCAATTTTTACCAATGTTCCTAATGTTTGGCTAACCAGGATCTGTACAAGTACTATGTATTGGTATTTTGCTATATTATTTGCCAAATTGTTAATGTTTTTCAATGCTATCTTTAATAAAAACTCTTTGTTAAAAGAAAAAAACACAAAAGCAAAAAAAAAAAAAAAAAACGTTGCACAGGGACATTCTAGTGTGCAAAATGATACACAAAATAGTGATGTAACAATGTAGGGATGATGTGATATTAAATAGGATCTGTAATGAAAAGAACATATTTAATAAATTTGCTCATTTTTTTACAATACACATTTATAAATTTATGTTAGCCAGCACCTATTCAGTAGGAGACCTCAGGCAAGTCTCCCTAACACAGCTACTGCCTATAGAGCGCATCCTTGTGGCTGCAGCTCTGGCGCTTTGAGTCCGCCAGGAGAAAAGCGCGATATAAATGTTATTTGTTTTTTGTCTTTTGCCCACTGTAAAATCTTTTCTCTCCCTGATTTACATTCTGAAATTTCAAAGGTAGCAACATATTTAGTCCTGTCAGGTGCATCTCTGTGGAATGTGTATTTACAGAGAGTTCTAAAGCCAGTAGAAAATATACCTGGTCTCCCAGAATGCTTCCACATAGCTAAACAGCCTAGGCCTAATCACTGAGAGGGCAGGGTTACATAGCAATATACAAGAATATATAGATACAGGAAGCTTTTCTGATGCTGAAACCAGGAAAATTGCTATAAGAGTGGATATCCTGGATAATTTACTGCATTCTATGTGTTACTATGGCGAAAGAGTTAAAAATGGCACACAGTGCCCATGGGCGTCCGCAGAACATTTTCCGGGGGGGGGGGGCAAAAATGGGGGAGGAAGAAGTAGCGCGACGCACACCACGCAGAACATTGGGGTTACGTTGTGTGGCGCTCGTAGCGCGCCAAAAAATGGGGCTACGTCATGGACCAGAATGTGGGTGTGGTCGCGGGTGGAGACAAGTTTACATGAACTTAGCAATGGTGGGACATTAGATTAGGACAGTGGTGGCGAACCTTTTGGAGGTCAAGTGCCCAAACAGCAACCCAAAAGTCACTTATCTATCGCAAAGTGCCAACAGCAATTTAAACTAAATACAAACGTTTTAACTCATACATGAACATTATGGAAAATCCAAGTTGAAAATAAACTGTGAAGATAAACAATTTCATCCATCCTACTCTTGAAAAATGTATTACATTTTTTTAGAACCTACCAGTTTCATTTTCTGTTGTAAAAAGCTGAAAAAGTAGGTTTAATGCTATTGTCTCATATGATGATGATTCAGCTTTTTCCATAGTCTCGCAGTTAGCAATCATATGACCCCCAACAAGACAAATTCAGCAATCATGAGGCCCCCCCATCAAGACAAATTCAGCAATCATGAGGCCCCCAACAAGACAAATTCAGCAATCATTAAGGCCCCCAACAAGACAAATTAGGCAATCATGAGGCCCCCAACAAGACAAATTCAGCTATCATGAGGCCCCCAACAAGACAATTCAGCAATCATGAGGCCCCCAACAAGACAAATTCAGTAACCATGAGGCCCCCAACAAGACAAATTCAGCAATCATGAGGCCCCCAACAAATCATGAGGCCCCCAACAAGACAATTCAGAAATCATGAGGCCCCCAAATAGACAGCATTTCACATAAATAGGCAGAATGCCCCCTTAATATGGTAGACACCTCTCACCTGGCTTCTGAATTCTCCTCTACTGGCTGCTGTGCTTGGCTGGCCTGGCAATACTGTTTTTGGCTGGCTTGGGGATGATGTGTGTGCCAAAAGGCCTGGCAGTGATGCTGGGCTGGCCTGGCTGGCGGTGATGCTGGGCTGGTAGTGACAGGAGCCCACCAGTTCAGGTAGTGACAGTGACCCACCCAGTTCAGCTAGTGACAGGGACCCCCCCAGTTCAGGTAGTGACAGGAGCCCACCAGTTCAGGTAGTGACAGGGACCCCAATTCAGGTAGTGACAGGGACCCCCCAGTTTAGCTAGTAACAGGGACCCCCCCTCCCAGTTGTGAGAGTGGCGGGGAAGGGGGGGGAAGTCTCCCCCCCCTTCCCTCACCTTGGGGTTCACCCTTCCTCGGTCTCCCCTCCATAATGCAGCGGCTGGCATGCGGCAGTAGAGCGGAACACTTCCTCTATTCCCCTGCGCGAGGGAGATCTGTGCATCACTGGTCTGACGTCACTGACCAGACCAGCTGCACCTTCCTCGCGAGCAGGGAATAGAGGAAGTGTTCTGCTGCGCTGCGCCCGCCGCTGCATTATGGAGGCGGGGGGGTGGGAGCGAGTAAGGGGGAGCCCCAAGGTGAGGGAAGGGGGGGATGTCCCCCCTTCTCCACCGCTATGCCTGCTGCTCCCCCTTCACTGCACTGAGTCGGGTGGGGGGTAGCGAGGGGCGCCGTCACTGATTCGGCAACGGGGGGGGGGGGGGGGCAGTGGGCGGCCAGGGAGAGGCAGACACCCCAGTTTGCCATACATGTGGACGCCCATGACAGTGCCAACAGTAAAAAAATGATGCCGCAGTAATTTACATTATAAAATGATATTTATCGTTTAATAAGTTAAAAATGTTAGGCAGCGGGGAACGGTGAGAGAGGCAGCGGGACACTGGAGGGAGTAGGATTAGGTGGAGGGAGGATGTGTGCGGAGGCATACATTACCTTGTCCCGACCGGCGATCGCTCCTTCACTTCTGTTAGTTTGCTGCAGTCCTGCAGCCAGGCTTCAGTTTCCGCATAGTGATTGGCTGGATGCAGGACTACTGTAAACTAACTATGAAGTGAAGGAGCGATCGCCAGCCGGGACAAGGTAATGTATGCCTCTGCGCACATCCTCCCTCCACCTAATCCTACTCCCTGCACCCCGCTGCCTAGTGTCCCGCTGCCTCCCCCCAACCCCCGCTACCTAACACTAGCCCCCCTCCCTGCATTTTTCAATGGTACACTGTTCCGCTGATAAATTTATCATAAAACACTATCTATCGTTTTAATGTATTTACCATTAAAACGGTAAATAGCGTTTTATGATCAGCACCACTTTTCACTTTTCGCCATTTTTAATTGGACGCCACTATGGTGCCTCTTTGACACTGTTCTGGGCAACTGCTCAACATAATCTTCAACTCTCTGTGTACCTTTAAAAATATACTTGGATGTATACCAGACTAAGCTTCTCAGATCTCTGCCAGAGAGAGGCTACTGCAGACTGCAGTGTGTTCAGTGGAAACAGTACATGAAGGAAGCAAGTTAACTGTATTTTGCCAAAAAGCATGTTCCTTGCAGATAAACATCACTTTTATATAAGAGGAGTTTGTTGCTGCTTTAATGAGAAACAAGACATGTAATCTAATGATCATCTCTCTGATATTCCCATCTTTTTGCATGCAAATGGTTGCAGGGAGAAGTTTTATTTAGTTCATCTGAGTTCTTATAGGGAAATACACCGCTGTGTGATCGTTCAAATCCCATCTGTAATGATGATGCGCAGCAAATGATTTCTCTCCCTGGCCTCTCCTACCTTCCTCTCCCTAATATCTGCTTTCCTCTCTGTCTCTCTCCCGCCCCTCATGGCTTCCTTTTCCTGACAGTCCCCCCTTCTCTATCTTGTCTATTCTCTCTCTCTCATTATCTCTCCATGCTTTCTCACTCCCTATCCGATATCCAGACAAGTCACACAATTGACTAATAATCCTTTGGATCAGACTCAATGACACGATGCTAGCTGCGTCTGAGCTCGTGGGCCTGGGACTCTCCATCAGATGAAGGCAGAAGGGAATATTTTCATGCTGCCATATCACTAAGTCAGTGTGCTGCTCCTTCCTCTGTGCAGTCACTGGGCAGCCCTGCTGTAGTGAATAACAATCTGCTTCTAATCTAAACTATGGCGTAACGGGACATGAGGGGACGATGACACCAAGTGGTCTCCCAGTGAACTGCAGCAGCTCCCAGTTTAAGGGCCTGCGGGCTATTAGCACCTACGTGTACTCTGAATATTTATTTATAGTTGCGAAGAAACAACACACCACTAGGACGTTTTCACTGACATCACTTGTTTTTTATTCATAAAACTGCAGTGATACATAGCAAATGCAGCTTTTATGCTGATGATGGACATACAATTGTTAGTAGTCTGTAGTCTGAATATAGTTAATTCAATTCCAGCAATTATATAGCTCTTAATATGCAACACTTACAGAACCTGACGGCTTCTGTCTCAAATGGAGTTCACAACACAATTTCTCTTATTGTATGGCACTGGCACACATCTGTTTGTCTATTAGGAAAGCTTGATGGCTCTAGTAGGCACTGGTAGGCCCCATTTCCATGGTCACACCCGGCCCACCCATGATGCCAAGTGCGGCGTCTTCCTCAGGCGGTGGCAGTCCAGAGGACGGCGCCCACCTGGCCGTGGGTGGGGGTGGGGTCCGAGCTGGTGGGAAGGGATGGTCGTAGTCAGTCAACTTTGCTACGCTGGAACTACGCGTAGTTATTATTATTATTATTTAGTATTTATATAGCGCCAACATATTACGCAGCGCTGTACAGTGTATATATATTGTCACTAACTGTCCCTCAAAGGAGCTCACAATCTAATCCCTACCACTGCCATATGTCTATATTATGTAGTGTAAGTACTGTAGTCTAGGGCCAATTTTAGGGGGAGCCAATTAACTTATCCATATGTTTTTGGAATGTGGGAGGAAACCGGAGTGCCCGGAGGAAACCCACGCAGACACGGAGAGAACATACAAACTCTTTGCAGATAGTGCCCTGGCTGGGATTCGAACCAGGGACCCAGCGCTGCAAGGCGAGAGAGCTAACCACTACGCCACCGTGCTGCCCTGTAGTTACGCAATTACACTTCGCCAGTAGCGTCCCTACTATAGGGCGGCAGGGAGCGCCCCGCACCGGGTGTCGGGCGCCCCAGGGGGTGTCATCAAGGCCTCCCACAGAGGCCTGTGCAGGACAGGAGGGGGAAGCAGCACGGAAAAGAGGGGTGGCGGGGAGGGGGGCTGGACCCCCCACCTCCCTCACCTGGGTCCCCTCCTTCTGGCGCTTCCCCCTCCTAATTAGTAGCAGCGGGCAAGAGGACTTACTCACCTCCTTCCTGCGTTCCAGGCGATGGCAAATAGCGTCAACGTTCCGTGACGCTGGTCTCCGCCTTCTCCACCGCTCACTGTGCTTCCTGATTGGCGGAAGCACAGTGAGCAACAGAGAAGTCGGAGACCAGCGTCGCGTGAGGATGACGCTATGCGCCGCCGGTATCGCCAGGAGCAGGTGAGTGAGTCTTCTTCGCCGCTCCTGCCCGCTGCTGTTAATTAGGAGGGGGAAGCGCCAGAAGGAGGGGACCCAGGTGAGGGAGGTGGGGGGTTCGGCCCCCCTTCCCGCCACCCCTCCTTCCAGGCTTTCCTCACACTGGGGGCAACTAAACTAGCTATACTGGGGGCAACTATAGTGGGGGCAATTATACTAGCTATTCTGGGGGCAATTATACTAGCTATTCTGGGGGCAATTATACTAGCTATTCTGGGGGCAACTGTACTGGCTATACTGGGGGCAACTAAACTAGCTATACTGGGGGCAACTAAACTAGCTATACTGGGGGGCAGCTATACTAGCTATACTGGGGGCAGCTATACTAGCTATACTGGGGGCAGCTATACTAGCTATACTGGGGGCAGCTATACTAGCTATACTGGGGGCAGCTATACTAGCTATACTGGGGGCAGCTATACTAGCTATACTGGGGCAGCTATACTAGCTATACTGGGGCACCTATACTAGCTATACTGGGGGCAGCTATACTAGCTATACTAGGGGCAGCTATACTGGGGGCAACTATACTAGCTATACTGGGGGCAGCTATACTAGCTATACTGGGGGCAGCTATACTAGCTATACTGGGGGCAGCTATACTAGCTATACTGGGGGCAGCTATACTAGCTATACTGGGGGCAGCTATACTAGCTATACTGGGGGCAGCTATACCAGCTATACTGGGGGCAGCTATACTAGCTATACTGGGGCAGCTATACTAGCTATACTGGGGCACCTATACTAGCTATACTGGGGGCAGCTATACTAGCTATACTGGGGGCAGGCATACTAGCTATACTGGGGGCAGCTATACTGGGGGCAACTAAACTAGCTATACTGGGGGCAACTAAACTAGCTATACTGGGGGCAACTAAACTAGCTATACTGGGGCAGCTATACTAGGGGCAGCTATACTAGCTATACTGGGGGCAGCTATACTAGCTATACTGGGGGCAGCTATACTAGCTATACTGGGGCAAATATACTAGCTACACTGGGGGCAAATATACTAGCTACACTGGGGGCAACTAAACTAGCTATACTGGGGGCAACTAAACTAGCTATACTGGGGGCAACTAAACTAGCTATACTGGGGCAACTAAACTAGCTATACTGGGGGCAGCTATACTAGCTATACTGGGGGCAGCTATACTAGCTATACTGGGGGCAGCTATACTGGGGGCAGCTATACTAGCTATACTGGGGACAGCTATACTAGCTATACTGGGGGCAGCTATACTAGCTACACTGGGGGCAACTAAACTAGCTATACTGGGGGCAGCTATACTGGGGGCAACTAAACTAGCTATACTGGGAGCAACTAAACTAGCTATACTGTTGGCAACTAAGCTAGCTATACTGGGGGCAGCTATACTAGCTATACTGGGGGCAGCTATACTAGCTATACTGGGGGCAGCTATACTAGCTATACTGGGGGCAGCTATACTAGCTATACTGGGGCAAATATACTAGCTACACTGGGGGCAAATATACTAGCTACACTGGGGGCAACTAAACTAGCTATACTGGGGGCAACTAAACTAGCTATACTGGGGGCAACTAAACTAGCTATACTGGGGGCAACTAAACTAGCTATACTGGGGGCAACTAAACTAGCTATACTGGGGGCAACTATACTAGCTCCACTGGGGGCAGCTATACTGGGGGAAACTGTACTAGCTAATACTTTAAAATACAGTTAGCTCCGTCCTCATCTGGTCATGACCACGCCCATTTTTTTGCTGCGAAGCATGCCGCAGGTTGTGGCCACGCCCATTTTTAGGGGGGGTGTCTTTTAATACCCAGCACCGAGTGCCAAATGCCCTAGGTACGCCACTGCACTTCGCCAAACTACGGCTTTGAAATCAAATATTTGCTTCTTATGCATTTCGTAGACTACGCATTAAATACGCAATTACGCGTAGTGCGAAGCATAGTGTATGCGGATGCTTATGCTATTATGTGGAAAAATGTATGCATTAATTCCTCAGCAAATGCCTGTACAAGGATCTATTCTATGCGAACAGTCCCCTTTCCAATGCGTAATTTTGTAAGCATGCAATCGTACTCAGAAAAATAGACGCGAATAACGCATTCGTAGTTTACTTTGCAATACACAAGTGAATTATATGTAGGGGCGTAAACTACGCATAACGGTACTTCGCTACGCGTAAAATCGTAACCGTAGATGCGAACTACGATGTGTAAATTCGCACTGGCGTTGTTTCTGCTCATCCCTGCTGGTGGGGGTAGCAGCCAGGAAGGGGGAGCAGCAGGCACAGCGGTGGGGATGGGATGTCAGACCCACCATCTCTCACCTGGGACTCCCCCGTCTGCATTCCCTGTCCATCTATTTGCACAACATTTACATCAGCAGCGAGCGGGGAAGCAATTACTTACCTTTTTCTGTTCCAGGTGTTGCGTTCCACCGCTCGCATCCCTTCCTGCAATGACGCCCACTGTACTTCTGCAGGACAGTCGGCGCCATTGCAAGAAGTGAAGCAAGCTGGAACACGAAAGAAGGTGAGTCATTGCTCCCCTGCTCGCTGACTTAAATATTGTGCAAATAGCTGGACGGGGAGCAAGGACGCGGAAGCTCCAGGTGAGAGAGGAGGGGTCTGACAGCCCTCCCCACCACTGTGCTGCTCACCCTTCCTGGCTGCTACCACCTCCAAATTACCTATACTGGGGGCAATTATACTACCTATCCAGGGGGACAGCATCCTCAGGCGGCAAAAAGTCTAGAACCGGCCATGCCCACGGTAGGCTGAAAACATGGGCGTACCAATCACCCCTGTAACACATTGCAGGGAGCCCAAAGGCTTTGGGCGCCCTCGTCTTCCTTCTGCTCAACCACAAGTGCAGCCATTTAGCAAAAAACCTCCCTATTTGCCCTAACAAAAAAAGTACCTGCCACCTCCTCCAGCCATGCAAAGTAGCGAGTAGTGGGAGCATCTGTAATTTTTTTGCTGCTTCCAAATGCTGCTTCACAGCAGAACACTCCCAGCTGCCATTTGCTGGCTCCCGGTCATGTGACTCTCATGAGGTTCGGGGACCAAGGGGGCACCATACTATCATTTCAACAGGGAGGGCCCTATTCAGTTACACCCTTGGCTGAAAATATCTACTCACACACATATATATATATATATATATATATATATTTACAGGTAAGCTGTCTAATAACATAAACATATAAATCAGGTGCTGCTTGATTTCACAGCACTATCCACTGTACTCTCAATGCAATGCTCAAAATTATTTTTTTTCTTAGTCCAAGCTCCCGAGTAATTTTGCCTACCCTTTCTCAATATTGTGTAATTCTCGATTGAGGTTAGGAGGTTTAGCAAATAAAACGTTTAATACATGTCTATTCTGCTGAAATGCAAGCATTCTCAGGAGCAACCCACCCCAAAAGTGACCTCACAATGACATTATTCCTGACCATTGTCCCTGTAAACAACCAGCATAACATTATGGATTGCTTTACCAGGGATCCCCCCTCCAATAGTATTCAATTAATAATGATATAATATTGGTAAACAAGTTAACTGGTCTTTCCTAATCTAAATATGAGGTACGGTATGTACAGTTTGATTGCTATTTTATTTGTTTACAATTGCTTTGTTTACAATTGTCTCCTGCTTGATCTTCTCTCTCCCCTCTCCATAGGACAGTACAGTACATGCTGCTCAGCAGAAAGACAATCCTACATATCGGTACAGAGATTGCTGGCAAACTATCAAGATCATTTCAGGCAAAAATAATAAAACGTAGCTACATCTACAGCAAAAATGAAGCAGCTACCTAGAGCAACCAGCAGTTCCAAGGATCCAAGAATGCCCAGAGCACCTTTGGGCATGAATGAGGGGAACATTTTGTGTGGTGTGGAGCTGTTGAATGGGTTATCTTGCACTATCCATTTACTGATCCCTATGTTCTTGGCAACCGTTTAATGGTTTATTTGTTTTATATGTTCTACTACTGCAAGTAAAGCAGCTCAAGTGCCAATTAGTTCCTGTGCAGTTGGGTACAATGGTATCCATATGGTATCCATATCTCTGAAGTAATATTGTCAATGTTATTAATTTCTGTATGTTTATTATATTGTATCAAAAATAACAGTTAAAAAACAAAAGTTTGCCTTCTTAAAACAGAAGGTATTTACAATTCTTCATATTGGAGTGAACTCTGAGATGTCTACCCGGGGCATGAAATGTGTTGAATACAACCTCAGATTAACAACAACACATATATATTCCATTTATTTAAAATGCAGAAGTGTGTAAAAAATATCTAAAACAGCTGCCAGTCTTCCTGGGGGTGGATGCCCAAGTAAATTAACCTCAAGATCAGACCTTACAATGCTCAGAGAAACTGCAAAACAACCCCAGACTCAATAGACCTTAGTTTGCATGTTTAATGTTAGAGAGAACACCAAGGATTGAACTTAAAGAGAATCTGTACTCTGAAATTCTTACAATAAAAAGCATACCATTCTATTCATTATGTGCTCCTGGTCCCCTCTGTGCTGTTTCTGCCATTCTCTGCTGCAAACCTGGCTTGTAATTGCCAGTTTTAGGCAGTGTTTACAAACAAACTAACCAGCTTCTAATAGGCTCAGCTAAGCAGAGTGTGTTAGTCACACAGAGCCTGCAGGGGGTGTGTACAGCTTCTAGCTAATCACAAGCAGCCCTGCACATTCCAGTCTGACTGCCTCAGCCTGACTGTGCCGACTATAGAGAGAAGATTAGATCATATAACAGAGATAACACAGCTACTGTGCAATTAGGAAAAGCTGCAGTAAGCCAGACCACATTAGAAAAGGCATAGGAACTTATAGCATAGAAGAAATAAAGATAAACAATTTGTTACAGAGTCTCTTTAACCAAGGATCGATGCATGCGCAGTACAGTCACGCCGGCCGCCGTGATGACGCGAGGCGGCATGCGTGATGACGACTAATGTCATTTTCCAGGAAGAGAGGACCCGACACTCAAGCCCGGTGTCGCTGGGAGCCATTTGTGCGGAGAGACTGGTAGAGGAGCCAGGATGCAGCTGTGGGACCTCCCGACCTACGGTGGGCTGCAGAAAGCCCCAGGTAAGTACCAATTTCGATTATTTTCAGAGGTCAGGGTCCCCTTTAAGCCCTTTTTGTTCATTACATTATTTTCACTGGAGTTACTCTTTAAAGTTCATGAAAGCACAATTAACCACTTAAGGCATAATAGATGTTTATACACATCCTATCTGTGTGCTAATTACTGCAAATAAAATGTTTAATAAATGTCTATTCTGCCCGAAATGCACGCATTCTCAGGAGCAACCCACCCCAAAAGTGACCTCACAATGCCATAATTCCCAACCAACGTCCCTGTAAACAACCAGCATAACATTGGTGATGATTCAATCTATGTATAAATCACAGTTTGCAGAGTAATCAGTGTACACACAGTACTACTGTAGCCATAACTTCATATCTATTTCCTGTATGCTGCCAATGTTGTAAGTCCACAGTGTCCTTGTTGTCACTCAGGTAGTTTGAATTCTTGGTGCCACCCCATTGCCTTTATATACAGATTGACAGTGGCTACTGACGTTGCCTGTGGTCTGTGCTGAAGCGAATGGCGTGGATGAACAGTCCGCCTACCCGCTCTGATTTGCCAAGCAGGTGGACTTCCACAAAGTTGGGACAAGGTCCTCCAGCACCCGAGGCTGAGACACCAAAGTGCGCCCCCCATCCCTCCCACCCCAGCCGTCACACACTGATTGCTATTAGACTAATAGGTGTCCCAAGGCCCCAACCTCCCCAACACCTTAATCTCTAGTTATCTGGCTTGCAGTCACTGCCATGTATCCCCTTTTCTTATTTCTTTCTGCTTCAAACACAATTCGGAATGACAACTGAATGAATTGTGCGCCCCCTCCTACACTGCGCCCTGAGGCTGGAGCCTCTTCTGCCTCTGCCCGGCCCTGGACTTCCATACTGGAATCTAAGTTCCACTCAAACAGTCATCATCACTAAGGGAACCAACTACTCACTGGTTCCCAACTTGCCTGGCTCTCATGTCTGTGTCATGAGTGACCCGCACAAGGACACAAGCTCACATGTCCATTGCGTCACATTGCCTGGAAATGAGGAGAAGCTGAGAGCTCCTACCAACCCATCCATGGAGAGGGGGATTTGAGGGCAGCCCTCGTGCTGAGAGCTGACATCCATGCACGTTACTATGGGAAATGTTGCTGTGATACTACCACATTGTGATATAAACATCGCTCAGAGGAGCAGCCAGTGCAGGCTCCATTGGAAAATGCAATACAACAGCAATGTTCGGACTTTACTTATGTGCTGAAAAGGACAGGGAAGGAACAGGGAGAGGGTAATGGAGAAGGTAAAGGCAAGGAAAGGGGAAATAGGAGAAATGGGGGGGGGGGGGGGAGAAGGCATCCTCACCTGTGAACAAAAAAAAGAAAAGATCCTTCTTAGAAATGACATAATAAATCAATGTCAGGAGAAAGAATTCACAGTGAGAAACAATTAGACGTGTGAGACATATTTACATCTGATCCTGAAAAATAAATAAATTAAAAGTTAGAGCGCTACATTATTCATCTGTCCTCATCTTCCTCATCTATCTTTGATAAAGCAAGTCAGCAAATTATATTGAGCCCCTTGGGGTATACTACAGTGTGTCCGTTTCTGTCTGGAGAAGTCTCTTTGTCCTAGCTGCCACCCTGTCTAGGCTGGCTGACCTGTTCACTGACAACAGCTCTTAGCTGATTTGCTTTGTGATTGTTTTCAACAAAATAACCTGCCACAGGATTAACCTCTTGAGGACCGCAGTGTTAAACTTCCCTAAAGACCAGCCAATTTTTTGTAAAATAGGCCACTGCAGCTTTAAGGCCAAGCTGCAGGGCCGCACAACACACAGCACACAAGTGATTAAACCCCCCCCCCCCCCTTTTCTCCCCAGCAACAGAGCTTTCTGTTGATTGGGTCTGATCGCTCCCCCCATGTTTATTTTATGGTTTTTTATCAAATATTTATTTTATTATTTTCATAATAAATTTGTCTATTTTTTTTTCCTACTAAACCCACCCGCCCTCCCTCCCTCCGCCAGCCAATCACTGTGATCGGGGCTGTCATAGGCTTCAGCTGTCATAGGCTTAGATTGCAGTGCTGTACATGCTAATTAGACGGAAGTTTAGCCATCTAACAGTCTCCGTGCGGCGATTGCCGCTTGGAGACTGAAGGCGAAGCGGCTCCGTGCGGCTACCAACACGAGATGCGCGCACAGCGCCCGCGCGTTCTCCTGCAAAACCAAGCCCCAGAACTTTACGTCGATCGGCATTAGGCGGTCCTGCGGCTGCCACGCGGCCACGCCCATGACGCGGTCGGCAAGCAATTAAGAGGCCTATACACTGGTCGATTTCAGTCATCGATCAATGGCCGATTTGACAGGTCCGAATTGGCTAGGAATCGATGCAGCAGGAAGATTTCAATCGATTTGCTTGATGAGTCCAGATGACAAATCTAGGTCGGTCGGCTGCTGGCAGCAGACTGATGGCCCATAGAGTTGCGTTGGATCAAATGGTGCAATAACGCATTTTCTGAAATCTATTGGAAATCTGTTCCTAGTGTGTGGCACACATCAGATACATTCCTGTCAGATTCAAACTGACAGGAATCTATCTGATGGTCGAATCTGCTGCAAATCTATTAGTGTATGGCCATCTTTAGTGTAGTCTAAATTTTCTTGTATTTCTTTCGCCGCCCATGCTGTTCTGATGCCGCTACAGTGCTGTTGGAAGAAATTTTTAAAAGGTGAAGTAGTTTTACCTATATGTGCCAGATCGCATGGACACTTTACCATATACACGCACTGATCTGTGTTACAATTATAGTATCCTTTATTGTGTACCTCTTACCATTGTTGGGGTGGTAAAATTCATACATACTGTACATTGCAGTTGGCTCATTTAAAGCACCCATTCTTAGTTGAAAAAGCAAATTATTTTTTGTACTTTGGATAAGGGTCTTCCTGCAGTTATAATCCATAAGTTCTATAAGATAGCGCTAGATCTGGAAGCAAGCATGGGCCTCTCCCAGGAGCCTAAGCAACAACATTTTGATTGGCCCCCCTATGTTCACATCCTTTTCCCTTGCCTACTCCTAGTGACCCTCACCATCTTGCAAGGGTCATAAAACAGATGTGGACATATAAGCTTCATTCCCATAACAAGTATAGCCACAAAAACACCAGATCTGAAGGATGGACCCATTTATCAGAGGGAGTGAAGTAGTAGTTGGGTCCCCTTAAAGCTCTGGGCTGAGCTGCTCCCCTGTAGTTACGCCCCTGACCTCTCCTTGATTTCTGGAATGAGCATTTGATCACGAAGCAGGTGGTGAGCCAAGCGCCGAAGCTGGGTGCCACTATAGCACAAGTGCTATAGTACTTGCCCTGCGCAAGGGCAATTTTGGGATCTTGCGATCGCAGGATCCCAAATTACTTCTCCCTCTGAGTTGCTATGACTCGGAGGGGGAATAGCATTTAACGGTGCCGGGAATTTGAGCAGCAGCAGTGGGAGCCATCATTCGGCTTGCCCTGCGCCCAGCTTACCTGTATGTACCTCACATGCACGTGTTTCTTCAGCCTGTAGGATTTCAACCTTTGTGATTGTGGTTTACGTAACAAAACCAGAAGAGACATTTAAGAATTGTACAAATGGAATTCCTTTGTTTTGTCTCTGGCTACCACCACTGATGGCTATTTCCAGAGGCCTGGTTTTAGCCTTGTTTAAAGCTTGGTACAGGCCATGCAATTTCCCATCAGATAGATGGGTCGATAGATAATTTCTGACAGATCCACAATCGTTTTTCTGCTCGATTTTCTGATCACTTGTATTCAAATCGATCAGAAAAACGATCGGAAATCAGATCGGACCTGTCGGAAATTATCTATTCGACCCATCTATCTGATGGGATATTGCATGGCGTGTACCAGGCTTAACACTCTTTTTGGATATCACCTTTTTAGAAAACCTTCCTCCATTTCCTTCATATGAATGTTGCATAACTCAGCATCCCTGCAGCGAAGCAGGAAAAAAGTTTGCATGCGACAAGTGGACTAGATGGGTGCCGCCATAGGCACCAATACAAATTTGGGTGCCTGATATATATTGGGCACTGATACAGTGCGGCTATATATCAGGCATCGCAGGCACCCACATGGCGCTTTTCTGGGGCACATATTTAACTTTATTTTTCCTTTTTTGTGCAGTGTGGGGGCGGAGTTTGCAGTGTTAGCTAGGTAATGTGTGAGGGTGGTGGGGGTTAGCTTTACGGATTAGGTAGGTAGTTTGTGTCTGCGTGTGTTGGGGGGGGGGGGTAGTTTTAGGCATTAAGTAAGTAGTGCGTGTGGGTGGGGGGGAGTAGATTTAGGCAATGGGGAGGCAGTTAGGGTTAGGCGTCGGGTGGGGAGGGTTCTGTGTGAGAGTAGGATTGGGTTTGGCCATAGTAAAATATTGGGATTTAATATCGATATTTTACGTTTGTATTGTAAAATCTGTATCTAATAATGATATTTTACTATCGCCGTAACTACACCCCCAAATTTCCAGGTGCCCTTAGTTCACCAGTATGCCTCTGCTGATCCTCAGTAATCTGAGGAAATGAGATACTGGTAGTCCCTTACATATGTATTTGGGGTGGGAGCTCTCAAAGTATATGTATGCGTTTCTGTGCTTGGGTTTATAGTAAAGAGAAGTTGTGAGTATTCTATTTGTACATATGATCATCACATCAAGAAATGGAATCTGGGTGCAAGTTTTAGATTGAATACAATCCCTGGATAAATGTTGATAAGAAAAAACACAAAGTCAGTGAATAACTGTTCCACAATACAAAAATGTAATCGATATATCTGGTCCGCCAAAGTACATGGAGCTGGTATGATGATGAGGTGTATACATATCTTTCTTTAATATGAACCATAAATTAATTGGCAAAGACTGGTGCAGCCCATCACCACCCCCTACACTGTGTGTAAGTGTTTCATAAGTGTTTTTGTATAAAAAATAAATAAATATATATATATATATATATATATATATATATATATATACTGTATATACACCCTATATACAGTGTCTATTTTATTATTTCTCATAGCTTGGTGTGCAGTAATTTCACTTTTTTTAGGGGTGGGGGTTGAAGGAGCCCTAATTTTTTTTTCTGGGAAGTTTACTGATTTTAAGTCTTCCAGTGACACCATTGCTAGTTTTTTTTTTTTTGCTAATTTTAGTGTGGAGCATGCGCTTTCCCAGTACTACTTTATTGGTGCCCTGAGGCATTCCAGACCTTGTGGATTCTTATCAATGCATCCTGCTTCCCTTAGCCATCTACTTGAGCGCTGTGCACACTATTTCCTGTGTCGGGCATGGAGGAGGCCCTAGAGATTACCTGACAAGAGATAGAAAGGTGCAGTGGGGGAGGGTTTGTAACGGTGTGTGTGAGAGGTAGGTCTCAGTAAACCTGATGTAGCCAGGGCTGGTTCTAGACTTTTTGCTGCCTGAGGAAAACTTATGAGGATGTGCCCCCCCCCCCACCCCCCTCACCTGAATTGGAATGATCACACATTACCCGACAATGTGCATCGCACGTTATAGCTGCAGTGACCCCCCAGAAAACACCCTCAGTATAGGTAGGTAGCCAGGTATATGTGCCCCCAGTATTGGTAGCTAGTTACAGTTGCCCCAGTATAGGCTAGCCAGGTACAGTTGCCCCCAGTATAGGTTGGCCAGGCACTCCACTTCACTTCCTGTTTCTGCCTGGTGCTGTCCCCAGACTTCTGCCGCCTGAGGAAGTCGCCTCACTTGGCATCATGGGCGGACTGGGCCTGGATGTGCCATACTGTTAGGTCAGTGACTTCAAACAAACTTATGCTCTTGCCTAGCAGCACTGGAATTGAAGGTTCATACTCCAGTCTGGATATTATCCTTCATGGACTTTCTATGCTTCTGAGGGTGCTCCAGTTTCATCCCATAAATGAATAACAATTATAAGTTAATCAGCTTACACTCACAATAGTCCCTCTACTGCAGTATGGAAGTCAGACTGTAAGCTCAGCTGAGAGACAGCTAGAGATGAGAATTGTTCAGTGCACTCGCTAATGTGCATTGGAAGAATGATTATGCATGATAATGATAAGGATGATGATAATGATAGTAATAAGAATAATACAAAACCAGCCCTGTCTGTAAAGTAGATCACAACTTAATATCCATTAGAAACACAGGAAAAGTAGGGCCAGATGCCAGCTAACCAATCAGTATATCCTGGTTGTGAGAGAAAGCCATAAAAAAACTGATGAGTCTGTGAAGTGGACCTGAACGCTTGCACAGGACAGAAGGAAAACAGAGAATTGCACCCTGTATTTAGATAGTAACCAGGTGTATGTCCCTCTCATCTGTGACTAATCACAAGTGCCATTTGATCTGTCAGCTGTGTCAGTTGGCGGCCTAGGCAGAGCAGCTAATTTGTAAACACAGGATGCTAACTCTATTCCTGCTTCCATAAAAGCAGGAAGTAGACAAACTGCAGATTTATTGCAGTATTTGTATGAGCTGTAACAAGGAAATGTTTTTCATTTAGGCGAGTTACACACCAGGACGTTGCGTTTAGGGGACGTTATAGGGCACATAACGTGCCCCTAACGCAACGCCTGGTGCTCTCTGGTGTGGACGTCGGAGTGAGCCGCGTTGTGCAGCTCACTCTGGCGTCCGTAATGCCGTGATGCGTACTCTTGGACGCATGCGTCGTAATGTGGTCCCGCCCGGCCAATCGCCGCACAGAGCGGCCGCTCCAGGAAGTAAACACTGCACGTCACTGAGTGCAGTGAATATTAATTAGCCATGTGCCCGGCTGCTCTCCCCTCCTCCCCAACATGACTGAGCATGTGCAAACAGTCTAACGCGGCTTAGCCGCGTAGAATGCACAGCATGCAGCACTTTGCTGCGTTACAATGTAACACAACGAGGGCAGTGTGAACAGCCCACTCAGGGCCGGGCCGAGGCATAGGCTGGAGAGGCTCCAGCCTCAGGGCGCAGTGTAGGAGGGGGCGCAAAATACATTCAGCTGTCATTCCTAATTGTGTTTCAAGCAGAAAGAAATAAGAAAAGGGGATACATGGCAGTGACTGCAAGCCAGATAACTAGATATTAAGGTGTTGGGGAGGTTGTGGGCCCTGTGGCCCTCTTAGTCTAATAGCATTCAGTGTGTGACAGCTGGGGTGGGAGGGATGGAGGGGCGCACTTTGGTGTCTCAGCCTTGGGTGCTGGAGGACCTTGTCCCGGCTCTGAGCCCACTTGTGTTACATTGCTGTGCGTTGGGGGAGCGTTACAGGCTGCACTAACGTGCACCTGTAACGTCCCACTGTGCAAGAAGCCTAAAGGTTATTATGTTGCTTATCTTTTAGAGCAGAGAGGAAGTTCTGAGTTCAGGTAGTCCTTAAGTATAAGGCATGCATATGTGTGTGGTGCAGACATTATTAAAACTGAAATAGAAAACCAGACATCAGGGCTAGTGCTGTGCAGAAGCATAACTACAGAGGAAACAGCCTCTTCAGCCTCGGGGGGCCAAGGACCATGTTGGGCTTCAATTTCCTCTTCCATTCAGCACTATCTGCACAGAGTTTGTAAGTTCTCCCCATATCTGTGTGGGTTCCCTCCGGGCGCTCCAGTTTCCTCCCACATCCCCAAAACATACAGATAAGCTAATTGGCTTCCCCTACAATTGGCCCTAGACTACGATACATACACTACACAATTCATACATAGACATGACTGTGGTAGGGATTTAAGCTGTGAGCTCCTCTGAGGGACAGTTAGTGACAAGAAAAAAACATACTCTGTACAGAGCTGCAGAAGATGTCGGTGCTATATAAATGCTAATAATAATAATAATAAGACATAACAACAATAATAATACAGGGTAACCATAAATGTCTGGTCTGGTTCTCTGTCATTCTGCTAGAGATAGGACTGCATTGATACCTTCAAGATCTGGATGGTCATAGCCAAAATGGCCAACTTGGGTGCAAGCAGCACCTGGGATATTTGTGCCCTATCATAAGTACCCCTATTAAAATATAAAATAACAGGCATAGCTGGAAATTTGGACCTAGGGGTACCTGCCTGTATTTAGTGACGGCAGAGTTCTGCTGTTTATGCTGCCACAACATAACTCTAGGAATGGGGGGCTTGCTAGGAGTAGAAGTACGCTGGAGTTTGGCTACACTATAGCCGAACTGTGGTTCAAAATAGGGATGAGTGGGAAGGGAGGGAGGTTTGTGTAAGGAGTAAGTAGGGGGTGGATAGGGTTATGCATAGATAGGGGAGGGTCCAAGTGAGTATTAGGTAACATTTTGTGATGATACAAGGAGACCAGGGTTCCAATCTCGTCTTTTCCTGTTCAGAAAGCCTGCATCTACTCAGTAAGGAGACCTTGGGCAAGCCTCCCTAACACTGCTACTGCCTACTGAGTGTTCCCTAGTGGCTGCAGCTTTGGCTTTTGAGTCCTCCAGGAGAAAAGTGCAATATAAATGTTCTGTGTCTTGTCCACAACCACCAGAGAGTCATTGGATCTAGGCAACAGCAATGCTGCGCTACAGAAAATAGCTGTTCTGAAATTTAAGACAGACAAGGTAAATTGGACGCACTCCTCCACCATCTGTACATGAGGGGCAATCACGGTCAGCCCACCAGAGCACCGGCAGGCCCAATCAACTGTCTTCCAAGGAGACCAACACACTGTAAAGCAATTTTACTGAATTACTATGGCTGCCAAATCTGTAAGGACACATGTATTTGTTTAATTGAACATTCGTACTTCATAGCAACCACGCTTAATTAGCCACTGAATCCTATGGTACATAGGCTGGACTATGGGTTATACGATTATGGAAACTATCTCTTTGCCAGTGGATTCCCAGGATTATCACTGCGGATAATTTCTGAATCAAAAAAGCTGGTCTCTTTGGAAGAAAGATGACATGTAAGACAAGCAGCAGGGCACACCACACCCAGGGTGAAGTTACCAAATGAGCATCCTGGGTAATTGCCCCAGGGCCCCGAGCCGGCTTCCGGCCCTTACCCAAGTCCTGCCCCTAACTTAACTGTTGCTCCCCATGACTCCGTACATCCCGCCTTCATCTCAGCAGGGGCACATCTCCTCCGTGATCTGGTGCATGTTATTACGAAATAACATGCCTACGGGTCACAGAGAAGTTGTGGCCAGTGGTGTATGAAGCTGGGAAGCATGGAGCCATGGACTAGCAGAGGAGGGCCCATTGAGGGAATTTGGATTAAAGAAGGGGCCACTAATGTCACTTTAGGGAAGGACGGGTTAAGGTCTGCTGGAGAGAAGGTTCTACGGGTGCCAGATTAATTTTGCATGGGAGCTCCATTATAGCTAGAATCCTACCTGACCCCATTATCAATGGAAAAATGCAACAGTGAGCAATACAGGCTAGTGCTGAACAAGTCAGCACTAATCCTGCTTTGCATTTTTTTTTTATCTGGAATTAATGGAAATTTGAAACATAAGGAATATGGGAACAGCCATTATTATTTCTTCAGTTAAAATGCCTTATCTGCAAATGTATTTATCAAAAGCAAACTAGCAATGATACAATATTCAATCCAGGATAATTACAAGCATTGTAAATGATCTTTAAAAAGAAACACCTTAATTGTTTTTTTTTTTTTTTTATCAGTTACGGGACACACTTATCTTTAAGTTTTATTGCACGTTTTTTCTTCACATGTTTTCTGCACATCATATGATTTTTATGCAGAAAAACGTACTGGTACACGTTTTTACACAGCAGCTAATGTAAATGATAGTAAAAACGCACACGATGTGTAGAATTATGCTGCAGGATGTCATTTTATTTTCTGCGCGTGAAAATTGCATTCAAGTGTGAACCAGCCTGATCCCGGCTCTATATAAATTAATAATAATAATTAACAGGAGTTTTCAATTTAAATCATTTTTCTCTGTGCAGAAAATGCACAAAACAAATAGTGTTTCACATTTCTCTTCCCTACCTGAAACAATCCCAATCACACACAGTTTAGGACTGCTCTGTCCATAAAGCAGTGGACTGTTGCCAGAGATGTGAGGAAACACAGCTTGAATCATTTAGTATGTCTAGAACATCATCACTGGCTACAGGCTGAAACAAAAATGCAATTTTATTATAATAAAATCTTACAAAATGGATTTTGTCAATGATATATATCAAATTAAATATTAATAAGAGCAGAATTACGCTATAAGTACAGTGTCTGGTTGCCTCAGCTGTGTCTCTTCAATCAGCATTTATATATGTGTTTATCTCCATGCCTATCAATCAGTATATTCATTTCCTGACAGGTGGGCCTCTGCTAGAAGTGATAAAATGGGCTGGGTGCACTAAAGATCTCACATGTGAAAATAGCGTGCAATGTTCTGAAATTGCGATTGCCACACATCTAATGTATTTCAATGGCATCACATTTTGTGCATTCATATTCGCAATAACGATTTTTGGGTTTAAAACTTGGACAGCATGTCTGCTTATTTTCGTGTGCGAGTTACCACTCCAAACGCTCGTGTTGTCAGGTAAATGCAAAGCGTGATCTGCATTATTTTGACAAAACCTAATGTACCGCACCAGTGATGTGCCGATGTGAACATCCCATCAGTGGCGTACCTACCACAGGGCTGCAGGTGCTCACAGCACCGGGTGAAGCCATGGCTAGAGGTGCCGCTGTGGTGCTCAGCCACTGTGTTCTTCCACCTTAGACCTTTTTCTTCATAGCAACATTTGGGAAAATAGCAGCAGGCAGTGCATGTGACTGTACTACTTCCTGGATGCAGCACCCCTCCCACTTCCTGTCCCATGGGCAATGTGTTTCCTTGCTCTCTACACACAGCCTGCAGTGAGTGAATGTGAAGAGCAGCAGGGTGAGTAGAGAGAATGATTGCTGTGCTGCAGCTGGGACATTAGCAGGGAGAGGTGGAAGGATGTGTTTAGTGCTTCAGAAGTTGCCTGTCATCATTAGTAGCCATGTGCACTGGCTGCTGTAATACCAGAGTGCCCTGGACTATTGATTATTTATCCTGATCAGAGTCATTAATCAATAATGCAGGACAGTCTGCTTTTGCAAAAGCCAGTGATACAAGTGCTGACAGTCAACTTGTTTAGTGAGCAGAGAAGCAAGCTCCAGGCAATTTAGATTAGCTTGATTACATGTAATCTTATCTCTTTTTCAAGCTCCCCCTCCCACCCTGTTGTCTTCCTCCATGGCCCTTTCCTCTTTTCAGATTTCAGTGGCCTCTTTTAACAGCATGTTCCTGCCAAAAAGCACTGGTGAAGTTTGCAGTCCTGAAAACAGGTTTTCCTGCCATTTCTCCTCTCCCACTAGGCTCTCTGACTTGTGCCTATACCTCTTTATTCCCCTCCCCTTATGCATCCCCTTCTTTCGTATGTCTCCCTTTCTGACTGTCCTCAGAGGAGCTCACAATCTAATCATACCATAGTCATAGTCTTGTGTCCTACCATATTATTATTGTGTATTTATATAGCACTGACATCTTCTGCAGCACTGTATAGAGTACAGTTTCATAGCGGTCAGCTCTGTCCACATCCTGATGACTCCTTTTCCCCAAAAATCCCCTAAAATTTGCAGCAACACACTCGCCGCCCCAACCCCTTAACCCTCCCATCAAAAAATGGTGGAGTTTTTCAGGTGTGTGTGTGTGTGGGGGGGGGGTGTTTGTAATTCAGCACCGGGTGTCAAATTCCTTAGTTACACCACTGCATCCCATAGAAATATAATTGCATCACATTAGGATGTGAATATGTTGGCTGTTGTGACAGAATTTAGCACCCTAAGTGTTCTGTAGTGCAATATTTATCCTATATATACCGGTAATAAAAACTAAGTACAATAACCCCTGAAATGGAACAGAACAGAACATCTCGCTCTCATTTTCTGTCCTTGTTTTTGCCACACATCTGAAGTAAGAGATTTAGAGCCATTTACTGTAAAATAATATTATATTTATAGAAGAGGTGAGGTTGTTCTGAGTGTATTGGGGAGGTTGCTGCTCTTTTATTTCGAGCACCACATGCAACGTGTATGAGATTTCCTAAGTGTCAGGAATGATCAGAGCTTCAAAAAAATCCCTGGTCAATGAGACATTCAAGTACTGCAGCTAGGGCATTGCAGTCCCATTCAGACAGTAGATTTCTGTTCAATTGTCATACAGGCTTCTTAGGTTATGTGATGATTTGCCAGTTCCTTATTTAGATTATGTGACATACAGACTTATAGGTGGCAGGCTTTGGAAGCTGCGGGAACCCCAAAACAGTTCAGGGAGATTGGGTTTTTCCCCTTTACTAGAGTATTAGCAGAGCACTTTGAAAGACAACCAATAAGGCATATAAGCACCTTTAAGCAGCTTAGAAAATTGAAAGTGAAGAAAGGTCAACCTTGTGGTTGGACTAGCAGCCAACTTGTCTAATTGGCCAGTATAAGTAGTCCAGGACGGTATGGTGCATGATGAAATACCACCAGCAACCATAGATCAGATATACCAAAGCAACAAGTTCCACCAGGGATGGGACACCATAGCAGCAATATTGACTTCTACAGGGTTTGAGTGCCAGTCCCCCAGGGCTACAAATGGGACCTCTGCTCACCCTCCCTCCCTGTTCCTGAGCAAATGAGGTAGCTTAGCTCCCCAGTGAACTCTGGTCATTCCTCCTCATGTCAACTTGGTCTCCATAGCAATAGCTCACTGGGTTTAAAACAGCATAGCAGAATCATTCTCTCTGCAGTCCTTAACCCCCAGCTACTCCCTCTATCCAAGCAGGACAATGATGACTGTATGGATGCGATATCTTCTGAGAGAGTGATGCAGATGTGCTGTTTGAAATGGACCTGCTTTACTGTCACTTAGTGGACCTGGTTGGGACACGATGTGACAGAAGGTTTACCAGAGGCCATTGTGAGGAGTTGTAGGGACATTGTTCCAAAGGTAGGATCAGTTCATGACCCCCAATTGACCTTAGGCAATAGCGTCATATGACTATGGTAGTGGTTAGATTGAGATCCTCTGAGTGGCAGCTCGTGACATAACTAGTTATTCTATGCGAAAAATTCTGTGAAAGATAAAATCACTATATAAATACACTATAATAATAACTATAGCAATAATTTCCTGGATGTGCCATCGCAGTTGCTCTATTATATTATTGAGTAATATTGCAATAGCTCTGCCAGCTTCGATTCCACTACTGGTGCCTGCTGTTTGGCATTATGCCCAGCAGCCTGGTGGCAGTCATGCTCTTGCTCAATATTCTGTTTTTACACTGTGATTACATGTAGGCTCTCCACCATAAGAGCACACTCAAAATACATTTTTTTTTCCATTCTAAAAGACCAGGTGAGTCCCTTTCACAGTACATCCCATTCAGTCAGCCACATAGAATCAGTACTTGTTGCTGGGGTCCAGGGATGAGCAGAAACTATGCCAGTGCGAATTTACGCTTTGTAGTTCGCATCTATGCATCGTAGTTCGTAGATGTTGTTCTAAAACTACGCTTACGAATTTACGCGTAGCAAAGTACCGATACGTGTAGCTTACGCCCACTATGCGTAGTTAACATGTGTATTGCGTAGTGAACTCCGAATGCGTTACTCGCGGCTAATTTTCCGCATGCGGTTGTATGCTTACAAATTTACGCATTGGAAAAGGGAATGTACGCATAGAAGAGTTCACGGTATAAGCATTTAAAGAGGAATTCATGTGTAAAATTTTCTGCATGCGGGCATAAGCATCCGCATACACTACGCTTTGCGCTACACGTAATTGCGTATTTTATTATTATTATTATTATTATTATTTAGTATTTATATAGCGCCGACATATTACGCAGCGCTGTACAGTGTATATATAGTCTTCAAAATGCATATGGAGGGAATATTTGATTTCGCAGCCGTAGTTTGGCGAAGCGTAATTGCGTAAAACTACGCATAGTTCCAGCGTAGCGAAGTTGGCTGACTACGACCATCCCTGCTGGGGTCAATTGGCGTGCATGCATCATTCCCTTACTATCAACCTTTATGTGACATATACGGGCCTTTCATGGAGCTGAGAAAATTGAAATGATGAAGAAGAGGGATGAGTCAATGAAACCCTTGGAAGGGGACAAGGCAATAAATCAACATTACAGTCAAGGAGTTCTTTTTTCATATCTAGACGTCTCTATGAGACCATTTGTGTAGTGAATGATTCTGCTGTGGAATACAGAAATGTCACTCTTTGTTGGCAATGGCATATGTACGCTCAGGATTGTAGATCGGATCAACACAATAGGTGATTCTTGTTTGGAGGAGAATACATCTTAAAATGAAGAAGAACAAAGCAAAAGATGTGAGCTTGCTTGGCTGAGAATGACAATTTCTTTATAATAAAGTGCTACAATACCCTACAAACAGAAACAGAAAGACACATCGAGTTGTTCTTTAAATGTCAACACAGGAACAACAAAACAGAGAGTCGGCATTAAAGCAGATTCCCTTGTCATTCCAACGCGGCATCACCTTGGCTTGATGGCTGACGTCTCCCCTCATCGTCTTAATTTACCTCCCTTTCTCTTCGATCTTTTATTCAGCACTCTCCTTTTGTTGTGATTTTCTTCTAATTACTTTATAACAGTTGCCATGGCAACACAAGGCCTATTCTGAACTTTCGCTCCCCTGATGTGGCTTTGAATTAGTATATCTACGCTTGATCACTGCGCTCTTTTCTCGCACGCCCAATTGTCAGTGAGTTGGGTCCTTTTGTTCATTCATTCTTTTGTCTAATACATCACTGGAGAAGGCGCCAATGGTGAGACCAAGATACAGTGTGTTTATAGTGAGGACGTTCTCAGGTATGCTGGGTGTGATTGAGCCTTTTGTTAAATGCTGCAGATTGCACTATCCGCAAATGCCAACATTGCCCGCGTACTTCTCAGAAGTGATAATAAAGGAAAAAAAATGTTGATAGAATTTTAAATTGGAACATCACAATGTATGTGATAGTGAATGAACAGCTTGCACATCAAATGATTTATAGAACTAAATAATTATTGATGTAGACTTGGTCATTCTAGAAGAGCATAGTAAAATACCCAGAAGTGATTTGCATCCAAGATGTCCAGCAAAGGCCCACCATGATGAAGTTCTTACTTTGAAAAAAAAAAGACAGTAAGTGGCATCCTCGGCAGCGAGAATTTTGGTGCTGCAATAGGCCATAATGTACATTAAAGCTATAGTGGCATTCGGTGAGTAATTTGGATGCCAGCAAAAGACAGAGCCTATAATATGATAAAAACATTGCGTCGTACCCCCAATGAACGACACTTTGGAGGGGGAATAATAATACATGCCGCCAGAAAATTTGCCACAGCTGGGTGAGCCGTTTATCAGCTTCACCATATGCCAAAATTCCCCAGAACCTTCATTACATGTATGCACTTGGCAGTACCATAGCCTGCATTGTTGATTGCGACTCTGACACGCCAAGGTGCTTGGATTCAGCGCAATCAGCAATTTATTGAGCTGAACTCAGCAAGCGGTGGCACAATGGTACTATGATCAGGAAGGGCTGGTTCAGAGCTATGACTATCACTCAGCAAGCATGTATTAAACATTGGTAGGTAAGGTTAGAGTTAGTGTTGGTGTTCGAATTTGGCATAGCCAATTAAAAACACCAGAATTGTTCCATCTGCTGCTGTTCATCACCAAATAAAAGAACAGTGTCAGAAGGCTGGCACTGGTTTACGAGTCACATTGTGCATCACGTGACCCTGATATTTTACATTGGAGTCATGTGAAACAACGTCACTTGCAAGTCAGTAGACTTCTCTTGACTCTGTCTGGAGAAGGTGCTGAACAGTGGCAGATGTGTGTATTTGGGTGTTTCAAATCGGCTATGCCAAACTCGAACACCAACACTAGTGATATTGTATGAGAGGTAGTTTTAGATGTAGTGGCAGTTAAGTTAGTGGTAGAAGTAGCAGCAGTGACATTAGTGTAGGTGTAGTGGCAGTGAGGTTAATGTTAGGTGCAGTGGCATTGAGGTTAGCGTTAGGGATAGTGTCCAGGCAGACCGGCAAGTAGAAGAAGGGGGGCACAGGCAGAAGGACATAACCACTAGGGACTTGGTGACGTGCGATGCAACCAAATAGAAGAAGAAGATTACCAGCTTGATCACCTTCCTTGACTCCTCCTAGGCTGCCTGCGTCAGATGTCAAGTCACCGTCACCGCCGCGTGATGACACCTGATGTCCTGTAGTGGTACTGCAGGCTGTTAGTGCGTGGCGCCCCTTAGAGGAGTCAGCTTTTTCCGGGCTCTCTTCACCTGTGTGTTTTCCTGGTCCCTGCTTCCTTGTGGATGAGTGACTGGTCACTAGTAAGTAGGCAGATATACGTGTGACCTGTGACTGTGTGACAGTCCCTAAAGAGTAAGGGTTCGCAAATCTACGGGGGTGGGGAGGAAGGGGCGCAATTTTTACACCCTCACCCTGGATGTAATTTGGCCTAGAAACTGCCCTGATAGTGGCGGTGAGGTTAGTATAAGGTGTAGTGGCAGTAAGGTTAGTGTAGCAACAGTGAGGCGCAGCAGTATTAGAAGGGCTAGTGTTAATAGGAGTAACAGTAGTAGGAGAGCTAGTGTTAAGTGTAGCAGGAGTAGGAGGGTTAGTGTGAGAGAAGGCATTAGGAGAAGAGTTTGATGCAAGCTTTATGTTAACCATGGTATAATATTGGTAACATGAATATACTAATATTAATACTATTACTAAACTGATTAGCATCTACCGTATATACTCGCATATAAGCCGAGTTTTAGGGACAAAAACATGTCCCAAAAGTGTGTGTGTGTGTGTGTGTGTGTGTGTGGGGGGGGCTTATATGTGAGTCATGAATGTAGTGACCCCCACCTGAGCGTAGAACCCACCACAAATAATCAGCTATGTGATGATGGCCGCGTGATCCCTCCAGTTACGTGCTCACTGCTTAGTGCTGCACGTTCAAGCAGGTGGCCATGTTATTCCCCAGTGCGCCGCCAGACAAGAGTGTCTGGCAGGTTTGATGTGTCCGCTGTGTCTCTCTCTCCCCCCGAGTGTCTCCGCAGATGTGTGCCTCCACTTACTGCCAGGCTGCCGAGACTCCTCTGTAACTGAAGTCCATAGCAGTCTTGTCTCTATGATACTTGCGTCAAGCAAGGCGCCACTAGAGGGTGTCATAGCAACGAGACTGCTATGGACTTCAGTTAGGGAGAAGTCTCAGTGGTCTGTCGGTAAGCAAATGAAGCCGCACTACTTTGCACACATCTGCGGAGACACTTGGAGGGAGAGAGTGACGCAGCGGTCACATCAGAGCTGCCAGACATTGCCTGGCGGTGCGCTGGTGATAACACGGCCACCTGCTTGAACGCGCATTTCCATCTGCACCAATCCAGCATTTCCTATGCTCAGCTTATACTCGGGTCAATCTTTTTTTTTTGGGGGGGGGGGGTTCAGGTAAAAATTGGGGGGTCGGCTTATATGCGAGTACATACGGTATACTAAATATATGCCACCATGAGTGTGTTACATTGCACACTGCACAGCAATGCCTCATCAGCAGTAAAACTTTATTAGGTGGAGGTGTGTTCTGGATTGGCTGGTCAAAAACAGTTGTTGCCACTACCAATTGCTGAACCTCTGCCACCCATGCATCGCTCTGTCCCACTATGCCTCCTCCTGTACCCCTTTTTGTCTCCCTCTGTTCCCTTCTGCCATTAGCTATCCCTGCTCCCTTCTTCGCTCCACCTCCCCTCCGGAGTCCAGTGCTGAACCTGTGCAACAATCCTGTCTGTCTCCTGCTTCCTCTAGTGCTGACACCTCACGCTACATGTGTAATCATGCTACATGCGGTAGGAGATGCTGGACACTAGTGTAGGAGTGGTGAGCAGACAGGTGAAAGCACAACACTGGACTCCTTCGGAGAGGTGAGAGCACAGCTTCTGCTGTGCTATACTCTGCATTTACCCACTGGGCTGGGGTAGTGCAGGAAGTGGGTGCACAATGAAACGCAACAGGCAGTGCTGGGCCGAAATTACGCATTAGCGTAATTACGCATCGTAATTCACTACAAATGCACCGTAAGCATTACGTGTAAGGTTACGGTACTACACGTAATTAATTACGCGTAGACCGTAGGTTACGTTATTACGCGTAACAAATTACGCGTAAGACAGTAAACTCCTATTGAAATTACACAGTCTGCCGTAATCGCGTAATATTACGCTCCCGTATAATATAAAAAAGCCGCCGACTTTAACCACTTAACATCTCAGTCGTTTTCAGCTTATGCATCCGAGCAATGTTCACCTCCCATTCATTAGCCTATAACTTTATCACTACTTATCACAATGAACTGATCTATATCTTGTTTTTTCCGCCACCAATTAGGCTTTCTTTGGGGGGTACATTTTGCTAAGAGCCACTTTACTGTAAATGCATTTTAACAGGAAGAATAAGAAAAAAAATGAAAAAATTCATTATTTGTCAGTTTTCGGCCATTATAGTTTTAAAATAATACATGCCTCCATAATTAAAACCCACGTATTGTTATTGCCCATTTGTCACGGTTATTTCACCATTTAAATTATGTCCCTATCACAATGAATCTGGACAATATTTTATTTGGAAATAAAAGAGCATGTTTTCCGTTTTGCATACATCACTATTTACAAGCTTATAAAAAAAAAATAGAGAGAAATATTTCATCTTTACATAGATATTTAAAAAGTTTAGACCCTTAGGTAAATATTTATGTGTTTTTTTTTTTTTTATAGTAATGTTTTTTTTTTTTTTTATTAAACATTTTATGTGGGCATTTTTTGGGAGGGTGGGATATAAAAGTGTTTTATTTGGGGAAATATTGGTGTATTGTAATGTTTTTGGCCATTTACTTGTAGTTTTACTTTTTGGCCACAAGATGGCAATTTCGATTTTTTTCACATGACGTCACTCTAAGCTTACAATGTACGCTTAGAAGGACACAGCTTCAGAAAGAGCAAAGCTTCCGAGAGAAGCTGTCGCTTTTTCAGCGGGGGAGAGGAATCAATGATCGGGCTCCATAGCCCGATACATTGATTCCGTGGCTACCGACTCCGCGGCCGGGAGTGCGCGTGCACGCGCGTGATCAGCTGCGGGAGCGCGCCTGTCCTCCTTGACGTTTTTATACGTCAAGGAGGACAAAGTGGTTAAGGGTTAATAGCAAAGCCCCCTTAAGTGCTAAGGGCCTCAAATTTGGAGAATATATTAAGGAGATCAGAAGGAATAAGAGGAAATTTTTTTTTTTCAAAAAGACCTTATAGTTTTTGAGAAAATCGATTTTTAAGTTTCAAGGGCAAAAATGTCTTTTAAATGCGGAAAATGTCCATTTTTTTGCACAGGTAACAATAGTATATTATTTTCATAGATTCCCCCAAGTGGGAAGAGTTTTACTTACTTCGTTCTGAGTGTGGGAAATATAAAAAAAAACGACGTGGGGTCCCCCCTCCCAGACCTCTTTAACCCCTTGTCCCCCATGCAGGCTGGGATAGCCAGAATGCGGAGCACCGGCCGCGTGGGGCTCCGCACCCTGACTATACCAGCCCGCATGGTCCATGGATTGGGGGGTCTCGAAAGGGGAGGGGCAGCCAAGCTTTCCCCTCCCCCTTCGAGCCCTTGTCCAATCCAAGGACAAGGGGCTCTTCTCCACCTCCGATGGGCGGTGGAGGTGGAGGCCGCGATTTCCTTGGGGGGGTTCATGGTGGCATCTGGGAGTCCCCTTTAAAAAGGGGTCCCCTAAATGCCCACCCCCCCTCCCAGGGGAAATGAGTATAGGGGTACTTGTACCTCTTACCCATTTCCTTTAAGAGTTAAAAGTAAATAAACACACAAACACTTAGAAAAAGTATTTTAATTGAACAAAAAACATAACCACGAAAAAAGTCCTTTAATATTCCTAATTAACCATTAATACTTACCTGTCCCTTTAAATAAATGATCCCTCGAAATAGCCTCGGAAATGTTCTATCAGTTACAATGTAACAAAGGTATTACAATGTAACAACTTTGTTACATTGTTACTACGCCGCACCCGACATCACTCGCCGCTCAGCCGCCGCATACACTTACGCGTCCGTGCAGGACGCTAAGTCCCCGCCGGCTCCCGCAGTCCAGCCCGCCCACATCTGTCACCCACATGTGAGTGACATGTGGGAGAGGCGGGGAGGGCAGCGGGAGCTGGCGGGACTAAGCGTCCTGCACGGAGTCTGGACTCGACAGAGCTCTGAGCTATATAGCTCAGAGCTCTCTAAGCATCTTTGTATTTGGGCTCCAAGGAGCCCCATTGGTCCTTAGCAGACCAATAGGGTTCCTTCTGATTTAAAGGAACCCCATTGGTCTGCTAAGGACCAATGGGGCTCCTTGGAGCCCAAATACAAAGATGCTTAGAGAGCTCTGAGCTATATAGCTCAGAGCTCTGTCGGGTCCGTGCAGGACGCTAAGTTCCGCCGGCTCCCGCTGCCCTCCCCGCCTCTCCCACATGTCACCCACATGTGGGTGACATGTGGGTGACAGATGTGGGCGGGGTGGAGAGCGGGAGCCGGCGGGGACTTAGCGTCCTGCAAGGACGCGTAAGTGTATGCGGCGGCTGAGCGGCGAGTGACGTCGGGTGCGGCGTAGTTACAATGTAACAAAGTTGTTACATTGTAATAACTTTGTTACATTGTAACTGATAGAACATTTCCGAGGCTATTGCGAGGGATCATTTATTTAAAGGGACAGGTAAGTATTAATGGTTAATTAAGAATATTAAAGGACTTTTTTCGTGGTTATGTTTTTTGTTCAATTAAAATACTTTTTCTAAGTGTTTGTGTGTTTATTTACTTTTAACTCTTAAAGGAAATGGGTAAGAGGTACAAGTACCCCTATACTCATTTCTCCTGGAAGGGGGGGGTGGGCTTCTGGGGGACCCCTTTTTAAAGGGGACTCCCAGATGCCACCATGAACCCCCCCCCCCCCCCAGGAAATCGCGGCCTCCACCTCCACCGCCCATCGGAGGTGGAGAAGAGCCCCTTGTCCTTGGATTGGACAAGGGCTCGGAGGGGGAGGGGAAAGCTTGGCTGCCCTTCCCCTTCCGAGACCCCCCCAATCCAAGGACCATGCAGGCTGGTATAGTCAGGGTGCGGAGCCCCACGCGGCCGGTGCTCCGCATTCTGGCTATCCCAGCCTGCATGGGGGACAAGGGGTTAAAGAGGTCTGGGAGGGGGGACCCCACGTTGTTTTTTTTATATTTCCCACACTCAGAACGAAGTAAGTAAAACTCTTCCCACTTGGGGGAATCTATGAAAATAAAACACTATTGTTACCTGTGCAAAAAAAACTGCCATTTTCCGCATTTAAAAGACATTTTTGCCCTTGAAACTTAAAAATCGATTTTCTCAAAAACTATAAGGTCTTTTTGAAAAAAAATTTTTTCCTCTTATTCCCACTGATCCCCTTAATATACCCTGGGAATTTGGTGTTCCTAAATTTTAAGCAGGCTTGGCTATTAACCGTTAAAGTCGGCGGGTTTTTAAATGTATATATTTTTCCTTTGAAACTTTAACATCGATTTTCTCAAAAACTATAAGGTCTTTTTTAAAAAAAAAATTTCCTCTTATTCCTTCTGATCTCCTTAATATATTCTCCAAATTTGAGGCCCTTAGCACTTAAGGGGGCTTTTCTATTAACCCTTAAAGTCGGCGGCTACCTAACAATGATCCATGCGTCAACTTTTCCGCTTGGGAGCATTGCCTTACGCATTAATTGCTAGTAGTGAAATAATGCGTAAGGCAATAACGTAACAACCTGCAGTACGGTATTCTTACGCGTAATTGCGTAAGGGCCATGTGTAATTACAGACATGAACCGTAGATAAATGTCTACGCCGTAAGCGTAATTCCGTAATGCGTAATAGCGTAAAATTACGCGTAATGATCCGTAAGCGTAGATTTTTCCATTACGACCAGCACTGGCAACAGGGTCCGCCAATTGTTTGTTTCTCAGGGACTCCCTGTGTTATGCATCCACCCTATACAGCAAATAGTTCATATACTTTGGAGGAGGGGTTGTTTTTTTTTTGGGGGGGGGGGGCACAGGACTTCTTGACTGAGGTGAGTAAAAGACTAGAAACAGGCCTGGGAACAGATAAAAAGATGAACAGATAAAAAGTTAATAGTTCAAGATTAGACTATTTAGAAAATGGTCGTGATTCAGCTGAGACATCAGTTTGTCCCGCAAAAAACAATATATAGATCATTTCGGTGTGATAAGTAGCAGTAAAGTTATTGGCAAATGAATGAGAGGAGTGTGATATGTAAAAATTGCTGTGGTTTTTAAGGCCAGTTTTACACGTTGCGTTGCGATACAGTGCGATGCTCCTGCCACATCACATTGCATCACAATGCAAAAAATGTCAATCATATGACTGTGGCAAAGTGCATCAACAGGAAATATGCATAGCGCTGCCCCCGTTGGACAGAAAGTACGTTACTGGGATTCAAATCGGTCTTCGCATGAGCACCAAGACGCACTGCACTCCGCCATGTGCATCGCCCTTAGACATGCATTACTCGAGCTCTGTGCGTTGAATGCAGTGCTTGCGGTAACATGCTGCAGGTCTTGCGTCGGATCAGATAAGAAGTGGAAAAAACACCTTGTGAGACCATGAAACACCCATAAAGAAAGAAAAAAGGAAATGTTGAACAGGAAAACATAAAGCAATGAACAATTAATATGTTAATCTATCATTGTTGCTTTAGATTGAAATACAACAGCTCACTGGTTAAAGGAAAAAAAATTCATGATAGCATATTGTTACTGTTAAGTCCTGAGAAAAATATTATATTAACCTCTACCGTACCACGGGTCTCTGGCCCCTTAAGGACCAAGACTTTTTCCCTCAATTACGAGTTGTGATCACTGTGATTGGCTTACAGTGATCACAGGTCGAGCTCTGCTGTCAGCGTGCATCATTGGCACAGACGAAGGGACCAGCGTGTGTGCAGTGCATACAGAAGTTAAAATCTACGCTTTGGAAGGGATAAACAGACATAATCAGGGCATAGATTTCAACTAGTTGGGTCCAGAAGTATAAATCTAAAATGCCTTTCTTAGGAGTAGAGATGGCCCGAACATGTAATTTTCCGTTCGCAAACTTGCCGCAACCGTTTGCGAATGGCCGAACCACACAAACCACCATACACTTCAATGGGCAGGCAGATTCTAAAACCTATAGAAATGGTTTCTGGCCACAAAAGTGATGGAAAAGTTGTTTCAAGGGGCCTAACACTTGGACCGTGGCATCCATGGCAAAAGTTGCACCAAAAATTATGTAGTTGACGCAGAGTTGTGCTTTAATCGCTAAAGGGCAGAAATCATATTACATTCCTAAATTTGTGGTATAAACAAACGAACAAACAAACACAGAACATTTATATTGCGCTTTTCTCCTGGCGGACTCAAAGCGCCAGAGCTGCAGCCACTAGGACGCGCTCTATAGGCAGTAGCAGTGTTAGGGAGTCTTGCCCAAGGTCTCCTACTGAATAGGTGCTGGCTTACTGAACAGGCAGAGCCGAGATTCGAACCCAGGTCTCCTGTGTCAGAGGCAGAGCCCTTAACCATTACACTCTCCAGCCACTTAAAGTGCTTTAAATTGTCCGGCGTGTGTGCATCAGGTAGTGTAAGGGTTAGGCCCGCTTCACACTAACAGACTAAACGCCGTGTTTTCCGCACCGCAAACATCCGCAAAGAGCTTTAATTTATGAAGTGCGCGCAGTAAAGCGGCCCAAAAATCCATTTCTCCACAGAGCCTGTCTTAGCACCCAGGTCATACAGATACTCATCGATGACTTGTTCTTGTTAAAACGTCATGATGAGCATGAAATTGCAGCATCTGGCTGTTGCAAATCAAGCGCCTCACTGGCATGTTTTTTTGCCGCTGAATCTCAGTAAGCCGCACTGTGGCCGTGTACAGGGTCGGCCCTAGACTTTTTGCCGCCTGAGGCAAAAAAAAAATTTCCGCCGCCACCCCCACGAGGGCCGCCGAGCTGGAGGGGTAGCTGGCAGGACGGGGGTATTGGGCCTAGCGGCGGGGAGGGGGTCGTACCCCCCCCTCCCTCGCCTGGGTCCCCCGAACTGCGCTCCCCTCCAGCCTTACATAGAAGAAGCAGCCGCTATTTGTAAGACGCACGGGCGGGGAGGACTCACCTCTTCCCAGCGTGCGCTCCACTGACATCACTTCCTGCAGCGTTGCAGGAAGTGACGTCAATGGAGCGCACGCTGGATCGAGGAAGAGGTGAGTCCTCCCCGCCCGTGCCTCTTACAAATAGCGGCTGCTTCTATGTAAGGCTGGAGGGGAGCGGAGGACGGGGGACCCAGGCGAGGGAGGGGGGGGGTACGACCCCCTCCCCGCCGCTAGGCCCAATACCCCCGTCCTGCCAGCTACCCCTCCAGCTCGGCGGCCGGCTCCCCGCACGGACGGGCGGATGCCGCCCCTGGAAATTTGCCGCCTGAGGCAAAAGTTTCACCCCGCCTCATGAGCGGGCCGGCCCTGGCCGTGTATGGACATCAGCAGAGGCCAGAATGTGGTTGTCATGGGATATACATTTTACATACAAAAAATGTTTGTTTGTTTTTTTAAATGTTTGATGCAGCTGCGGTGGTGATGGTTGGGGACACTGAAAAGAGATACGGTGACTTGGCTCTGCACATGATGGTGCAGTTTTAAATACAAATGAATTTGAAAAAAAAAATTGCAGTCACTGTAGCAGAGGCCAGATAATGTCATGGCCATGTACATTTTACAAACTAAATTTAATTTAGTTTTTTTTTTTTTTTTTAGAAAATAAATGTTTGTTGCATGCCTGGTGACTTGAGTGACACTGACAAGAAATGCATTGACTTGGCTCTGCACATGATGGGGCAGGTTTACATAAAAATGTAATTTGAGAAAAAAAATATTGTTGCAGCCACTGTAGCAGAGGCTAGACAATGTCCTGGCATATACAGTACATTTTACAAAGATGTTTTTTTTTTTTTTAAAGAAAATAAATGTTTGTTGCATCCTTGGTGAGTGACATAGACAAGAGATGTGTTGACTTGGCTTTGCATATGTACTGTATGTGCAGGTTTGCATACAAATATAATTTGAGAAAAAACAACATATTTTTGCAGCCAATGTCGTAGAGGCCAGACATTGTCATGAGCCATGGCATATACATTTTACCGAAAAAATGTTTTAAAGTTTGAAAATACCATATTTTTCGCCGTATAAGACGAACTTTTTCTCCCCCAAAAATGGGGAGAAAAAGTCCCTGCATTGTATATGGCAAAGGCAGGGAATCCCCGACTTACAAACGCCCGCCGATACGAACCGCGACCCACCGACACATCGGGAACTCCCTGCTAGTGTTGGGCGAACAGTGTTCGCCACTGTTCGGGTTCTGCAGAACATCACCCTGTTCGGGTGATGTTCGAGTTCGGCCGAACACCTGATGGTGTTCGGCCAAACCGTTCGGCCACATGGCCGAACTAAGAGCGCATGGCCGAACGTTCCCCGAACGTTCGGCTAGCGCTGTGATTGGCCGAACGGGTCACGTGGTTCGGACCCGAACGCGCTCTGATTGGCCGAACTGTCACGTGGTTCGGGTAAATAAATACCCAAACCACGTCATATCTCCGCCATTTGTCTGTGGGTTTAGCTTTGGGTAGGCAGGCAGGGTAGTTCGGGCTCCAGCCACGCTAGCCAGGGTCCCCCCAGTCATTGTGTCGCTGCTGGGAATAGTAGTACACCGCTCGCTCAGCCACACTATATAGCATTCTGTTTACTGCCACTCTGTGTACCTCGGTCAGCCACACTATATAGCATTCTGTTTACTGCCACTCTGTGTCTGCTGGGAATAGTAGTACACCGCTCACCCGCCACTGTATAGCATTGTGCTCTGTGTCGCTGCTGGGAATAGTGGTACACCGCTCACTCGCCACTGTATAGCATTGTGCTCTGTGTCGCTGCTGGGAATAGTGGTACACCGCTCAGCCACACTATATAGCATTCTGTTTACTGTTCTGTGTCTGCTGGGAATAGTAGTACACCGCTCGCTCAGCCACACTATATAGCATTCTGTTTACTGCCACTCTGTGTCTGCTGGGAATAGTAGTACACCGCTCACCCGCCACTGTATAGCATTGTGCTCTGTGTCGCTGCTGGGAATAGTGGTACACCGCTCACCCGCCACTGTATAGCATTGTGCTCTGTGTCGCTGCTGGGAATAGTGGTACACCGCTCACCCGCCACTGTATAGCATTGTGCTCTGTGTCGCTGCTGGAAATAGTGGTACACCGCTCAGCCACACTATATAGCATTCTGT
This sequence comes from Hyperolius riggenbachi, assembly GCF_040937935.1. Taxonomy (NCBI): domain Eukaryota; kingdom Metazoa; phylum Chordata; class Amphibia; order Anura; family Hyperoliidae; genus Hyperolius; species Hyperolius riggenbachi. The sequence continues at coordinate 215,426,914 of NC_090651.1, read as the reverse complement.
TTACTGTTCTGTGTCTGCTGGGAATAGTAGTACACCGCTCGCTCAGCCACACTATATAGCATTCTGTTTCCTGCCACTCTGTGTACCTCGCTTAGCCACACTATATAGCATTGTGTTTACTGCCACCTGTTTATTGAACCTCTCATCTTTATTACATTTATGACTGCATGGCGGCAAAAAGCATTGCTATATCCGCACGCTATTTGTCCTCATGCAAGGCCTGGGATGTTGTGTCTCAAAAAGCGTGGCCTTCTCCTCCTGCGGCTCCTCCTGTTCCCTCACGTGTGCTGCTGCTGCTGCTGCTGGGTTAGCGTTTCCGGTCCCTGTTTATTGAACCTCTCATCTTTATTACATTTATGACTGCATGGCGGCAAAAAGCATTGCTATATCCGCACGCTATTTGTCCTAATGCAAGGCCTGGGATGCTGTGTCTCAAAAAGCGTGGCCTTCTCCTCCTGCGCCTCCTCCTGTTCCATCACGTGTGCTGCTGCTGCTGCTGCTGGGTTAGCGTTTCCGGTCCCTGTTTATTGAACCTCTCATCTTTATTACATTTATGACTGCATGGCGGCAAAAAGCATTGCTATCCGCACGCTTCTTGTCCTCATGCAAGGCCTGGGTTGTGTCTCAAAGCGTGGCCTTCTCCTCCTGCGCCGCCCTCCTCCTGTTCCATCACGTGTGCTGCTGCTGGGTTAGCGTTACGGTTACCGGTCCCTTTTCCTGGAACCTCTTCTCTGTATTACATTTATGACTGCATGGCGACAAAAAGCATGTTACCTGTGCAAAGAAACATGACATTTTCCGCATTTAAAAGACAGTTTTTCCTTTGAAACTTTACAATCAATTTTCTCAAAAACTATAAGCTCTTTTTCAAATATTTTTTTCCTCTTGTACCCACTCCCAAGGTGCACATATCCTGCAAATTTGGGGTATGTAGCATGTAAGGAAGCTTTACAAAGCACGAAAGTTCGGGTCCCCATTGACTTCCATTATGTTCGGAGTTCGGCACGAACACCCGAACATCGCGGCGATGTTCGGCGAACGTTCGCGAACCCGAACATCTAGGTGTTCGCCCAACACTACTCCCTGCCTGTGTGTGTATACTGTCTCTGCTAACATGTGCCGCTGCCCTCTCCCCATAGCTGCTCTAAGTGTCCTACGCCTGTCCCCGCTAGTGTATAAGATGCCCGATCCCGCCGTGTGCCTTATCCCCCCCCCCCCTTGCGATTGCTGCCCCCCTCCGGGTGTTACTCTGTAGCGGGCTTACCTCTCTGCCATGGCCGTTAGGATTGGAGACCTGCTTCACAGCCGCACATCTTGCTCTAGTGAACAGCATGTGATAATGACGCAACCATCACATGCCGATTACTAGGGGGAGCCGCGCGGCTGGGAAGCAGGTCTCCAATCCTAACGGCCATGGCGGAGAGGTAAGCCCGTTACAGATTAACACCCGGGGGGGCAGCAATCGCAAGAGGGGAGGAAAGATAAGGCACATGGCAGGATCAGGCATCCTATACACTAGTGGGGGGACAGGCGTAGGACACTTAGAGCAGCTATGGGGAGAGGGCAGAGGCACATGTCAGCAGGCACAGTATTCACACATGTGGAGGACACAGGCACATGGGACAGGTATGGGTGACACAGATGACACATGAGGCAGGTATGGGGGTCACATAGAGGACACATGGGGCAGGTATGGGGGTCACATGGGGCAGGTATGGGTGACACAGATGACACATGAGGCAGGTATGGGGGTCATATAGAGGACACATGAGGCAGGTATGGGGGTCACATGGGGCAGGCATGGGTGACACAGAGGACACATGAGGCAAGTATGGGGGCGTACGTTAAAAAGGGGCGCTGGGAAAAAAGGGCGCGGGGTTTTAAACGATAAACATGGATAACGTTTAAAAATATAATGTACTATATTTCGTTTAAAAATAATGTTTTATAAAGTTATAAATCATTAAATAATGTGCATGAAATTGGCAATTGTGAAAACGTTAATCTTCCGTTTAAAAAGTGAAACGTATAATAACGTTTAAAAAAAATAGTAAGTAACCCTCCCTGTACCTACCCCTAACCCCTAGACCCCCGTGTTGGTGCCTAAACCTAAGACCCCCCTGGTGGTGCCTAAACCTAAGACTCCCCTGATGGTGCCTAAACCTAAGACTCCCCTGATGGTGCCTAAACCTAAGACTCCCCTGATGGTGCCTAAACCTAAGACTCCCCTGGTGGTGCCTAAACCTAAGACCCCCCTGTTGGTGCCTAAACCTAAGACCCCCCTGGTGGTGCCTAAACCTAAGACCCCCCTGTTGGTGCCTAAACCTAAGACCCCCCTGTTGGTGCCTAAACTTAAGACCCCCCTGATCCTAAACCTAAGACCCCCCTGGTGGTGCCTAAACCTAAGACCCCCCTGTGATAAGCATTAATAACGTGTGAAAAAAATATTGTGCTGTTTTTCGTTTAAAAATAATGTTTTAAAAGAGATTGTACTGTTTTTCGTTTAAAAGTAATGTTTAAAAAATTATAAATCATAAAATAATGTGTAATCATGAGAAGCAGTTATAAAACAGTAAAAGTCTCCGGGCGCCGCTTATAAAACGTTATTTTTCTCCGGCGCCCTTTTTTCCTGTCGGGCGCCCATTAAACGATATTTATTATGGGAGTGAATGGCGGCGCCCGATTTGTCCACTTGCCTCAGGCGCCCGAATTTACGGTTACCGGTATGGGGGACACAGAGGACACATGAGGCATGCATGAGGGACACATAGAGGACACCTGGGGCAGGCATGGGTGACACAGAGGACACATGGGGTATGCATAGGAGACACATGGAGCAGGCATAGGGGACACAGAGGACACATGGGGCAGGCATAGGGGACACAGAGGACACATGGGGCAGACATGGAGAGACATGGGGAACACAATGGTGGGGACACAGGAGGACACCATTTGTGGGAGAACATGTACAAGACGCTCCTGGAATATGGATAGACCAGGTTTAGGTTTTTTTTTTCTCTGTTTTTTGCCCTCTAAACCTAGGTGCGCCTTATATTCCCGGAGCGTCTTATACAGCGAAAAATACGGTAAATGTTTGTTGCATCCCTGGTGAGTGACACTGACAAGAGAACCATTGGCTTGGCTCTGCACATTATGGTTCAGGTTTACAAATACAAAAAGATAATTTATTTTGAAAAAAATATATTGTCAGACACCAGGCAAGGGGGTGACTTGGAGACATCAGCTTCTTACGCTCAAAAATTTCCTTCACAGACACCGGGCTGTGGGCAGATGAGCAGGAACTGCTCAAGGTGAGAGGCGGAGAAGAGGGTGGTTGAGAAGGGACAAGGACAGCAGAGGTTGACATGGCTGAAGAAGCTGGACTAGGAGAAGGGTGGCTTTAACTTTGTGTGCTGCTAATTCTAATGTGTTTCTCCCATTATTTGTGATGGGAGATCAGGTGCCTTTGGAAAACAGTTGTACCTAGGTGGGATATGGCCTTCCCACGACTTATAGCACAGGTTGCAAATGGCATTGCTGTTGTCAGAGGCAAACACACAAAAATAATTGCCACACTGGTGAGCTTTGGGATGACGGCATTCTGGGGTGGTAACAGCAGGTGTTGGCTGGCTGGCTGACCCCAGGTGCTGATACACGCCATTGTTACTTGCTCCTTGCGATGAGCTCCCCCATGCTTCCAATTTGTTAGCTTCTCTCTGTCTTTTCATCTGAACTGTCTCCTTTTTCATCCTTTCTAGCAGGCACTCACGTCACGTCCATGAACTCATCATCATCAACTGCTTCACTTGTATCTGACAACTCACAAAAGGAAGCAACAGCGAGTACATCATCATCATCATGACACCTTATGTCCATGTGTCTAATGTCGACTGAGACCTAGGTGTAACATCCTTATCCTTATTATAGTGGTACGCGTGACCAAGCGTCGATCTGACGCGAAACGGCCGTCGCCCCACCATCTAGTGCCCGCACCCACCTCCAGTATCGATGAGCCTGCCTTCATAAACATGTAAGAGGTGTCGTACACCATGGTTTTTCACATTGGATTGTACCATGAATTTCAGTGTCACTATTGGTTGTTATTTTGATACACTGGCTGTCACTGTTGAGGACAATAAATCTACTTGACGGAAGGTGCACGCTTAAGCTTTTTTGTTTCCATTTGGTTGTACATTCCTTCACTTACTAGCGAAGCACACGTCTTAGTGACATGGCCATAGGTAAAAGTCAGACCTCAACAGGTCAGCGAAATACATTTTGCGCTGTATAGCACATTTCACTCACGATTATTGTGGGAAGTGCCACACGTTACCCTTTTCCTTTTTGGACAACGTAACATCCTTATCTCCATCCTCTGGCAATAATGCTTGCACATCACTCATTTCCTTAAACTAATGTGTAAAGAACTCCTTTGACACATCAAGTGAAGCGGCTGTCACTGTGGTGCTAGTGGTGGTGGTGGTGGGGTAATAGTGGGGCGAGTTGTAATTGTGGGGTGCCCGACTCAGAGCTAGAGGAGGATGGTGCGGCAATGTTCCGAAAGTAAGCGGTAGAAGATGTGATGTGCTGTTGTGTAAGCCAGTCAACTACTTCCTCAGCATTTTGGGAGTTCAGGGTACGTGGCCCCTGAACACTGGGCATTATTATAGGGCCACAGAAAATCACAGCAACACAACCCCTACGACCCTTGCAGTGTGGCCTGCCTCTGCCTGTCATTTTTTAATTCACAATATTAAAATATCCCCAAAAAATACCCTGCCACTGCTGCCAGTGAGGAGGAACTGTTTCATTCCACACAGGTTTGCGATATAACAATATCAAAAGAGAACAAAAACAGCACTTATGATGGGATGTATTGTGCAAGCTACTGTACCAGCAGCATTAGTAGTGTGCACGTGCACACACCTGTGTCACACCTGTGTCACTCACTGCACTGGACACTCACTGGAGGCAGAGAACTGCGATATAACAATATCAAAAGTGAACAAAAATAGCACTTATGATAGTGTGTATTGTGCAAGCTACTGTACCAATGGCAGCAGTGTGCACAGTGCACACCTATATCAGTGAGTGACAGTGACAGTGAGACAGACCTGCAATAGCACAATAGTAAGAAAGGGGCTCTTTGGGTGCTCAGGACGCTGTACTAACAAAACCTATGTACCAGTACCAACCCTTAGAAGGGCTCTTTAAAGAGAAACCGTAACCAAGAATTGAACTTCATCTCAATCAGTAGCTGATACCTCCTTTTCCAGGAGAAATATATTCCTTTTCTCAAACAGATCATTAGGAGGCTCTGTATGGCTGATATTGTGGTAAAACTCCTCCCACAGTGTGATGTCAGGACCAATGTCCTGACATCACACTGTGGGAGCCTTGTTGCATTGTGGGAAATAACAGCTGTTTACAGCGGTTCGGTTTCCAACTGCCAAAAAAGCAAGCAGCTTCTTCTTCCACTGATCACTCATCACCTGCCAGCAGTAAAAATGTAACCACGTGATAAATGTCAGAATGTATATCAGGGAGAGGAAAGATTTTTTAATGGGCAAACACTGACTAAATCATTTATACAAAATTATTGTAAAAAAGAAGCACTTTTTTATTACATTATTTTCACTGGAGTTCCTCTTTAAATGCTCAGGACACTGTACTAACAAAACCTATGTACCAGTACCAGCCCTTAGAAGGGCTCTTTGGGTGCTCAGGACGCTTTACTAACAGCAAGAAAGCCAGTTGGTTGGGACACATAACATAGGCCTAACTAATGACTTTCCCTACCTGCAGATAGCTCCCTCCGTGCTCTCACTTACAGCACAGCTATAGGCAAAGTGTAAAATGGCTACCATGCTGGTTTTTATAGAGGGATGTGTGGTCCAGGAGGGAGTGCTAGCTGATTGGCTGCCATATGCCTGCTGACTCTGGAGTGAGGGGTCAAAGATTTGCTCCATGTTAGGGGTGGGTTGAACACACCATGTATTCGCCTGAGGGAGTGGGCGTGAACAACCGCTCCTTCACCGTGAACTATTTTCCAGGTGAACCTTTCTGGTCATCTCTACTTTGGAGTAGGAGTTGATCCCTGTCATACCTTTTCTGGGTTGTCTCTTATGTTTTATAATCATCCACTTAGGGAATTAATTTGGTAGTTTTTCTCCACAAAATGCAGTGCTACAGGTTTATTGAAGTCAGGTGTTTCACCCTTTTCAACAGCAACCAACATAATTCTAATGTCACGCTAAAACCTCTTCTTAAAAGGGCCTGTTATCTTACCAGCATGACTCAGTCCACAAGGACATTTGAGGCGTTAAATCACATGGTTTGTGTCACAACTGACAATTGGCCTCAATTCACTAAGCTTAACTCCTGTCTTTAACCCCCTTGCTGTTCCAATTCTGGCGGCAAGGGGGCAGCGCAGCACTTTTTAAAATTTTTTATTTTTTTAAATCATGTAGCGAGCCCAGGGCTCGCTACATGATAGCCGCTGACAAGCGGCATCCCCCTACCCACTCCAATCGCCTTCGGCGATCAGAGTAAGCAGGAAATCGCGTTCAGAACGGGATTTCCTGCTGGGCTTCCCCGGTCGCCATGGTGACCGGGCGGGATGACGTCACTGACGTCATGGACGCCGGGACGTCAGAGGGAATCCCGATCCACCCCTCAGCGCTGCCTGGCACTGATTGGCCAGGCTGCGCAAGGGGTCTGGAGGGGGGGGGGCGGCGATTGGAAAATGCACGCAGCTAGCAAAGTGCTAGCTGCGTGCAGTAAAACATTTTTTTGAAAATCGGCCCAGCGGGGCCGGAGAAATCCTTCTGCGCAGGTTACCCCGAGCTGAGCTCGGGATAACCGGCAAGAAGGTTAATAACTCTTCTGAGCTGTTTTACATTTATCACAATTATATCACCATGGTGATAACTGTAAAACAGCTCAGAAGAGTTATTAAAGACAGGAGTTAAGCTTAGTGAATTGAGGCCGTAGGCTTCAATTCACTAAGCTTATCTCCTGTCTTTAATAATGTTTCTATAGTTATCACCATGGTGATGAGGCATGTAGTATTCAGGAAACATTTTACCTCAGGCAAACCTAAAGTTAACTCTTCAATCCTTAAAATAACTCCAGAATTCTAGACAGGCTGTTAATTAACTGCATGTGAAAATAACTACAGAGGAGGTAACTTAACTACAGAGGAGGTAACTTAAAGGGAAGGTTCAGGGAGGGTGGCTAAAAAATAAAAATCAATTTCCACTTACCTGGGGCTTCCTCCAGCCCGTGGCAGGCAGGAGGTGCCCTCGCCGCCGCTCCGCAGGCTCCCGATGGTCTCCGGTGGCCGACCCGACCTGGCCAGGCCGGCTGCCAGGTCGGGCTCTTCTGCACTCCAAGGCCCGGCACTTCTGCATCCCAAGCGGGCGCGCTGACGTCATCGGACATCCGCCGGGCTGTACTGCGCCTGCGCAGTACAGCCCGAAGGACGTCCGATGACGTCAGCGCGCCGGCATGGGACGCAGAAGTGCCGGGCCTTGGAGCGCAGAAGAGCTCGACCTGGCAGCCGGCCTGGCCAGGTTGGGTCGGCCACCGGAGACCACCGGGAGCCTGCGGAGCGGCGGCGAGGGCACCTCCTGCTTGCCACGGGCTGGAGGAAGCCCCAGGTAAGTGGAAATTGAGTTTTATTTTTTAACCACCCTCCCTGACCCTTCCCTTTAAGGAATGAAGAGATCAGATTACTCTCTGGCTGTGTGGTGGTAAGTTTTCTCTTGCCATATTATCTCCAGCATGATCTTAGTGAATTGAGGCCAATGTCTGACTGTAACCGCATATTTTCTGATACTGTGTGAGTGAGTGAAATGTTTTCCGTTATAAGCGCACTACATACGCTGCTTTTGTGGCATCCTTTTTTTTGTTGAAAATGTAAAGGGTTTTTTGCCTACGTCTGCCACTGATGAGGCACACAATGAGGCATGTGCAAAGGCACAGGATGCATCTATCTCATGGCGAATTCCTATTTCTGGTGTTTGTAGGAGTCCTGGCTTTAACTGGGCCCCACCCACCATTCACATTCCTGTATGTGATCAGGAACCCAGCGGATCAGCACATTCTTTGATGACAGTGGCAGTAGTGTATTAGCGTATTGGAACCCTTCAGTGATCAAATGTTATAACATGTTCATGCTTTTATCCTTTATTGTCTGCAGTCTGCATATGCATGCCTTTATATTAAAATATGCTAATTAGGTATGCTTATTAACATTTTTGGTGGGGATTGTTGTGTACACTCAGAGGACTTGTTTGGGAGAGAGGATCAACACTGTATTGGGGAAAATGTACCCCTATGTCATACTATAGTTCCTCTTCAAAGTGAGCTTAGTCTGGAGAAAAAAAAAAAGAGATATTTACCTTGGGAGGTGGAAGCCTCTGGACTCTGGAGAGGCTTCCATTGCCCTCCTCCACCAGCCCGTTCTATTGCTGGGACCACCAAAGACTGGCCTTCGAAGTACCATGGACCCGTTCGGCTCCGACGGAAAATGTCACGCCTGATTGGGTGCATGCTACTGCGCAGGCGAGTGTCGTCTGCACAGCAGCATGGACCCGATCAGGCGTGACATTTTCTGCGAGAGCCTCAGTGGTGGTGCTGGCTCAGTGTGACTACACTTCCGGGAGTCCCTGCTCACAAACGGTTTGTGAGAAGCCTCTTGAGGATGCAGAGGCTTTCTCTTCCCAAGATAAATATCTATTTTTTCTCCAGACGACCCTAAAAAGTTTACTTACTTAGAAGAGAAACTGTAGTCAAAACAACATACTGATTAAAATTGCTTATTTTTTTACATTTTTTACAATTTGTGTTTATTTTTTACAATAAATTGTGTAGATAAGCTCTCATATTACATATAAGTGGTAGAATTGGCCAATTTAAATTGGATGTGTGTATGCACCTCTAGTGTAGCGTGTGATAGTGACGGTATAGTAATCATACTGGAGCTCACTTGCTATTTCGGTACTCATTGTCGAGTACCGAATTGTAATGAATACTGGTTAAAAAGTATCATACAGATATTTGTGCACAGGGAGCTTGTGGTCCCTCCCCTATGTACCCAGATCATTTAGAAATTCACAAAAGGGAGATGCTTGGGGTTTTTTGACGTAAATGATCAAAATGTTCAGCAAATTAGAAGCCATTTCCTTTTCCCACCAGGCAAATATGCATGAATAATCTCCCCGGGTCCCCTAGTCTTTCTATTCATTTCTGTAGCTTATTTGAAAATTGCAATGTTCAAAAGAAGGTCAGAGTCTTTTGAAAATCATCGTCAACATGTTTTGGAGGAATCTTTTAAACATTTATCAGAAAACTCATCAAGTGCTAAATTCAATGACTTCCATCTAATGCTTTGCAATTAAACATTAAGGAACTGATGCCACGTAATTTGAGGGTCTTTTGCAGTGCTACAGAGAAAAGACATGACTTTCAAAATTGCAAATGCACAAATGTTTTAATCCCGTCTCCTGGAGGGAGAAATGTTTTGCTAGTCCTGTGTGGGCACTCACTAAATACAACTTGTTTTTTTCCCCTCTGTGTAATCAGCTACTGTCAGGTAAATTGCTTTCAAAAAATGTGGTCAGGAGATACTAGATATTTATTATGTCACATATTCTCACAGCTGTAGACAGCAATCTTCACAGAAAGCTAGCGTGGTATCGGTTGAAAAGGGCGCCCGAGCTGCCTGTATGAAAAGGGCGCCGCCATAGACATCAATGTTATTTCTGGAAATATGGGCTACAAGGTGTAGAAAAGGGCGCCCGAGTTTTGATATAGGCTACAAGCGGGCTCCCCTTTGTAGCCCGTATTTTTTCGGCTACAAGGTTTTCGGCTACAGTAAGGTGCCCCTTTGTAGCTCATATTATTGCCTTTTTTTGTAGCCTAAGTTTTTATATGGGCTACAAGTGCTGGAAGCCAAATTATTTCATTCCCCCACTATCCATGGCGGCCTGGAGGGGGAATAGTAATTAACACATCCCGGAGTGTTTTTGTAGCCAAAGTTTTTATATGGGCTACAAGCACTGTAAGCCGAATTATTTCATTCCCCCCAGGGCCGGATTACCGACCAGGCAACAAAAGGAGTCGCTTGGGGCCCCATTCAGAGTCAAAGGGGCCCCATCAGCACATAAACCAGCCCTCGCCATCCTGTCAGCGGTGGCTGGATGGTATAATGGTTAAAGGGACTCTGAGCAGTGCAGTAACTATGGTAACTATGGAAAGATGCATATCATTTTAAAGCTCTCTTTCTCCTCTTTCCAATGATATATAAACCGCCGCCCTATGCCTTTTAGTTTTCGCTATTTTCGCAATCGAAATCGCGGCCACGGCAATTTCGATCACGAAAATAATGAAATCTAAAAGGCGTAGGGTGGCAGTTTATCTATCATTGGAAGAAGGAGAAAGAGAGCTTCAAAATGATATGCATCTTTCCATAGTTACATTGTATTACACAGGACGACTTTTCTCCAAAGTCGGCAGCTCGATTCAGCACAATGCAATGAAATACAAGGAACCCAGGGGGATATAATTACAAACATCATGCCGGTAGGTGTGAGGATGTAAATAATTAGTTGTGGGTATGCTTAAAGGCATACCCACAAGCACTGCTCGGAGTCCCTTTAAAGAGAACCCGAGGCGGGGTTCTTACAACTCAATCCCCTGGGTCTGGGTCTGCCTATAGAGCCCAGCCTCTGTTGCTATTTAGTTTCCCCCAAAGCCCCCCCTGCACTCTGTGAGACCCCATTAATCACAGCCGCGCTGTGCGGGCTATGTTTACCTCACTAATGTCAGTCTCCGCTCTCCCCCGCCTCCTGAATCGCTCCGGTCCCCGCCCGCGTCCCTTCCCTCCAATCAGCGGAGTGTTAAGTGCTCAGGAGTGTTAAGGGCTCTGTCTCTGACACAGGAGACCAGGGTTCGAATCTCGGCTCTGCCTGTTCAGTAAGCCATCACCTGTTCAGTAGGAGACCTTAGGCAAGTCTCTCTAACACTGTTACTGCCTATAGGGCGCGTCCTAGTGGCTGCAGCTCTGGGACTTTGAGTCCACCAGGAGAAAAGCGCGATATAAATGTTATTTGTCTTGTCTTGTCAAATGATGCCGTGCGCTGCTGATTGTCTTCAGAGCCAGGCTCTCCTCCTAGGTCCTCCTCCTGCTACGGTGCACTCTGCCACTGCCCACTCCTCCCTCCCCACAGAGAACCACAGCTGCAGCAAGAATGATAGCAGCAGATGGCAAACGCTCACTCACCTATCCATGATCCAAGCGATAGAGATCCCGTCATCTGAAACCCATCTGTCTCTTCTACAGTGCAGCCGCTCGCTCTGAACTTCCTGATTCTCAGATCAGACAGGAAGTAGGAAGTAGTAATAGTAGTAGTAACAGAGCAGTGGCACTCTAGGAGTCTGATGGGACCTCTATTGCTTGGATCGCAATAGGTGAATGCGAGTCTGGTGCTGTCATTCTCCCCCGCTGCGGCTGCCTTCTCTGCTGGACTATCGTATTCACTGGGATGGAGGCTGCATGGTGGCTGTCTAGTTTGGGAGGAAATCTGTTGTTCGGTGGTGGGGGTGGTTATGTAATTCAGTCTGGGGAACGGCTTTCGGTTTGGCGGTGTCTAGACTCCAGAGCTTTCTGCTATTGCCAGGCTGGAGATGCAGGGGGAAAGTGCTGCTGCTGTGATATATGGCGCCCTCTTCACAGGGGTGCCCCAGCCCCTGAGTGCAAATGTCCCAGCCATTCATCTCTCACTCTGCATTTTGCCGCTGCTATTCCCTGCATTGTGCACCCACAGAGGAAAGTGAGCTGTTGCCCATAGCAACCAGTAGCTCGGCTGCCCTGGTGTGTGCGGCATGTTGCTGTGCAGCTGCATCTTCTGATTCTATTACGACATGAGGGGGGGGCCCAAATCAGCTACTTTGCTTAGGGCCCCATTTAGCCTTATTCCGGGTCTGATTCCCCCACTATCCATGGGGGCCTGGAGGGGGAATAGTAATTGACACATCCCGGAGCTTTTTTGTAGCCGAAGTTTTTATATGGGCTACACCAGGTGCCTTTTTTTGTAGCCGAAGTTTTTATATGGGCTACACCAAGCGTCTTTTTTGTAGCCGAACTTTATATGGGCCACACCAGGCGCCTTTTTTGAGCCGAAGTTGGTATATATGGGCTCCACCAGGCGCCCTTTTTTACCGGCGCCCTTTTCATGTAGACCCGCTAGCGTACCTCCCAACTTTTTGAGATAAGAAAGAGGGACACTTTAAGACACACCCATGCCACACTACTAACCACACCCTCACCACACCCCTCATTATGCATATTAAAAAGAATTCAAAATCAAAAGATGTAGTTTTAACATTCAAACCAGACTGGTCCTTCCTATCACCATTAGTTTTCCTTCATTTTAACGTTTGAAAACAAGAAATACAGTGGGATGCAAAAGTTTGGGCAACCTTGTTAATCGTCATGATTTTCCTGTATAAATCGTTGGTTGTTGCAATAAAAAAATGTCAGTTAAATATATTCTATAGGAGACACACATAGTGATATTTGAGAAGTGAAATTAAGTTTATTGGATTTACAGTAAGTGTGCAGTAAATAAATACAATTAGGCAGGTGCATACATTTGGGCACTGTTGTCATTTTACTGATTCCAAACCTTTAGAACTAATTATTGAAACTCAAATTGGTTTGGTAAGCTCAGTGACCCCTGACCTACATACACAGGTGAATACAATTATGAGAAAGAGTATTTAAGGGGGTAAATTTTAAGTTTACCTCCTCTTCTAATTTTCCCTGAAGAGTAGCAACATGGGGGTCTCAAAACAACTCTCAAATGACCTGAAGACAAAGATTGTTCACCATCATGGTTTAGGGGAAGCATACAGAAAGCTGTGTCAGAGATTTCAGCTGTCTGTTTCCACAGTTTGAGGAAATGGAAGACCACAGGCTCAGTTCAAGTTAAGGCTCAAAGTGGAAGACCAAGAAAAAACTCGGTTTCACAGAAGTGACGAATGGTGAGAACAGTCAGAGTCAACCCACAGACCAGCACCAAAGACCTACAACATCATCTTGCTGCAGATGGAGTCGCTGTGCATCGTTCAACCATTCGGTGCACTTTACACAAGGAGATACTGTATGCGAGAGTGATGCAGAGGAAGCTTTTTCTCCGCCCACAGCACAAACAGAGCTGCTTGAGGTTTGCTAGGGGACATTTGAACAAGCTGCCCCTGTAATATCTGCGCCTGATGCAAGTGTTTCACCTTGCTTCATGAGAGAACCGGCCTGGTCTATACACACTGCTTTTGGACTCCCTAGACACGTCACTCAGTCATGAAATTCATTGCTCTTTCTTTTGATACATGTAAATTTACACTACCAATAGATTTCTACATTATCTGTCATTTACCACATTTAAAAAGACTCTGAAGCCACTTTAAAAAGCAGTTTTTATCTCTTATTTAGTTTAAGGATCATTGCCAGACCTAAAAAGCCTCTATCCCACAGCAGAAAGAGGGTTTTATAACCCTCAAATCCTAGGGCAAAAATCCACGACTTTAAAGTTGTGGATTTTGCTGCCCGGGGAGGCAGTGCTTACCACTGTAGCTCTGCCTGCATTCGCGTAAATCCACCGTGGATCTCCGCCTCTCCCCCGCCCCTCTCAGTGAAAGAAGAATGAGAGGGGCGGGAAGAGGTGGCGACAGGGGAGCCTCCAGGCATAGGCAGTAAAGGGCATTTCCTGGAGTGCCATTAGTCCTGGGGGGCGCCATGTTGCTGGATTAAGCTCTGCCCCAAAATTAAGCCACGCCTCCTTCTGGCCCTTATGCCTTCTTCTGTCTCCCTGTACCTCCCGCTGCCCCCTCTGTGTACCTCCTTTTATCCTCCTGTGCTGCCTTCTGTCCTCCTTTGTGTCTCATTCAGCCCCCCATTGTGTCTATTTTAATCCTCCATTGTGCCTCATTCTGTCCCCCTGTAAGCCTCCTTCTGTCCCCTTGTGCCTCCTTCTGTCTTCCTTTGTGACCTCTTCTGACCCTCGTGCCTCCTTCTGTCCCCCTGTGCCTCCCTATGCCCCCCCTGTGTGCCTTCTTCCTTACGTGTATTTTCCATCTTACATGTATTTTCTGGTGAAACGCTGCCGCAATAAGTGTAATTTCTAGTGAAACGCTGCTGCATTACAATTATTTTCTAGTGAAACATCGCAGCATTACGGTTATTTCCTGGTCAAACGATGCCACATTACAAATATTTTCATGGGGGGAAGGCGCCATGGGGGTGGGGGAGCGCCAAAGGTTTTCTCGCCTGGAGTGACAAAATAGCTAGAGGCCCTCCAGCCCACCTATACTGGCACCCTGGCCATGCACCAGAATGGGGGAGTGGTCATGTGCGGAGCCGAATTTACATAAACCTAACAGCTGACTAAGTATGCCTGCTCAGCAAAATGTTGGATGAAGCCCCCTCTCCATTCATAAGAAAAAAAATGTAGCATATCACATAAATAGGCAGTGTCACTTAAATATAACTAGGCGGAGTTACCTGGCTTCTGTGCTGGCTAGTTTGGCTTTCTGCTGGGCGGGCTGGCCTGCCGCCAGGTTATCTGGCAGTTCTCCTATAGCATTCCCAGACCTTCTAGTAGACCCCCTCCCATGCTCCCATGGGCCTCCCATTGAGGCACCACAACTCCCAGCATCCCCACATAGAAGAACCACAGCTCCCTGCATACCCTTATAAAGGCATCACAGCACACAGCATTGAACCACAGCACCCAGTATGCCCACATAGAGGCACTACAGCACCCAGCATACTCCCGATTGAAGCACCACAGCTCTCAACATGCCCGCCATTGAGGCACCACAGCTGACTCTGCCTGAGGGATATCCGGGGCACCACAGAATAGATAAGGGGCATGTGCCACTGGTCTTTGGGGCTAGCAACGCCCCTGGATGCGTTTTAAAACTCTCAACACGTTCAGTCTTTCTGCATACTGTTTGCAGGACGCATGCATTCTGCATGCTATGGTGAAAAAAAAATGTTTTTGACAAATTTTTGCTGAAATAGGCTAATGCTGCGTACACACTTGCGATAATGATCGTTCGTAACACCTAATTAACGATTGCTCGTCCGACAATTGCGTTAAGTTCTTTCTGTCGCGATCAGAAGCGATCGTTAAGGTGAGCGAGAAAAGTGCAATCATTGTACGAGTGAATTTTCCAAAACGTTGGATCGTATTGCACAATCATCGCTGTAAAAAAAAGTGTGTACAGCAATTGCACGAGAATGATCGTTACTGAAAGCAGTGCGCAACTGCGCATATAGATGTAACCTACGTATTTCCTGTGGTGTGCGTTTTTCGTAACGATCGTTCTTTGAAAATTAAAACAAAAAATACACAACTAATCTTGCTGTGAATATAAATGTTTTTTACAACATTATTTGTTAAACAGCATGCAATCCACTTACATAGGTATGTATGTATACATATGTTTATGTGTTTTCTTCCTTTTGTGAAATGTACACACTTTTCTTTTGAGCGTTTTTTAACGGCCAAAGATCGTCACTGTGTGTACGTTCGTCGTGCGACGTTCACTAGCACGTCATATCCGTGTGCGCACGCACCGATTCTTTAGTGATCGTTCGTTTCAGCGATAACAATCGATAACAATCGCTGCACTACGTTCTCTGTTACTAATTTGCATTTATTCCTTTCCTTGTGCAACTATCGTTTGTCGCAGAACTATCGTTCGTAGTAAACGATCATTATCGCAGGTGTGTACGTAGCATAAGTACATGCAGAAAGCAATCAGTTTTTTTACGTTTTTCCTACATTTGATGTTTTCAATGTGCATTTTTATGCATTTTACATGAGCTTCCGGTTTAATTTTTTAATCAATATTCATATTTAACAAGTAAAAATAAATAATTTTCCCAATTAGTTTTTACCTCATTTGGGCAAAAACGCAACAAAAACGCATGCGTTCTGCATACAGTATGCAGAAAGAATGAATTTATTGGGCGTTTTAGAAACACATCTAAACATGCATTGAAAAGCGCATACCAATGTGTTTTTGTGTGGCTCATAGACTATCATTATGTGCTTTTTTGCATGCATTCTCTAAAATGCATGCAATTCAAATAAGTGTAATCCTGCACTTAGGTAAAAACTAATGTGAAAATTATTTATTTTTACTTGTTAAATATGGATATTGATTAAAAAAATGCAAACGGAAACACACACGGAAAAATGCATAAAAACGCACACGGAAAAATGCAAATGCAGGAAAAAACACCAAAAACACCCATAGCAGAAAAATGATGGTTTTCTGCATGGACAAGTGTGATCTTAGACTTAGGCTGGGTTCACACATAAAATGTGTACAGTTCCAGTCCTGTCAGTTTGCATCAGTTATCTATCAGTGAGAAATAATGATTTTTTTTCATTTCTATCTTAATCTTCCTGTTAAAATGTATTTACAGTAAAGTGGCTCTTAGCAAAATGTACTACCTAAAGAAAGCCTAATTAGTGGCGGAAAAAACGAGATATAGATCAATTAATTTTGATAAGTAGCGATAAAGTTATTAGCGAATGAATGGGAGGTGAACATTGCTCGGATGCATAAGATTTTCAAAGCTGTAGGCTGATGTGGTTAACAGACATGAACGGGACTATACATATAGTATGTGTGAACCCAGCCATAGAAAACTGCTATAAAACTGATGAAAACTGACAGAACAGGACTGGAACAGAACTGTACACATTTTATGTGTGAACCCAGCCACAGCAAAGTGATACAAAACGGATATAAACTGACAGGACAGGACTGGAGCAGAACTGTACACGTTATGTGTGAACCCAACCTGAGAGGCTTTTTATTGAAATATTCAGAAGTGCAGAGCCGCTAGAGCTGCCATGCGCTCTCTCTGCGCTCACAGCTGTGGCCACATCTGCTGCTGCCGGATGACAGTTTATACTGGAAAATAGCTAAACACCCGATATAGACTGTCAGATATGTTGCAAAACAAAAGCATTCATTTGTCGCTCACAATTACTCCAGCAATATCCAGTATTAAATTAATAGAATTTATCAGCAGAAATAATATTATTTCATGAAAATATCACTCTACAGAGGTTCATTATTAGATTTGTATAGGGCAGCTGAGCCTGGACAGCAGGTGATGCCAAACAGGAAGGCAGTGATGTCACACAATACTGCTGTATGCATGAATGGGATTGGTCCACACAGAAAGCGTGTGATGTCATAATGCTGTGATGTCATAATGCTGCTGTGTGTATATAATATCCGCCCCAGCTGCCCAGTGTCATTATTGTTTTTTCACTGCGTGTGAAAGCGTCTTGGATTGTGTTTCTGAAGCTTACTTCAAAACCTATCTATTAGTTCCTCTTACTAACACCAAGTAGGGACTAAACCCCTGCCTGTCATGGCCGGGGTTCCCATGTTCCCCATGTGGGGGCGTGGTTTCATCAATAGGTCAGTGGTTCCACCGCCTGCCACCCAGCAGTTACGCGATCTACTGACCACCGTGCCGGAGGTTATTCCTCTGCCTTACAAGCCTCCTGCATGGAACTGGACTTTTGAGAAAAAGTCCTTTGAGCACCTGCCAGTCATCCCAGAGGAAGATGAGCTCCCACCAGCCACCCCGGAGCAAGCTGACCCCAGCGCACCGCCCCAAGCCAGTGGACAGCCGTCCAGCCTTCCTGCTGCTCAGCCAGTGGGGAGATGCCAGCGCTTTATGGGCCGTGTCAGGGCAGCTTTTGGCAGACTTTGTTGCTGCATCACCCGTGGCAACAGAGTTGTTCCCATCACAACAGATCCGGCAGGTAAGAATTACTAAAAATAAGGGATACCAGGCATCTTAATGAGCTTCATTTTATCTGTTTTACAATGGTTTATCCAGTTATAATCACATAATTATAATACTAATTAATCGAAATGACGAATTTACGAGAGGGGAAACAGACTAAGGCGTTGTTCACATTGCGTTACGCTCACGTGGCTGTTAGCGTTGGGTGGTTTTTGATGCTTTTTTTTCCCTCTCCCGGCGCTTGGGTGGGCAATTTATTTTTGTGCTAAGTGGTTTTCTAAGCATTTTTCCTGAGCAGTTTTGTCATTCACAAGTCAGGAAGGGAACTCTTTGACCCAGAAATGAATAAATACAATGTATTTATTCTTAAAAAATGTAAACGCATTCACTGCACAAAGCGATTTTGTGAGCGCTTTGCGTTTTTCCTATACCTTCCATTGAGGCGGAATCACCTCAAAAATGGTACATGCAGCACTTCTCTGAGCGGATCGGAAATGAACCGCTCAGATGTGAACGCTCTCATAGAGATTCATTGCACAAGCGTTCTTAGGGTGATTTTGAAAATTGCCCGCGTTTGCAAAAAGGGCAAAAATGCCCTTAGTGTGAACCTGCCCTGAGGACTTTTTTCCATTAATAAATGCAGGGTTGTGCACTTTGAGCTCATTCACACTAGGGGCGTTTTCGGCCTTTTTTCAAGCGCAGGCGATTTTCAAAATCGCCCACAAAACGCTTGTGCAATGATTCTCTATGAGAAGGAAGCGCATTTTGTCCGCTTTGTGCTCCGCAAGTTGGTGCCTGTACCATTTCTGAGGCGATTTTGCTCTAATGTAAGGTATACTGCGCAACTGCGCATATAGAGGTAACCTAAGTATTTCCTGTGGAGTGTGTTTCGTAACGATCGTTCTTTGAAAATTTAAAAAAAAATTACACAATCAATCTTGCTGTGAATATAAATGTTTTTTACAACATTATTTGTTAAACAGCATGCAATCCACTTACATAGGTATGTATGTATACATATGTTTATGTGTTTTCTTACTTTTGTAAAATGTACACACTTTTCTTTTGATAATTTTTTAACAGCCAAAGATCGTCACTGTGTGTACGTTCATCGCGCGACGTTCGCTAGCACGTCATATCCGTGTGCGCACGCACCGATTCTTTAGTGATCGTTCGTTTCAGCGATAACAATCGATAACAATCGCTGCACTACGTTCTCTATTACTAATTTGCATTAATTCCTTTCCACGTGCAACTATCGTTCGACGCAGAACTATCGTTTGTAGTAAACAATCATTATTGCATGTGTGTACGTAGCATAAGTCCATGCAGAAAACAATCAGTTTTCTGCTGTAGGCATTTTTTTTTTACGTTTTTCCTACATTTGATGTTTTCAGTGTGCATTTTTATGCATTTTACATGAGCTTCCGTTTTAATTTTTTAATCAATATTCATATTTAACAAGTAAAAATAAATAATTTTCCAATTAGTTTTTACCTAATTTGGGCAAAAACGCAACAAAAACGCACACGTTCTGCATACAGTATGCAGAATGAATGAACTTATAGGGCGTTATAAAAACGCATCTAAAAATGCATTGAAAAACGCATACCAATGTGTTTTTGTGTGGCTCATAGACTATCATTATGTGCGTTTTTGCATGCATTCTCTAAAATGCATGCGATTCAAATAAGTGTAACCCTGCCCTTAGGTAAAAACGAATGTGAAAATTATTTATTTTTACTTGTTAAATATGGATATTGATTAAAAAATGCAAACGGAAACACGCACGGAAAAATGCATAAAAACGCACACGGAAAAATACAAATGCAGGAAAAACACCCAAAACGCCCATAGCAGAAAAATGAGGGTTTTCTGCATGGACAAGTGTGACCTTAGCCTTAGGCTGGGTTCACACATAAAATGTGTACAGTTCCAGTTCTGTCCTGTCAGTTTGCATCAGTAATCTATCAGTTTTAACCACTTCGCCATATCTGGACGCATATATCCGTCCAGATAGGCAGTGGTGCTGCAGCCGTGTGGTGCACGCGATCGGGCGCGCCCGTGCGCGCTCCCGCTGCCCCCCCGATCTGTGAATGGGAATATTATTCCCATTCACCGATCTAAGTCCCCGGCAGAAATACAGACGCTTTCTCATCAGAGAGCGTGGTATTTCTGCCCCCAGGAAACTTCTTCTCTTCTTTTTAGTTCCTAGATGCGACATCGTTCGCATCTAGGAATTTTTTGAATGTGGCCATCTTGTGGCCAAATAGTAAACTGCACCCACATACCTGTATTGAATAAAAAAATACATTACATTACATCTAAAATTGGCTATTTACTTTCCAAACTAAAATTACCCAAATACATTTTTGTATTAAAAAAAAAAATAAAAAAAATTACAATAAAAAAAAAAAAACTACATAAATAGTTACCTAAGGGTCTGAACTTTTTAAATATACATGTCAAGAGAGTATCTTATTAAATTTTTTAAAATTATAAGCTAGTAAATAGTGATGGACGCAAATTGAAAAAATGCACCTTTATTTCTAAATAAAATATCGGCGCCATAAATTGTGATAGGGATGTAATTTAAATGGTGTAATAAGCGGGACAAATAGGCACATAAAATGCATGGGTTTTAATTACTGTAGCATGTATTAATTTTAAACTATAATGGCCAAAAACTGAGAAATAATGATTTTTTTCCATTTCTATCTTAATCTTCCTGTTAAAATGTATTTACAGTAAAGTGGCTCTTAGCAAAATGTACTACCTAAAGAAAGCCTAATTAGTGGCGGAAAAAACGAGATATAGATCAATTAATTTTGATAAGTAGCGATAAAGTTATTAGCGAATGAATGGGAGGTGAACATTGCTCGGATGCATAAGATTTTCAAAGCTGTAGGCTGATGTGGTTAACAGACATGAACGGGACTATACATATAGTATGTGTGAACCCAGCCATAGAAAACTGCTATAAAACTGATGAAAACTGACAGAACAGGACTGGAACAGAACTGTACACATTTTATGTGTGAACCCAGCCACAGCAAAGTGATACAAAACGGATATAAACTGACAGGACAGGACTGGAGCAGAACTGTACACGTTATGTGTGAACCCAACCTGAGAGGCTTTTTATTGAAATATTCAGAAGTGCAGAGCCGCTAGAGCTGCCATGCGCTCTCTCTGCGCTCACAGCTGTGGCCACATCTGCTGCTGCCGGATGACAGTTTATACTGGAAAATAGCTAAACACCCGATATAGACTGTCAGATATGTTGCAAAACAAAAGCATTCATTTGTCGCTCACAATTACTCCAGCAATATCCAGTATTAAATTAATAGAATTTATCAGCAGAAATAATATTATTTCATGAAAATATCACTCTACAGAGGTTCATTATTAGATTTGTATAGGGCAGCTGAGCCTGGACAGCAGGTGATGCCAAACAGGAAGGCAGTGATGTCACACAATACTGCTGTATGCATGAATGTGATTGGTCCACACAGAAAGCGTGTGATGTCATAATGCTGTGATGTCATAATGCTGCTGTGTGTATATAATATCCGCCCCAGCTGCCCAGTGTCATTATTGTTTTTTCACTGCGTGTGAAAGCGTCTTGGATTGTGTTTCTGAAGCTTACTTCAAAACCTATCTATTAGTTCCTCTTACTAACACCAAGTAGGGACTAAACCCCTGCCTGTCATGGCCGGGGTTCCCATGTTCCCCATGTGGGGGCGTGGTTTCATCAATAGGTCAGTGGTTCCCCTGCCTGCCACCCAGCAGTTACGCGATCTACTGACCACCGTGCCGGAGGTTATTCCTCTGCCTTACAAGCCTCCTGCATGGAACTGGACTTTTGAGAAAAAGTCCTTTGAGCACCTGCCAGTCATCCCAGAGGAAGATGAGCTCCCACCAGCCACCCCGGAGCAAGCTGACCCCAGCGCACCGCCCCAAGCCAGTGGACAGCCGTCCAGCCTTCCTGCTGCTCAGCCAGTGGGGAGATGCCAGCGCTTTATGGGCCGTGTCAGGGCAGCTTTTGGCAGGCTCTGTTGCTGCATCACCCGTGGCAACAGAGTTGTTCCCATCACAACAGATCCTGCAGGTAAGAATTACTAAAAATAAGGGATACCAGGCATCTTAATGAACTTCATTTTATCTGTTTTACAATGGTTTATCCAGTTATAATCACAGGGTCACCTTTTTTGATATACAGTTTCTTATGGGTAAACTTAAAAAAAAATTTGCTGTAGTGATGAGCGAAAATGTCAATATTCTTTACGCATTATTTTTTACGAAAACAATGTTAAATTTGATTTTCAAGTGACAATGGCACCGAAAACAACTTTTGCTTCTTTTTGCATTTTCGCGCCAAAAATATCGCACCAAAATTTTTTACTGTAAAAATGTTGTTTTTTTCACATTTTTGCGCTTTTCACAAAGTATCGTGGTAAAATATTGTTTTTTATTAAAAAACAAAAATATTAGCTATTTTCGCAAACATTTTCTCAAACGCGAAAATAGCATTTTCTATGCTAAAATGACTGGCGTAAATTTGCAAATAAAACTGATCTGGTGCTTGATTACTGCTGCACCAAAACACGTCGACTTCAAGAAAAAGTGGACAATTCTCTGTAGTTGTGAGTAGTGATCACCATAATGTGATTAAGCTTTTTTGAAATTGCATGTAATTTTGGTAATTACAAACACACACACACACAACATTTATATTGCGCTTTTCTCCTGGCGGACTCAAAGCGCCAGAGCTGCAGCCACAAGGATGCGCTCTATAGGCAGTAGCAGTGTTAGGGAGACTTGCTCAAGGTCTCCTACTGAATAGGTGCTGGCTTACTGAACAGGCAGAGCCAAGATTCGAACCCTGGTCTCCTGTGGCAGAGGCAGAGCCCTTAACCATTACACTATCCAGCCCCTCACCTTACACTATGCAGCCACTCACCAAAACGTGATTACAAAAATGAAAAAATTGGAATCGTAATACAAAAATCGTAATCATGGAAAATTACTCAAAAATTTTCGTAACTACGACCATAACATGATCGTTTCAATGATTACATTTTCATACTCATAAAAATGTTCATAATTACAAGTATTTTTCAGGGATGAATTTTCGTGTAAAACAAAAAATTACAATTTTGTGTTAGCCGTAATTTTTTTGCAATTAATCGAAATTACGAATTTACGAGAGGGGAAACAGACTAAGGCGTTGTTCACATTGCGTTACGCTCACGTGGCTGTTAGCGTTGGGTGGTTTTTGATGCTTTTTTTTCCCTCTCCCGGCGCTTGGGTGGGCAATTTATTTTTGTGCTAAGCGGTTTTCTAAGCATTTTTCCTGAGCAGTTTTGTCATTCACAAGTCAAGAAGGGAACTCTTTGACCCAGAAATGAATAAATACAATGTATTTATTCTTAAAAGACGCATTCGCTGTACAAGCGATTTTGTGAGCGTTTCGCGTTTTTCCTATACCTTCCATTGAGGCGGAATCACCTCAAAAATGGTACATGCAGTGCTTCTCTGAGGGGATCGGAAATGAACCCCCCAGATGTGAACGATCTCATAGAGATTCATTGCACAAGCGTTCTTAGGGCGATTTTGAAAACTGCACGCGTTTGCAAAAAGGGCAAAAACGCCCTCAGTGTGAACACGCCCTGAAAATGCAGGGTTGTGCACTTTGAGCTCATTCACACTAGGGACGTTTTCTGACTTTTTTCAAGCACAGGCGATTTTCAGAATCTCCCACAAAACGCTTGTGCAATGATTCTCTATTAGAAGGGAGCGCGATTTAGCCGCTTTGCGCTCCGCAAGTTGGTGCCTGTACCATTTCTGAGGCGATTTTGCTGTAATGGAAGGTATAGGAAGAGCGCTAAACGCTCACAAAATCGCTTTATGGGACGACTGCTCATACATTGTATTTATTCATTTCCGGGTGAGAGAGTTTACTTCTGACTGACATCGACAAGTGAAAAAACGGAATCGCTCTGCAAGAGCGCTTTGCACAAAAGCATAGCATGCAGTGGAGCGCCGGGAGGGGGGAAAAAAACACGCCAACAAATTGAAAAACCACTTGCGTTTGCGATTTTAGATGTAAACAAAGCCTTAGCGCGGTTCGTCGTTTCTCGTGACTCCCTGGGGGGGGGGGGGGCAGCGCTTGCAATCCAATTCATTATAATGAATGGAATCGCAGGCGCAATTGTCTCAAAATGCAGCGACCATGCGCTGATATTCAGTGGTGAATCGCAGCGCATGTATGGAAACAGCTGACTGTGCTCTCTGATGTCCCTGCGATCGCGTTTCCATAAGCGCGGCTGAAAGTGCGCCGATGGAAAAGAGCCCTAAAGAGGGAACTTATACGGGAGCTCCCTTATTTATTTCCTTTTTAAACAATACCAGTTGCCTGGCATCCTGCTAATCATCCTGTGTAGGGATGGTTGGAAATGCTGTATTCGATTCCGACAGTATTCCACCTTTCGATAAGCGTCTTTATGGGTTGTTTTTTTTTTGTTTTGCTATTTTGGTTATTAAAGTTAATTCATTGTAAAAAATAAACAAACAAACAAAAAACAAAACAAAAAAAAAACAACAAATACTGTTTCTTGCAGAATCCGTTTATTTTTTTGTGGATGTACACTATTATGCATAATTAGCATTACTGATTGGTAACCACGGTACACTTCTGCATCCTCTGATTGGCCTAATAGTTCAAAATATTCTGATTGGCCTAAAATTTCCATGTCTCAGTATTGCGGAATTCCAATTACCACACTCCGATTTCCACCATAGAAAGTCGATGTCCGATTGGATACTTTGAAATTGGAATTCTGTGGAATTTGGATGCTTGTCCCTTATTCTGACATCTGTAGTGTCTGGATCACACACCTGAAACAAGCAAGCAGCTAATCTAGTCAGAATTGAGTCAGAAACATCTGACCTGCATGCTTGTTCAGGGGCTATGGCTAAACGTATTACCGGTAGAGGCAAAGGATCAGCAGGATAGCCAGGCGGTGTGCATTGTTTATAAGAAAATAAATATGTCAGTCTCCATTGCCCTCTCACTTCACGTTCCCTTTGAGTTATCTACAAGCAATTTCTATAATCATCCTCCCCATCATTAGAAGAATTGTTCAGAGAATAGAAAGATTTTTCTCTCCATGCCCAAGCTCCTCAAGCATCGCTACAGTACACAGCACTTGGGGAGGGGTAGAAAGGCTGGGGGTAGAACGGGGCTGTACACAAGACCCTGCTGAACATTGAATAGGGACTGCCTACAAATCTTTGCCTACAAAACTTTGTACGATTCCTTATCAGAACAATTGTGCAGAGAGCAGAAAGCTTTTTTTGTCAGAGCCCTTAGTTGTCAGTCTCTCAGGACAGGGCCCCCTGTGGGTTCTGGGCCCCCTGCGTCTGCATCCCTTGCAGGGTCTATTGTTACGCCCATAATTACTTCTCCTCTATGGTCTGTGGATGGACTTCTAACCAGGGCTGTTTTTAGGCATAGACAAATCAGGCAGATGGCTGGGGTGACAACTGTAGGAGGGGGTACCATAGGGATAATCTTAGCACACTGTATTCTATGAAATTCTTATAGTCAACTTCTAGTTCCATTTAAAATGGAATGGTTGGTCACTTTAACGCCTAAATAGGCACTGCTATACTGATTTTTGCAACTCTGATTGGATTTCCTGGAACCTATTCTAGCCTAGAAGGACCCAGGCTGTACATAAACAGTATAATATAATGAGTTTGGGCCAGTGAGATGTGTATGGCCTGGTAATAATTTGTGTATCCATTACAAATTAATTCTGAGAAACAACATTATTTCTATTTAAACTATCAATTTATTTTTGGTGTCCACAATTGATGTAGGTTTTGATGTTATGAAATTGGAGGCGGGAGACAAAAGTTGCCTTGTCTGGGGTGCCAAAACGCCAGAAACAGTCCCGCCTCTAACAATGATAAATCAATGAAATGTAAGCAGGAACACTGGAGCTAACTTCTCTTTTTCTCTTTCTTACAGACGTAGGCGGGATCTCCACCAGCAGCGCAGCCAGTGAGGCCGCCGCCCCCATGACTCTGGAGAGCTTCACCCTCCATAAGTTCCTCGGCCAGGGGGGTTATGGGAAGGTAAGTAATCAGGAAGACACACTCCTAGGGATGTCTGCGTGTGTCAGACAACAGGGAGGAGTGAAGGCTCACCTTCATGGATAACAGCTTAATGCAGCAAGAGGAGGGAGACTGCAAGGATGGGGGATTTATGAAAGCATCTTTTAGTTGAAGCTATGTGGTGAAATCTTCAACAGGTCCCCTCCCTGAGATACATGCGTCAAAGGAGGGGTACTTCTGACACATTTAGGGGGTACTATTCCATGCTAATGGTAATTAACCACATAGCAGTATTAATATTTGTAATGAATATTCTCATTGTATTTTAAAGGTAAGCAAAAACATCTATATCCAGGGCCAGTTCTAGATGAAATGGAGCCATGGAGCAAAAGTTAATATGGGACTTCCCTGACTCCTCCCCATGTATAGCTGTATTGGGTGCCCTTCCCCGTTAGATAGCAGAACCAGGTGACCCTGCCCCCCTCCCCCAAATATAGCTGTATTGGGAGATCTTTGTATCCGCCCCCCCCCCCCCATGTCACCATTACCTTCTGCTGCATCTCCCACACAAGGGGAGAGACTTGGTGGCCTACAGGGGTGTAAATAGAGGGGAGCAGCCCCCATGATTGCAGAGGGGCCCAGAGCTGTGGGGGGCCCCACCTAATAACCTTCCCTATCTCCGATACAGGGGGCGATACTTCAGATCAGGTGTTTTGTGGCTACACTTGTTATAGGTGGGAAGATCATGATGGCTACATGTGTTTTATGACTCTTGTAAGATGGACTCAAGGTTGTGAAGGGCACCAAGGGGAGGCAAGGCAAGGAAAGGGGTCTGAACATCGGGGGAAATCAAGGTTCTGCTGGGGGGGGGGGGGGGGCATGAATTCTAGTTACCCCACTGGAGGCCTACACAGGCTCTGGGTACCTAGGCAATTGCCCAGGTTGCCCCATTGACGCGCCAGCCCTGCCTATTCCAGAGGGCACTAAAAAAATTGAAAATGTCTGACATAGATGGGTCTATGTAGATAGATAAATGTAACACATACTGACTTAAGCCTATGCTGTCTATCTGTAAAGAAAAGATCAGCATAGACAGATTGCCATGGATTCTGACAAATAATCTAACATCCTATTCATTCTTGCAGGTTTTTCTGGCATCTCACCCGGCCAGTGAGGAGCAGCTGGTGCTAAAGGTGGTGAAGAAGAGGGATATATACGACTCTCCACTTGCGGAACGGCAAGTACTGGAGATGGTGGGGACGAGCCCTCTGTTTACTCATGGCTTCGGGGCCTTTCAGACCAAGGTAAGTATTTTCTCCCCTGCTGTGGTCACCAAGGAACAGACAGGTGGAAAAAACCCAGACTATTATTCTGTAGTTGTGAAAATCCCAGCAAACTGTATTATAACTTCTATCTTTCTGTCTTCTGAACAGCATGACGTCTACTACGCCATGGAATATCTGAGCGGAGGGACCCTGAGACAGCTAATAAAGAATCATGCACCATTTCAGGTCGATGTCACCAGGTAAGATCAGCAATACCATAATTCTGTGGGAGGGAAAGAGTGGGGGTATTATAACAGATAAAGCACACCTACACTTACTGCCAATAACACATCAGAGTGAGTTAGGGTTAGAGTTAGAGCACTCACTGAAAATATATCAAATATTTCCATAAAAATAAATCAGTCCATTAACTAGTTATCGCACCGCGGGCGGTATATCTACACCCTGCAGGACTTCATCTGAAATCCCAGGGATGTAGATACTAGTCTATTACCGCTATCGTCGCTATGTGTGCTCCTGTTCACTTCCATGCACGGTTCTCGTCGCCACCAGTTAGTGCACAGATCAGTGAAGGGGAACACAGTTCCTATTCATTGATCTAAGTGCCTGAGACCAATGAATACCAGCATCAATGAGATGCTGTGTTTATTAACAAAAGTGGAAGTATAGCATACACGCGTTGCTTCCTGTAACCCGTGTATGCAGTAAAAAGTAAATAATCGGAATAAAGTGTAGGGGACAGCTCGTGTCCAAAAAGTAAAATTACACCTACAAACTTCCCAATAAAAAAATACATATAATACCCCATTAATTAACCCCTTAACTTCCCTTCCATAGTTACCAAAATAAAACACTTAGGGCTTGATTCACAAAGCGGTGCAAAGTGTTTGCACGCCAGTGAAAAGCCCCTTATCACGCCTAAACTCACTTTAGGCATGATAAGAAGCAACTCGCGCGAATTTTCCGCGTGCAAAGTTTTGCGCGCGCAACCGCGCGCGCAGCGTCCCCGCTTCGCGCGAAGCTCCCATTAAGCCCTATGGGACTTTGCGCGCGCGTACGCGCGGAAACTTCGCGCGAGTTAGAGCAAAAATCGGTGATAACTCAGTGGTGCAAAGGTTATCACGCCTAAAGTCTTTTAGACGTGATAACTGGGTTATCACCGCTTTGTGAATCGAGCCCTTAAAGTGAATTTTTACAATTTTTTTTGTACGATTTCTGTTAAAGTGCATTTAGAATAAAATAATTCTTAGCATAATGTACCACCCAAAGAAAGCCTAACTGGTGGTGACAAAATCAAGTTATTACATCATTTTATTGTGATAAGTAGTAATAAAGTTATTGGCGAATGAATGGGAGGAGTGCTGTAAGGTGAACATTGCTCTAGTCCATAAGGGAAAAAACCCTCCGTGGTTAACTAATTAAAAAAAAAAAAACAATTTTTATTGAAGAAAGTATGTATTCCTTAGTATACTTGCCACAGAGTTTCAGGGCAGCACGGTGGCATAGTGGTTAGCACTAGTGCCTTGCAGCGCTGGGTCCCCAGTTTGAATCCTGGCCAGGGCACTATCTCCATGGAGTTTGTATTTTCTCTCTGTGTCTGTGTGGGTTTTCTCCGGACACTCCGGTTTCCTCCCACATCCCAGAAACATATAGATAAGTTAATTGGCTTAACCCAAAATTAGCCCTAGAATACAATACATACACCACATGATACATACATAGACATATGTCTATGGTAGGGATTAGATTGTGAGCCCCTCTGAGGACAGTAAGTGACAAGACAATGTACTCTGTACAGTGCTGCAGATGTCAGGGCTAAATAAATACTAATTAATACTAAACCTATATACTCACATATAAGCTTAATTTTCAACACAAAAAATGTGCTGAAAAGTTACCCCCTCAGCTTATATGGGAGTCAATGGAGCAGAATGGATGGTGAAGCAGGTTTTGTTACTGGCAGAGGAGCGTAAGGATCTTGCACTAGTGATCCTGCTCTTGCCAGCTGGCTCCCTGCTGTGTCTGTGCCCCCATCCCCTGCAACATGGTATGTAGAGTGCGCTGCTCAAGGCTACCTGTGTCCCTTGGCTTGTGAAGCGCAGCGTGCAAGCAGCATGTCAGCTGTGCAATGATCGGGTGTTCTTCCTTTGTGGCAATTGCTGTGTCTCATATTTATGGCACTATCTAGTAGTGTCTTGAGACACAGCTGTATCATCCCTGGGGCACATCTGGCTATGGGAAGGAAGGGTGACTTGTACTGGGGGCACATCTGGCTACAGCGGAGGTAGCTATACTGGGGAGGGGGCCTATACATGAGTCAGCCACTTTTTCCTGATTTCTGAGGGAAAAGTGGGTACGTCGGTTTATACACAGGTAGGCTTATATGCAATTATATACAGTAATAATAATATATCATGCATATAGTAATAGGTGAATACTTTTGCATTAACAAATCTTTTTCTTTTCCCCCCTCAGATTTCTCATTGCTGAACTCCTATGCGGGCTGGAGCATCTACACAGCAAGGGAATCATCCATAGAGACATGAAGCCAGCAAACGTCCTTCTGGACCACAACGGCCACGCGAAGATCGCAGATTTTGGCCTTTCAAAAACCGGCATGTTTGGCAACAGAACAGCCAAAAGATTTGTCGGCACCGTGGCTTACATGGCTCCGGAGATCTTACGCTACCAGAAATACAACCACATGGTGGACTATTTTGCCCTGGGCGTCATAGCCTATGAAATGGAGACGGGCAGAGACCCATTCCAACTGGCTGAAAAATTTAGAGATGTCAAACGGGCCATTTGTTACCAGGACCCAGTTTTTCCAGAGGACACAAATGAAGATCTCCGTGACTTGATCAATCGTCTGCTTTGCAAAGACCAAGCAGAACGTCAGAGACAAGTCTCCAATCTACGGGAACACCCGTTCTTTAAAGACATCAACTGGGAAGAGATGTCCGCTGGGAGGTCATCCCCACCACCTGCCCTGCGGATTCCCCCACCAATACCATCAACAGAGAAGCTGATTCCATATCATGTGATTACGCCCGCCTGTCACCGCAGCCCTATAACACTGTGGAGACAGAGGCTGTTTCGTCACTTCAACTACGTCAGTGACAGATGGAAAGCCATGTGTAATCGGAAGTAAATCTTTCTTCCTCTGGATCAGCTTGTATATATGTATATGTATATATATGTGTATAAATTAATACAGTTTCTAAATAACAATCTTGTTTTGTGGATTTCCTGTCCATCTTTCATCCTGCTGCTTCCTCCAGCAACACATACAGGTCCGTTCTAGCTGCGGCGCTTTCAGCCCGCGTTTTGCACTTTGCTGATTGCGGTAATAGGGATGGTCGGAAATGCCCATTTCCGACTCCGCAGAAATTCTGATTTCCGCCAATGCCAATTTCATTTTATCTGATTTCTGTGGAGTATTTTATTAGTCATTTTTGCACCGTAAATTGCAAAAAAAGTAAAAGAAAAAGAAAAGAATCGGGAAAACGGAAAAAACAGAAAACCAGTCTTGAGATTGGTCTGAAATTACTGTGATGATCCGATTTTTGAAGAAAAATTCTTCGTTTGTTGATCGGTCCAATGCTTCCAAGCTCTGTGATTGCACTAAAATTACTGAGTTGCAGCAAGTCGGATGTCTGCAGAATTCCGTTTTATGTTTTTTGAATTCCAATCGGAAATGCCAATTTCTGATCGGAAATTTCAATTCTGCGGAATCTGAATGAGCATCCCTATCAGTAATCCTACGGGATTCCTCACACTGCGGCGATAGCGATTTTTGGCGATCGCATTCGTGCTGCATGCAGCATTTTCCCGGGGATTGTGTTGCAATTCTCATTCAACGGATTGAGAATCGCAAAACACAATTGCCGCAAAATCGCAAAACATCATTATGCAACATCGCGATCGCAATGGGCATGGGGCCAAAGAAGATGGCCACTAGTGATGGTCAATATGACGCAAAGACTTTCCAGCTGGACCATTGATATGCAATTGCGATTGTGATGTTCATTCCAAAGTGTATGCAGCTTGGAATGGGGACAATCAAAATTAACAGGAAGTGCATTTGATTGGCCTATTTCCATGGTACAGTTTGCATTAAATCATCAGCATACAATAAAAAAAAACTGCATTACAATTACTATCTTCACTTATAAGTAAATGAGTACAGGCTTGTGGTCTAGGGACATGTCAAGCAAAGGAGGTATTTTCAGTTCCCGCTCGGCAATTGCGCTGTGCTAGATTTGGGTACCGCTGTAGGCCATAATTTTAATGTAAGAAGTTTATTTTGTAAAAGCACAATGGTACAGGTTATATAGCAGACACTACTGATACATCAGTATACACAAGACAAAAAAAATGCATCACGGCATACAGAAAGGAAACACAGGTCACGCAGTAGGATGTCATATAAACAGCTCACGGGTTCGGAACAAATATTCTCAGATTGGAGGTACTATAAACCCCAGTTTGCATTTACCACCAGCGACTCGGTCCTTATTAAAGAACACTACCTCTCCCTCCATTTGTCCCATATCAAATGGAATGTCCCAATCCTATCTCTATGGGTATATATAAGTTTGTTTCAGCGGTAGGCCCCTTACAACTCTAGTACACCAAGCATTTAAAGTGGGTGGGTAGGGAGAAAGCCATTTTAAAGCTATTTCCTGCCTTGCAGTGAATGTTTCTGATATGAAGGTTTTCATCGGGAGTGGAGATCCTCATCATGTATAAAACCCAGAAGGCAAAGCAAGGGGTCTGAGGTCATGGGAGTACCCATCTTATCCTGCATAAACTGGACAATCTGAATCCAGTAGGACTTCATGATAGGGCATTCCCAAATAAGGTGCAAAAAGGAGGGAGAGGGAACAAAGCATTTGGGACATTAGCCAATGGGTTATATTTAGCAACACCAGAAGGAGTTAGGTACGCCTGATGGACAATATATAATTGTGTAACACGCTCTTGTGAATGTAAACAAAAGAGGATTCAGCGTTACCGCTTCCACTTTGAAATCTATATATATAAAATCGGATGTGTGTGTATGTATGTACTTATGCGCCGCGATCACTCGAAAACGGCTTGACCGATTTGAACGAAACTTGGTATACAGATCCCTTACTACCTGGAAAGATATGTTCTGAGGGTTTCCCGTCCCCCCTGCACACCTGGGCGGAGCTACAAACAGCCAATCAGATTTCACCCATTTATGTCAATGGAAAAAATGTAACATGCTGCCATTCTCACAGTAATCAAGCCAGAGTCCCCACACTTGGCAGAGTTGGTCATTTGGTGACGGGGGTTACAAATCCATGAAAAGTGGGCGGAGCATAAAACAGCCAATCAAATTTCAGCCATTAATATTCAATGAGAAAATGTAAACTGCAGCCATTCTTAGACGGTTAATCGAAGGGTTTTAAAACTTGGCACACTTGGTCACTGGGTGAATGAGATTAATATTCAGGAAAGTGGGTGGAGCCTACAACAGCCAATCAAAATCCACCTATTGATTTTCAAGGGGAATATTGAAACTGCTACCGTTCTTACATTGTTAATGGCAGAGGCCTCAAACTTGCTACAGTCAGTCACTGGGTGACTGGGGTCCCAATTCTCTAAAGGGGCGGGGCCACAAACAGCCAATCAGATTTCCTTGCTGGATAAACTGCTTCCTTTCACAAAGTTTTGATGCCAGGAACCTGAAAAGCTCACAAACTTGGTCATTGAGGGACTGTGTGTTAAGGTTACGAAAAGTGTGCAGAGCCAAAAACACAGTTTACTTTGAAAATGTAAACTGCAGCCATTCTTACACTGTTAGTTTCAGGGTTCTCAAACTTTGCAGTTGGTCACTGGATGACTGGGATTAATATTCAGGAAAATAGGTGGAGCCTACAACAGCCAATCAAAATTCACCTGTTGATTTTCAAGGGGAATATTTAAATTGCTGCCATTCTTACACTGTTAATGGCAAAGGTCTCAAACACTGGGTAACTGAGGTTTAAAATAAGAAAGGGGTGGAGCCACAAACAGCCAATCACATTTGTGTAATTTCAATGGGAATACAGAAATTATTGATACTAAGGACCCCAAAGCTCATAAACTTGGTAATTGAGTGACTGTATGTCAAGGTTAGAAAAAAGTGGGTGGTGTCAATAACTACATGTGTGAATATGTACATTGCTACCATTCTTACAATGTTAATAGCAGAGGACTCAAACCTGATACAGTCAGTCATTGGGTGACTGGGGTCAAAATTCACTAAAGGGGGTGGAGCCACAAATAGTCAATCAGATTTGTTAGATTGATTTCAGCCATTCTGTTATTGGTAGGGTTTTTAAACTTGCACGCGTTGCCGTCCGGATTTTAGCAACGTGTGCGGGAGGCCGACACACACGACATCAAACAGTGTATAAACGGCACTGTCTGATGTTTACACTGCATGCGTTCCGGACCAGTGCGGTCCCGGAGTGCATGCTGCACGCATTTTTCCCCAAAACGCGCAGCTGACACATTCAGTGAATATGATCAGCCATGCAATGCATAGAAACGCGGATGGCATGCATTTATACGCGTTCCAAACGCATGGCCATCTGCGTTTCATAATGTGAACGTAGCCTTAATGGCAGGGTTCTCAAATTTTGCACTGTTGGTTACTGGGTGACTGGAATTAATATTCAGAAAAGTGGGTGGAGCCTAAAAAGGTCAATAACAAATCACCTGATGATTTTCAAGGGGAATATTACAATTGCTGCAATTCAAATGGCACAAGCCTCAAACCTGGTACAGTTGATCATTCGGTCACTGGGGTTCAAATTCAGAAAAGGGGGTGGAGCCACAAACAGCCAATCAGATTTGTTTCATTTCACTGGGAAAATACAAATTGATGTCAAGGACCCCAGAGCTCACAAACTTGGTCATTGAGTGGTTGTGTGTCCAGGTTACAGAAAGTGGGCAGAGCCAAAAACATAAACTGCAGCCCTTCTTACACTGTTAATGGCAGGGTTCTCAAACCTTGCCCAGATGGTCACTGGGTGACTGAGATTAATATTCATGGAAGTGGGTGGAGCCTATAATAGCCAATACAAATTCACCTGTTGATTTTCAAGGGGAATATTTAAATTGCTGCCATTTTTACACTCTTAAGCAGAGGTCTCAAACTTGCTACAGTTGGTCATTGGGTGACTGGGGTTCAAGTGCTGGAGAGGGGCGGAGTTACAAACCGCTAATCTGATTTGTTTAATTTCTACGGGAATATACAAATATTGATGCCATAGACCCCAAAGCTCAAAAAACTTGGTCATTGAGTGTTTGTGTGTTATGGTTAGAAAAAGTGGGCGGAGCTAACACCAGCCAAATACATACCCGGGCAACGCCGGGTCATCAGCTAGTATCTGATAAAAATATCGTCAGACTCCTCCCATGGGTTTGTATGCACTCCCGGGTATCTCTTCCCTTGTTAATGATGACACATCTGGTAGCATGTGGAGCACAGTACAAGCTACTTTCGCTTGTAGTGCAGATCAGAGCGGGCCTACTCATGGCAAAACTAAGGAGAGTGGAGAGTAGAGTGCTAAGTCCTGCATGCGGAAGTATCAAAGCCACTCACATTACAGATGTGAGTGGCTTATTATGATTGGCGGCATTTTGAAGATGGCTTCATGATAAGCTCAAGTGTGAGCAGAAAGTTTTGCAGGACATGTGCTGCAAGTCCTGCCCCCCACAGAGGTATCAGAGCCACTCACAGGAAGCGAGTGGTTACCTGTATTCAATTGTGGCATCAATTTTTAAGGAGTTCTGGATACTGTACCAGTAATTTGTCTAGCTTGGCTATGCAGCCCTAAGGTATACTTAAACTTACAGTCCACCAAACATGCAATTGCTTGTACAGGAACCTCCAATGGGAGGACACAGTTGCTCCTTTGCAGCAGGGAATGTACCAGGGCATGCTG
The DNA here is from genome assembly GCF_040937935.1 of Hyperolius riggenbachi. Classification (NCBI taxonomy): domain Eukaryota; kingdom Metazoa; phylum Chordata; class Amphibia; order Anura; family Hyperoliidae; genus Hyperolius; species Hyperolius riggenbachi. The sequence continues at coordinate 215,391,689 of NC_090651.1, read as the reverse complement.
GGCCATTTCCAGGAAAACTTCTGAGATCCACCCACTGGTGCAAATCTCTTCTGTCGGGGAACTGTATAGTAATTTCACCCAGCCACAGAATCCTTCACCAAAACCAAACCTGGCAAGGACCACCATCTAATAGGGCCATTCCAATGAATCAGAGGCCAAATCAAGAGAAGCAACCAACCTCTCGCCTTGGATACCACATTCTAAATTAGTCCACAGTCTGCGTACATTTAGAGAGGTGTTTTTATCCGGCATCAATCCGGTCTGATCGTCATGAATGAATGAAAGGATAATTGCATTTACCCTGATGGCCAAGACCTTTGTAAGTATTTTCACCCGTTGTTAAAATTGAGATGGGCCTATAGGATTCACAGTGGAGGGGTCCTTGCCAGGCTTGGGTATCACCACAATAAGTGCCTGACACATCGATTCTGGAAGTAGTGTTGGGCGAACATCTAGATGTTCGGGTTCGGGCCGAACAGGCCGAACATGGCCGCGATGTTTGGGTGTTCGACCCGAACTCCGAACATAATGGAAGTCAATGGGGACCCGAACTTTTGTGGTTTGTAAAGCCTCCTTACATGCTACATACCCCAATTTACAGGGTATGTGAACCTTGGGAGTGGGTACAAGAGGAAAAAAAAATTAGCAAAAAGAGCTTATAGTTTTTGAGAAAATCGATTTTAAAGTTTCAAAGGGAAAACTGTCTTTTAAATGCGGGAAATGTCTGTTTTCTTTGCACAGGTAACATGTTTTTTGTCGGCATGCAGTCATAAATGTAATACATATAAGAGGTTCCAGGAAAAGGGACCGGTAACGCTAACCCAGCAGCAGCACACGTGATGGAACAGGAGGAGGCGCAGGAGGAGAAGGCCACGCTTTGTGAGACACAACAACCCCGGCCTTGCATGAGGGCAAGAAGCGTGCGGATAGCATGCTTTGTACCGCCATGCAGTCATAAATGTAATAAAGATAAGAGGTTCCATAAACAGGGACCGGCAACGGTAACCCAGCAGCAGCAGCAGCAGCACACGTGATGGAACAGGAGGAGGCGCAGGAGGAGAAGGCCACGCTTTGTGAGACACAACAACCCAGGCCTTGCATGAGGACAAAAAGCGTGCGGATAGCATGCTTTGTACCGCCATGCAGTCATAAATGTAATAAAGATAAGTGGTTCAATAAACAGGGACCACGCGGCAACGCTAACCCAGCAGCAGCAGACGTGATGGAACAGGAGGAGGCGCAGGAGGAGAAGGCCACGTTTTGTGAGACACAACAACCCAGGCCTTGCATGAGGGCAAGAAGCGTGCGGATAGCATGCTTTGTACCGCCATGCAGTCATAAATGTAATAAAGATAAGTGGTTCAATAAACAGGGACCACGCGGCAACGCTAACCCAGCAGCAGCAGACGTGATGGAACAGGAGGAGGCGCAGGAGGAGAAGGCCACGCTTTGTGAGACACAACAACCCAGGCCTTGCATGAGGGCAAGAAGCGTGCGGATAGCATGCTTTGTACCGCCATGCAGTCATAAATGTAATAAAGATAAGTGGTTCAATAAACAGGGACCACGCAGCAACGCTAACCCAGCAGCAGCAGACGTGATGGAACAGGAGGAGGCGCAGGAGGAGAAGGCCACGCTTTGTGAGACACAACAACCCAGGCCTTGCATGAGGGCAAGAAGCGTGCGGATAGCATGCTTTGTACCGCCATGCAGTCATAAATGTAATAAAGATAAGTGGTTCAATAAACAGGGACCACGCGGCAACGCTAACCCAGCAGCAGCAGACGTGATGGAACAGGAGGAGGCGCAGGAGGAGAAGGCCACGCTTTGTGAGACACAACAACCCAGGCCTTGCATGAGGGCAAGAAGCGTGCGGATAGCATGCTTTGTACCGCCATGCAGTCATAAATGTAATAAAGATAAGTGGTTCAATAAACAGGGACCACGCGGCAACGCTAACCCAGCAGCAGCAGACGTGATGGAACAGGAGGAGGCGCAGGAGGAGAAGGCCATGCTTTGTGAGACACAACAACCCAGGCCTTGCATGAGGGCAAGAAGCGTGCGGATAGCATGCTTTGTACCGCCATGCAGTCATAAATGTAATAAAAATAAGTGGTTCAATAAACAGGGACCACGCGGCAACGCTAACCCAGCAGCAGCAGACGTGATGGAACAGGAGCAGGCGCAGGAGGAGAAGGCCACGGTTTTTGAGACACAACAACCCAGGCCTTGCATGAGGACAAAAAGCGTGCGGATATAGCAGCAATGCTTTTTGCCGCCATGCAGTCATAAATGTAATACAGATGAGAGGTTCAATAAACAGGGACCGGAAACGCTACACCATCCCAGATGTTCATTGGTCATGTTACTTGGTTGGGGTCCTGGAGTGTTGCGTAGTCATTTCCAATGCAGGATTGATTCATTTTAATTTGAGTCAGACGGTCTGCATTTTCTGTAGAGAGGCGGATACGCCGATCTGTGACGATGCCTCCGGCAGCACTGAAACAGCGTTCCGACATAACGCTGGCTGCCGGGCAAGCCAGCACCTCTATTGCGTACATTGCCAGTTCGTGCCAGGTGTCTAGCTTCGATACCCAATAGTTGAAGGGTGCAGATGGATTGTTCGACACAGCTACGTCATCTGACATGTAGTCCTTGACCATCTTCTCCAGGCGATCGGTGTTGGAGGTGGATCTGCACGCTTGCTGTTCAGTGGGCTGCTGCTGCATGGGTGTCAGAAAATTTTCCCACTCCAAGGACACTGCCGATACCGTTCCCTTTTGGGTACTAGCTGCGGCTTGCGTTGTTTGCTGCCCTCCTGGTCGTCCTGGGTTTGCGGAAGTCAGTCTGTCTGCGTACAACTGGCTAGAGGAGGGGGAGGATGTCAATCTCCTCTCTAAAGTCTCCACAAGGGCCTGCTGGTATTCTTCCATTTTGACCTGTCTGACTCTTTCTTCAAGCAGTTTTGGAACATTGTGTTTGTACCGTGGATCCAGAAGGGTATAAACCCAGTAATTGGTGTTGTCCAGAATGCGCACAATGCGTGGGTCACGTTCAATGCAGTCTAGCATGAATTGAGCCATGTGTGCCAGAGTCCTACCAGAATCCTCATCATCCTCTTGTGAGCGTTGTGATAGTTGTTGTGATGCATCATAGTCGTCACCTTCCTCCTGGTCTGCTTCTGCTGACCATTCGCGTTGAATTGTGGAAGTCCAACGTGCACCGCTCTGGCCCTCGTCAGTGGTGGCATGAAATTCCTGCTCCAACTCCAGCTGTTCCTCCTCCTCTTCTTCGTCATAGCTGCTGGGGCCAGCGTTCCCTGAGGCGGATGACCTGATGTTGGTACCATCACGCTGATCGTTTTCTCCTTCAGATTCCCCCAGTTGCATCATGACAGCTGTTTCCTTGATTTTTAACATTGACCTCTTCAGTAAACACAGCAGTGGTATGGTAATGCTGACTGAAGAGTTGTCACTGCTCACAAGCAACGTGGATTGCTCAAAATTTTGGAGGACTTGGCAGAGGTCCAACATGTTGGCCCAATCGGATCCACAGAAGCTTGGCAGCTGGCCGGATGCGCCTCGGTACTGCGCCGTCATGTACTGGACCACTGCACTCTTCTGCTCGCAAAAGCGGGCTAGCATGTGCAGCGTAGAATTCCAGCGCGTAGGGACATCACACAGCAAGCGATGGTGGGGGAGATTGAAGCGCTCCTGCATCTTGGTGAGTGCCCCCGAAGCAGTACTGGAATTTCTACAATGTTTGGCCACTCGACGCACCTTCAACAGAAGATCGGCCACGCCTGGGTATGTCCTCAGGAACCGCTGAACTACTAGGTTCATCACGTGCGCCAGGCAAGGGATGTGTGTCAGCTTAGCCAACCTTAAAGCGCAAATGAGATTACTCCCATTATTACACACAACCATGCCCGGTTTCAGGTCCAGTGGTGCCAGCCACAAATCCGTCTGTTCCTTTATTCCCCTCCAAATTTCCTCCCCTGTGTGCTGCTTATCCCCAAGGCAGATTAGCTTCAGCAACGCTTGCTGACGCATGCCAACAGCTGTGCTGCACTGCTTCCACGATCCTACTGCTGCTGGGTTAGCGTTTCCGGATGAGGTACAGCTTTGAGATGCGTTGGAGGAGAAGGAGTCAGAGAGGTAGGTGCTGCTGTTGTTATCCAGTGGGAGGGACGGCGGTGCAGCTGTTTGTGGCGTGGGCAACACCCGTGCCGTAGCAGGTGAGGAATCGCTGCCAGGCTCCACAAGGTTCACCCAGTGCGCGGTAAGGGAGATGTATCGACCCTGGCCGAACGCACTCGTCCAGGTGTCAGTGGTGAGGTGAACCTTGCAGGCAACGGCATTCTTCAAGCTTCGGGTTATTTTGCTGACCACGTGCTCATGCAACTCAGGCACTGCAGAGCGCGCAAAGTGGTAGCGGCTGGGAACCACGTAACGTGGGATGGCCACTGACATCATGCCCTTGAAGCTGTTTGTCTCCACCACTCGATATGGCAGCATTTCGCAGGCCAGAAGCTTGGCTATGCTGGCTGTTACTGCCACGGCCCGGGGGTCATTTGCTGGCAATTTCCTCTTGCGCTCAAACATCTCCGACACAGACAACTGAACCGTAGCGCTGCACACGGAAGGGCTGTTGGTTGTTGTGTTTGATGAACACTGGGAGACCTCAAGAGCACTACTCCGGAAAGTGACAGTGTCAGCGTCGTCTGATGTTTGTGAATGTTGTGAACCACGCAATGGCTGGGCTACTGCTGCTGCTGAGGCGGGTCTGGTGGTGAGTCTGGTGAACCCAAGGGAGGCAGTGTTGTTGCTGGTACCCTGTCCTGACGCGTTTGCCCACAGAGTGGGATGTTTGGATAGCATGTGACGGCTCATGCTGGTGGTGGAGAGGTTGTTAATACTTTTCCCCCTGCTCAGGCGGGTCTTGCACACCTTGCAAATCGCCATGGTAACATCCTCAGTGCAGTCTTCAAAGAAAGCCCAGACTTTGGAGCACCTGCCTCCTTGCTGGCGATTTCTGTTTGCTCCTCTTTTGCCTCTCACTTGAACTTCCACGCTTGTGGTGCCTCAAATTGTGCGCCGCCTACCTTGTGGCACAAGGCGAACTCATGCAGCAGTGGGTTCTTCAACAGACTCATCTGTGCTGCTGCTAGGACGGCGATGTTCTCGTTCACAAACAAAATCTGGGTCTCTGTCCACATTGTCCATACCCTCCTCTTCCATCTCCTCAAACTCGTCATATGTCATTGTGGGCCGCCGCCGTGGAGTAGAGCTCCCCACAACAACCTCGGCGCAGCACACTCCAACGTCGTCTTCCAGATCTTGTCGGCCGACCTCCTGCAATTGCAACCCCTCCTGCCCAAATTGCTCTGGGATTTGGGTTTCCGAGTCCTCCTCGGACTCGCCTTGTATTTCAGTGCGCGGTGCATTTCCCACAGTTAACGGTTGTGAATCCAGGCACAACATTTCTGGCTGTTCCTCCATTGACCTTTGAAAGGTGGAAGTTTGTTGGGCTGGGAATAGCTCCTGCGAATACCCCATTGTGTCCTGAGGTAATTCATCGGACTGGTTATCTGGCAGTTGTGTGCGTGGTGTCGCTGCCGGTTGTGTCAGCTTTGTGCCCACTGGCTCCTTGTAACTGGCTGAGGACTCGGACCTCGTGCGTGATGTGCTGGTGCTGCTTAACCCACTGCTGGACGCTTGAGAGGTCATCCAAGTAATTATCTGGTCCTGTTCTTTTGGATTTGTGAGGGTTGTTGTCCTGGACAACATGGGCGGTATTGAGTGGGTTTTCTTGGGTGCTCCCCTGTGGCCTGTACGTGAACCGTCAGGGGAAACACCTCTTCCCTTGCCCCTCCCTCTTTCACCGGATTTCTTCCTCATTTCACTTATCCTTACAGTACACGCTGACTGGCAGCAGTACAGTGGCAGTACAGAAATGCTATACAGTACCACTATTCCCAGCAGCGACACAGAGCACAATGCTATACAGTGACGGGTGAGCGGTGTACCACTATTCCCAGCAGCGACACAGAGCACAATGCTATACAGTGGCGGGTGAGCGGTGTACTACTATTCCCAGCAGACACAGAACAGTAAACAGAATGCTATATAGTGTGGCTGAGCGAGCGGTGTACCACTATTCCCAGCAGACACAGAACAGTAAACAGAATGCTATATAGTGTGGCTGAGCGAGCGGTGTACCACTATTCCCAGCAGACACAGAACAGTGAACAGAATGCTATATAATGTGGCTGAGCGAGGTACACAGAGTGGCAGTAAACAGAATGCTATATAGTGTGGCTGAGCGAGTGGTGTACCACTATTCCCAGCAGACACAGAACAGTAAACAGAATGCTATATAGTGTGGCTGAGCGTGCGGTGTACCACTATTCCCAGCAGACACAGAACAGTGAACAGAATGCTATATAATGTGGCTGAGCGAGGTACACAGAGTGGCAGTAAACAGAATGCTATATAGTGTGGCTGAGCGAGCGGTGTACTACTATTCCCAGCAGACACAGAACAGTAAACAGAATGCTATATAGTGTGGCTGAGCGAGCGGTGTACCACTATTCCCAGCAGACACAGAACAGTAAACAGAATGCTATATAGTGTGGCTGAGCGAGCGGTGTACCACTATTCCCAGCAGACACAGAACAGTAAACAGAATGCTATATAGTGTGGCTGAGCGAGCGGTGTACCACTATTCCCAGCAGACACAGAACAGTAAACAGAATGCTATATAGTGTGGCTGAGCGAGCGGTGTACCACTATTCCCAGCAGACACAGAACAGTGAACAGAATGCTATATAGTGTGGCTGAGCGAGCGGTGTACCACTATTCCCAGCAGACACAGAACAGTAAACAGAATGCTATATAGTGTGGCTGAGCGAGCGGTGTACCACTATTCCCAGCAGACACAGAACAGTAAACAGAATGCTATATAGTGTGGCTGAGCGAGCGGTGTACCACTATTCCCAGCAGACACAGAACAGTAAACAGAATGCTATATAGTGTGGCTGAGCGAGCGGTGTACCACTATTCCCAGCAGACACAGAACAGTAAACAGAATGCTATATAGTGTGGCTGAGCGAGCGGTGTACCACTATTCCCAGCAGACACAGAACAGTAAACAGAATGCTATATAGTGTGGCTGAGCGAGCGGTGTACCACTATTCCCAGCAGACACAGAACAGTGAACAGAATGCTATATAGTGTTGCTGAGCGAGCGGTGTACCACTATTCCCAGCAGACACAGAACAGTGAACAGAATGCTATATAGTGTGGCTGAGCGAGCGGTGTACCACTATTCCCAGCAGACACAGAACAGTGAACAGAATGCTATATAATGTGGCTGAGCGAGGTACACAGAGTGGCAGTAAACAGAATGCTATATAGTGTGGCTGAGCGAGCGGTGTACTACTGTTCCCAGCAGCGACACAATGACAGGGGGGACCCTGGCTAGCGTGGCTGGAGCGCGAACTACCCTGCCTGCCTACCCAAAGCTAAACCCACAGACAAATGGCGGAGATATGACGTGGTTCGGGTATTTATTTACCCGAACCACGTGACAGTTCGGCCAATCAGAGCGCGTTCGGGTCCGAACCACGTGACCCGTTCGGCCAATCACAGCGCTAGCCGAACGTTCGGGGAACGTTCGGCCATGCGCTCTTAGTTCGGCCATGTGGCCGAACGGTTTGGCCGAACACCATCAGGTGTTCGGCCGAACTCGAACATCACCCGAACAGGGTGATGTTCTGCAGAACCCGAACAGTGGCGAACACTGTTCGCCCAACACTATCTGGAAGCATGCTTGTTATAAATGCCTCCTCATAGGTTTGCAGTAGAGCAGGGGAGAGTTCATCAGCGTATTTATTATTGATTTTAATGATGATATCATCAAGTCCGGGGACTTTTTTTTTTTTACTGGGAAAGCTAGCTACAGCCATTTGTATTTCCTCGGGATCCTTATATTTCCCCCGGCCTCATATGTGATCGGGGCATCAGGGGTTGTACGTTATTCCGGTGTTAACCTAGGCATATTAAGTTCAGATAAGTGGTTCTCAGAGTCTTTATAGGTGGCCTGAGAATGACTAGCATAAAGATCATGGTAAAATGATGCAACAGTTGCATTCACTTCAGCAGGGGCCATTATTAGATTACCGGAGGTATCAAGTATTTGCGTGATTACGGGGAGAGTTTCCTGTGTGGGCATTCTGAGCCAGAAGAGTACCCGCTCTTTCACCTTGTTCATAGAACAGCTGTGTGCTAAAAAACATATTGCTCTGGGCTAGCTCGTCCAACAATTGCCCATGTTGTCTCTGGATTTTTTTCGTATGAAAGCCAAAGCTCACAGCATGGGATTGAAGCTATATTGACACTCAGCAACACAAATTTGAGCAATAAGGTCTTGTTCCCTTCACCTGGAATCACTTTTACTTTTACATCTGGCAACAGGTGAGTAAATGCTTTTTTTTTTTTTACAGGTGAGCATACATTTCTGGTGAACGCTGGCCACATTAGGATCATTTTCTAGTGAAATACTGGCCACATTACAATTATTTTCTGGTGAATGCTGCCCACATAAGGTTGGCACCACAGGTTTTCTCGCCTGGAGTGACAAAATGGCTAGAGATGCCCCTGGGCGGCGATCAGCGGGGATTGATGCAAGGAGAGGCAGAGCTACTGCAGAAAGCTCTGCTTCTACCAGGAAGCGCTCCCCAGTTTTAGCCCCGGGGATTTGGGAGTTATAAAACCCTCGTCCGGCCGCAGGAATACAGCGTTTTAGGTCTGGCAATGATCCTTCAACTAAACAATAGGTAAAAACTGCTTTTTTAATTGGTTTCAGTCTCTCTTTAAATGTATACCTTTTTCCTATCGTAACTTTAAAATCTATTTTCTCCCAAACTATAAGGACTTTTTGAAAATGTTTTTTCCTCTTGTACCCACTTTGCTCCTTAACATACCCTGCAAATTTGGCGATTCTACCTGGTAAGGGGACTTTGCTATTAACCTTGATAGTCAGTAAATATTAGGCGAACATTTTAGCGCATTTATATAGAAAATCTCGAAAGCGAAAACGTGAAAATTCTTGAAAACAAAAATGCCATTTTCAATGTGAAAATGCCTTTGGTGAAAATTCACAAGTAACACTGTTCAAAAGTTTCTTGATCAAAATCCCAAAAGATCAAGATGTAATCTATACAGTATACCTTGTGTATAAAATCAGATGCTTGATGGAGCAGCTTACTACTTCTGAGCGGGAGGCATTGAAAGCCCTGTCTGACAACAAACACATTGTTGTCAGACAGACGAACAACAGGGGAGGCATGGTCATTATGGGCCTAGAGAATTATACAAAAGAGGGAATGAGATTACCTTCTGATCATTCTGCCTATGTTTGACTCCCTATTTGGTGGGGCCGGAATAGCTACACTCTCTGGGGAAATATTGAGAGATCCCAAATAGGACCATTTTTTGGAAGAGGGCCCCCCAAAAACCCAGGTATCACTCAAAAGGCATATAGATCAACTAGAAAGGGACATAGAAGTGGGAGAAAGGTAAAAAAAAAAAAAAAGAGAAACAAAGAACAAGAGATCCTCCACCATAAAAATCTTTAATTTATCCTCATACCAGCTAGTGGCGTAGCTAAGGAGCCCCGATGCAAGTTTTACATTGCCCCCCCCCCCTCCCCCCCAAAGCACTCTATACATAACAATAGATACGGCGCACCAAAACCTGCCAATGGCAACTACAGTGTTAGAGGTGTAAGAAGGGTCTGGGGAGCACTTTGTTAATGATTACCACCAATCAAAGTATCTATCGAAGTGATTATTATGAGCACAGGACCAATAGAGTGCTAATACTGTGGTTGAGGGAGGGACGCTTGGGGCCCCTCTGGCCCAAGTGCCCCGATGTGGTTGCAACCTCTGCACCCCCTATTGCTACGCCCCTGATACCAGCTCATTGACAGTGAAATAAGTCTATTGGAGAAAGGTCTTAATTTTGCCCCTACCAGTAAACCCAATGAATTCCAGTTTTATAAAGACCTATATTGTTTTATAAGGACCCTCACACTTAAAAGATTTTTTGCCATTTAAGCCAAGAAAAAGTCAGCCCACCAGAAGACACACTCTGAGGTAGTTAGAGACCCATGCCTGACGGGGAACTTCGACAAAGAGATGGGGTTTGGGGATGCTATGACCGATCTGATGGATCTATTAGCTGAAGGGACTGGGATAGAAGAGGATGATAATTAGTTACAATATCTACCTAATCATGAGATTGCACATACCTCATTCAAACCAAAGTACGTTTTTTACCCCATGCACTGCAAGGGCAAATACATTAAAACTTTTTATCAAATAGTTTTAGATCAATTCAAGACACTTGACACCTCCCAAAGGACCCACTCTAATCTAAAGAGGCCCATACACTGGTCGATTTCAGCAACCAATAATTCGATCAAATCTATAGAATCAACCGATCAATTGATTTGCGGCTGATTTCGATCGATTTCAATCAATTTGATCTATCTGACAGGATGGAATCTAGGTCGATCTGCTGCCATCCCATATGGCCCATAGAGTTGCATTGGATCTAATGGTGCAGTAATGCTTTTCGATTCATTCTGAAATCTATTTGAAATCTGTTCCTAGTGTGTGGCACTCATCAGATAGATTCCTGTCAGATTCTACCTGACAGGCATCTCACAGAAATCTATCTGATGGTCAAATCTGTTGCAAATCTATCAGTGTATGGCCACCTTTACTACTGCTGAGCAGGAGGCATTGAAAGCACTGTCGGACAACAAACACATTGTTGTCAGACAGGGAGACAAGGGGGGAGTGTAATATCCGAGGCAGCTGCGGCGAACAGCACCGCCGCCGCAGCTGCCTCTATGCGGCCATCCATCCGTTTGGCGTGCAGGACGCCGAGGACGGAACGTTCTCCCGTGCAGGGGGCTGCCATAGAGCGCGGGCGCGCGCATAGACGGGAGCTTTATGCGGGGAGGAAGCCCGTCAGCTGACCTGCCTGTCGGCTGATGTCAGGGGAGACCCACGGCGCCCAGGATTGGCTGATGAGAGGGGGGCGTGCCAGTGAGGTCTCCTCTGCTTCATAAGCCTCCGGGCTGCATTGCTACTTTGTCTGTTTTCGTGAATACTTGCGTGTGAGCGCGCAGACCTTAGGTAGTTCCCTGGTGTTGATGCTACGGATTTCACACCAAGCTTAGGAGTTTTGCAGACTTGTTATTGTTAATTGGTTAGACTAGTTCCGGGGTGTTGTTGCCAAGGATTTCACACCCAGGCTAGGATATTATTATTGCATTGATCTCCTCACTGGCAAACGGAGGGGGCTGTTCCGGGTGTCTGGAACACCCCCCCTGCACTGAGCTGTGTATTCAGCCAGGAAGCCCGCATATAAACAGTCTCATTCTCATTCCTTCTTACTTCTGGTGCCTCCCTCCAGCTAATAGAATGAGAGAGGCAGCCGAGCTTCCCCCACAAGAAGATGCAGCTTGCAGTGAGAGAATGTTGATTCTGGAGTCCCAGACTCTCCACAGCACAGAAGTGTCAGACATGATGCAATTAGAGGGCAGGCAAGCTGGTAAATATACACAGCATGATTGCAGAGCTTGCCCTGAGGGTCCATGGGCAAACATCTGTCTGGTCTCTCCCCATTGGTATAATGACTGCATGTGTGGATAAGGTGTTAAACACAGATCAGTGAAAATTGGCGCACAGCGCCTATGCATAACAATGGCGCCGCATTAAAAAGATACGCTTATCGCTATTTATCGTTAGTACTGCATAATAATGGCGCACAGGGAAAAAAAGATGAAAAATGGCACACACTAACGTTATTTATCAATAGTGCCGTTCATTTGCCAAACAGCAGACGTTATTGCCCACAGTAACGTTATTTATCAATAGCGCCCTTCATAAGCCAAACTGCAGACGTTATTTAACTGCAAAACAGTGAATGGATTTAATGTAGCACTGTCAAGGTTAGGGTTAGGCACTACCAGGGGTTGGTTAGGGTTAGGCACCACCAGGGGGGTCTTAGGGTTATGCACCAACCGGAGGGGGTCTTAGGGTTAGGCACCACCAGGGGGGTCTTAGGGTTAGGCACCACCAGGGGGTCTTAGGGTTAGGCACCACCAGGGGAGTCTTAGGGTTAGGCACCACCAGGGGGGTGGTTAGGGTTAGGCACCTCTGGGGGGTCTTATAGTTAGGCACCACCAGAGGGGTCTTAGGGTTAGGCACCACCAGGGGGTGGTTAGGGTTAGGCACCACCAGGGGGGTCTTAGGGTTAGGCACCACCAGGGGGGTCTTATGTTTAGGAACCACTAGGGGGGTCTTAGGGTTAGGCAACACCAGGGGTGGTTAGGGTTAGGCACCACCAGGGGGTGGTTAGGGTTAGGCACCTCTGGGGGGTCTTATAGTTAGGCACCACCAGAGGGGTCTTAGGGTTAGGCACCACCAGGGGGTGGTTAGGGTTAGGCACCACCAGGGGGGTCTTAGGGTTAGGCACCACCAGGGGGGTCTTATGTTTAGGAACCACTAGGGGGGTCTTAGGGTTAGGCAACACCAGGGGTGGTTAGGGTTAGGCACCACCAGGGGGTGGTTAGGGTTAGGCACCACCAGGGGGGTTTAGGGGTTAGGGATAGGTACAGAGAGGGTTCTGTGTGTTAACGCTAAATAACAATAAGGCTTTAACGCTAATTCGCTAAATTACAATAAGGCTTTAACGTTAAAGAGCGATAAGCAGCAAACGGATTAGTGGCAACTAGTGTTGGGCGAACATCTAGATGTTCGGGTTCGGGCCGAACAGGCCGAACATGGCCGCGATGTTCGGGTGTTCGACCCGAACTCCGAACATAATGGAAGTCAATGGGGACCCGAACTTTTGTGGTTTGTAAAGCCTCCTTACATGCTACATACCCCAAATTTACAGGGTATGTGCACCTTGGGAGTGGGTACAAGAGGAAAAAAATTTTAGCAAAAAGAGCTTATAGTTTTTGAGAAAATCGATTTTAAAGTTTCAAAGGGAAAACTGTCTTTTAAATGCGGGAAATGTCTGTTTTCTTTGCACAGGTAACATGCTTTTTGTCGGCATGCAGTCATAAATGTAATACATATAAGAGGTTCCAGGAAAAGGGACTGGTAATGCTAACCCAGCAGCAGCACACGTGATGGAACAGGAGGAGGGTGGCGCAGGAGGAGAAGGCCACGCTTTGAGACACAACAACCCAGGCCTTGCATGAGGACAAGAAGCGTGCGGATAGCATGCTTTGTACCACCATGCAGTCATAAATGTAATAAAGATAAGTGGTTCAATAAACAGGGACCACGCGGCAACGCTAACCCAGCAGCAGCACACGTGATGGAACAGGAGGAGGCGCAGGAGGAGAAGGCCACGCTTTGTGAGACACAACAACCCAGGCCTTGCATGAGGACAAAAAGCGTGCGGATAGCATGCTTTGTACCGCCATGTAGTCATAAATGTAATAAAGATAAGAGGTTCCATAAACAGGGACCGGCAACGGTAACCCAGCAGCAGCAGCAGCAGCAGCACACGTGATGGAACAGGAGGAGGCGCAGGAGGAGAAGGCCACGCTTTGTGAGACACAACAACCCAGGCCTTGCATGAGGACAAAAAGCGTGCGGATAGCATGCTTTGTACCGCCATGTAGTCATAAATGTAATAAAGATAAGAGGTTCCATAAACAGGGACCGGCAACGGTAACCCAGCAGCAGCAGCAGCAGCAGCAGCACACGTGATGGAACAGGAGGAGGCGCAGGAGGAGAAGGCCACGCTTTGTGAGACACAACAACCCAGGCCTTGCATGAGGACAAAAAGCGTGCGGATAGCATGCTTTGTACCGCCATGTAGTCATAAATGTAATAAAGATAAGAGGTTCCATAAACAGGGACCGGCAACGGTAACCCAGCAGCAGCAGCAGCAGCAGCAGCACACGTGATGGAACAGGAGGAGGCGCAGGAGGAGAAGGCCACGCTTTGTGAGACACAACAACCCAGGCCTTGCATGAGGACAAAAAGCGTGCGGATAGCATGCTTTGTACCGCCATGTAGTCATAAATGTAATAAAGATAAGAGGTTCCATAAACAGGGACCGGCAACGGTAACCCAGCAGCAGCAGCAGCAGCACACGTGATGGAACAGGAGGAGGCGCAGGAGGAGAAGGCCACGCTTTGTGAGACACAACAACCCAGGCCTTGCATGAGGACAAAAAGCGTGCGGATATAGCAGCAATGCTTTTTGCCGCCATGCAGTCATAAATGTAATACAGATGAGAGGTTCAATAAACAGGGACCGGAAACGCTAAACCATCCCAGATGTTCATCGGTCATGTTACTTGGTTGGGGTCCAGGAGTGTTGCGTAGTCGTTTCCAATCCAGGATTGATTCATTTTAATTTGAGTCAGACGGTCTGCATTTTCTGTGGAGAGGCGGATACGCCGATCTGTGATGATGCCTCCGGCAGCACTGAAACAGCGTTCCGACATAACGCTGGCTGCCGGGCAAGCCAGCACCTCTATTGCGTACATTGCCAGTTCGTGCCAGGTGTCTAGCTTCATGCCCGGTTTCAGGTCCAGCGGTGCCAGCCACAAATCCGTCTGTTCCTTTATTCCCCTCCAAATTTCCTCCCCTGTGTGCTGCTTATCCCCAAGGCAGATCAGCTTCAGCAACGCTTGCTGACGCATGCCAACAGCTGTGCTGCACTGCTTCCACGATCCTACTGCTGCTGGTGCTGGGTTAGCATTTCCGGATGAGGTACAGCTTTGAGATGCGTTGGAGGAGAAGGAGTCAGAGAGGTAGGTGCTGCTGTTGTTATCCAGCTGTTTGCGGCGTGGGCAACACCCGCGCCGTAGCAGGTGAGGAATCGCTGCCAGGCTCCACAAGGTTCACCCAGTGCGCGGTAAGGGAGATGTATCGACCCTGGCCGAACGCACTCGTCCAGGTGTCAGTGGTGAGGTGAACCTTGCAGGCAACGGCATTCTTCAAGCTTCGGGTTATTTAGCTGACCACGTGCTCATGCAACTCAGGCACTGCAGAGCGCGCAAAGTGGTAGCGGCTGGGAACCACGTAACGTGGGATGGCCACTGACATCATGCCCTTGAAGCTGTTTGTCTCCACCACTCGATATGGCAGCATTTCGCAGGCCAGAAGCTTGGCTATGCTGGCTGGCTGTTACTGCCACGGCCCGGGGGTCATTTGCTGGCAATTTCCTCTTGTGCTCAAACATCTCAGAGACAGACAACTCAACCGTAGCGCTGCACACCGAAGGGCTGTTGGTTGTTGTGTTTGATGAACACTGGGAGACCTCAAGAGCACTAGTCCGGAAAGTGACAGTGTCAGCATCGTCTGATGTTTGTGAATGTTGTGAACCACGCAATGGCTGGGCTACTGCTGCTGCTGAGGCGGGTCTGGTGGTGAGTCTGGTGAACCCAAGGGAGGCAGTGTTGCTGGTGGTACCCTGTCCTGCCGCGTTTGCCCACAGAGTGGGATGTTTGGATAGAATGTGGCGGCTCATGCTGGTGGTGGAGAGGTTGTTAATACTTTTCCCCCTGCTCAGGCGGGTCTTGCACACCTTGCAAATCGCCATGGTAACATCCTCAGTGCAGTCTTCAAAGAAAGCCCAGACTTTAACTGGCTGAGGACTCGGACCTCGTGCGTGATGTGCTGGTGCTGCTTAACCCACTGCTGGACGCTTGAGAGGTCATCCAAGTAATTATCTGGTCCTGTTCTTTTGGATCTGTGAGGGTTGTTGTCCTGGACAACATGGGCAGTATTGAGTGGGTTTTCTTGGGTGCTCCCCTGTGGCCTGTACGTGAACCGTCAGGGGAAACACCTCTTCCCTTGCCCCTCCCTCTTTCACCGGATTTCTTCCTCATTTCACTTATCCTTAAAGTACACGCTGACTGGCAGCAGTACAGTGGCAGTACAGAAATGCTATACAGTGGTGGGTGAGCGGTGTACCACTATTGTCAGCAGTGACACAGAGCACAATGCTATACAGTGGCGGGTGAGCGGTGTACTACTGTTCCCAGCAGACACAGAGTGGAAGTAAACACAATGCTATATAGTGTGGCTGAGCCGTGTACACAGAGTGGCATTAAACACAATGCTATATAGTCTGCTATATAGTCACCCCGAACAGGGTGATGTTCTGCAGAACCCAAACAGTGGCAAACACTGTTCGCCCAACACTACTGGGAGGGAACGCAGATTTTAGTACCTAAACACACGATACAACATGTTTTCCGGGGTCGGACTCTGAGGCACATACAGATGGTCCCGATCATCATCCTCATCATACAACTCTTCTCCTGAGTCTGACCCACCCACCACCTCTGCCACCCCAACATCCCCAGACACAGACCCCTCATCGTCCTCAACATTAACTTGGGATGCTGGCCTGAGCCAGACCTCCTCCTCCACATCAGGCCCCATCATCTCCTCAATGGCAGCCCTCATTAATCGCTCTGGCGACGGACTGATGGACACAACGTTCTCCTCCGGGGAGGGCTGCTGCTGACCACTGGCTGCTGGGGTGGATGTTATAGCTTGCGTGGGGCGTTGGCTGTTGCTGTTGTTGGGAGTGCTGCTCACAGCGGAGGTCTCTGGGGAACTCATGTTGAGCTCATATAGTGGTTGACGGTGAGTGGAGTATTACTGATCCCAGCAATATACACACTGACTGGCAGAGTACGCAATGCTATATAGTGTGGCTGAGCGGTGTACACAGAGTGGCAGTAAACACAATGCTATATAGTCTGGCTGAGCGAGCGGTGTACTACTGTTCCCAGCAGAATCAGAGTGGCAGTAAACAATGGTATATAGTCTGGCTGAGCGGTGTACACAGAGTGTCAGTAAACAATGGTATATAGTCTGGCTGAGCGAGCGGTGTACTACTGTTCCCAGCAGAATCAGAGTGGCAGTAAACAATGGTATATAGTCTGGCTGAGCGAGCGGTGTACTACTGTTCCCAGCAGAATCAGAGTGGCAGTAAACAATGGTATATAGTCTGGCTGAGCGGTGTACACAGAGTGTCAGTAAACAATGGTATATAGTCTGGCTGAGCGAGCGGTGTACTACTGTTCCCAGCAGAATCAGAGTGGCAGTAAACAATGGTATATAGTCTGGCTGAGCGGTGTACACAGAGTGTCAGTAAACAATGGTATATAGTCTGGCTGAGCGGTGTACACACAATGCTATATAGTCTGCTATATAGTGTCAGTAAACAATGGTATATAGTCTGGCTGAGCGAGCGGTGTACTACTGTTCCCAGCAGAATCAGAGTGGCAGTAAACAATGGTATATAGTCTGGCTGAGCGGTGTACACAGAGTTTCAGTAAACAATGGTATATAGTCTGGCTGAGCGGTGTACACAGAGTGTCAGTAAACAATGGTAAATAGTCTGGCTGAGCGGTGTACACAGAGTGGCAGTAAACACAATGCTATATAGTCTGGCTGAGCGAGCGGTGTACTACTGTTCCCAGCAGAATCAGAGTGGCAGTAAACAATGGTATATAGTCTGGCTGAGCGGTGTACACAGAGTGTCAGTAAACAATGGTATATAGTCTGGCTGAGCGGTGTACACAGAGTGTCAGTAAACAATGGTATATAGTCTGGCTGAGCGGTGTACACAGAGTGGCAGTAAACACAATGCTATATACTCTGGCTGAGCGAGCGGTGTACTACTGTTCCCAGCAGACACAGAACAGTAAACAGAATGCTATATAGTGTGGCTGAGCGAGCGGTGTACCACTATTCCCAGCAGACACAGAACAGTAAACAGAATGCTATATAGTGTGGCTGAGCGAGCGGTGTACCACTATTCCCAGCAGACACAGAACAGTAAACAGAATGCTATATAGTGTGGCTGAGCGAGCGGTGTACCACTATTCCAAACAGACACAGAACAGTGAACAGAATGCTATATAGTGTGGCTGAGCGAGCGGTGTACCACTATTCCCAGCAGACACAGAGTGGCAGTAAACAGAATGCTATATAGTGTGGCTGAGCGAGGTACACAGAGTGGCAGTAAACAGAATGCTATATAGTGTGGCTGAGCAAGCGGTGTACTACTATTCCCAGCAGACACAGAGTGGCAGTAAACAGAATGCTATATAGTGTGGCTGAGCGAGGTACACAGAGTGGCAGTAAACAGAATGCTATATAGTGTGGCTGAGCAAGCGGTGTACTACTGTTCCCAGCAGTGACACAATGACAGGGGGGACCCTGGCTAGCGTGGCTGGAGCGCGAACTACCCTGCCTGCCTACCCAAAGCTAAACCCACAGACAAATGGCGGAGATATGACGTGGTTCGGGTATTTATTTACCCGAACCACGTGACCGTTCGGCCAATCAGAGCGCGTTCGGGTCCGAACCACGTGACCCGTTCGGCCAATCACAGCGCTAGCCGAACGTTCGGGGAACGTTCGGCCATGCGCTCTTAGTTCGGCCATGTGGCCGAACGGTTTGGCCGAGCACCGTCAGGTGTTCGGCCGAACTCGAACATCACCCGAACAGGGTGATGTTCTGCAGAACCCGAACAGTGGCGAACACTGTTCGCCCAACACTAGTGGCAACACCATGCGCCATTATTCTCAGGCGCCATTTTCACATGGATCCGTTAAACAAGTTGAAAAGTTTTTGACAGTCCCTAGACTCCAGGAGGACTACTTTCTGACTTGTGTGGGAGACTGGCAGGGACATAAGTCATAGTACAGGCAAGTAGCCTGTCTGATGTGGGACTGCAATACAGATAAGTTCTCTGCTCCATCTCAGGCTATTCTCAATTTCTCCACTCCTCTCTCTGGGCTAGTGCAACGCCAAAATGACAATAGCAATCGCTAGCAATTTGTGAGTGTGATTTTGTGAAGCGATTTTCAGAGCGATTTTTGAATGAATCGCTCAAAAACATGCTACATGCAGTATAAGTGCGATTTTGAAAAAGTCACAACGCTGCTGTGAGAACACTGTCATAGGGTAACATTAGCCAAGCGCTTTTCAAATCACTGTTGATTTGAAAAACGCTCAGAAGCACTCTTGGTGTGCACCAGCCTCCTTCATTCACCTTTGTTTCCCTCTTTCCCTAGTGCTGGCTGGCTGTGTCTTCTTGTCATACAGGAAAGCTAAATAAAAGTGCAATTCTGGTGAGGCAAAATATTATTATTTAGTATTTATATAGCGCCGCCATCTTCCGCAGATGCATATATCCCTGCATCATATGGGTATCGCTTGCGCTATGTGACACTATGTGGCATATTCCACTGGATTGTCCAAACTAAATCTATCTCCCGTTCCTCTCTCGGGGAGTTGTTCCAGCGATTTACCCCGTTCAAATTTGCTGCTACCAGAAGCCCTCAGAAACACTCGTGTCCTTGAGTACTTCCAAGGATAGGCAGCTCCGTAATACGCCAGCGCACTTTTGTGCATGGGCAGTATGGAGCCACCTGTATTCAGAAGCACTCGAGGACATAAGTGCTTCTGGACCTTTCAGGAATCCCTCCCTTAAAAATCCTGCGTTTGCCCCTGCTCCTGTGTACGACTCTGGCTAGCACTCTGACTTTGATTCTGTTTTCTGATCCTGTACTTCTGCCCATCTGTCTACCTGTTGCTGAACCTCTGCCTGATTACCAATTACTCTCTTGCCTCACGATTCTGTACCGATATGTACCTTACTGTTGCTGAACCTCTGCCTGATTACTGATTACTCTCTTGTCTCACGATTTTGTATTTACTTACCTCTCTGTTGCCGAACCTTGCCTGCCTGACCATTCTACTCACCAGTGAGCCCTCGCTACTGGTGAGGTACTAGTTACACCAGTCTCTCTGGTGGAACCGTTCTGTTAAAGCTGGGTCACCCGCCCCACGGGAATTCTCATGCCTGCAGTACTGTCTGAATCACCCACTCCCCGGGAGATTCAGCCTCTTCATTATTGTACTCTCCAGCCTGTTGGAACGTGTACGCTAGTGCACGTTTAGTGTACTGATAGTACCTCACCAGCCCCTCTGGTGAGGTCTGGTCAAACTATTAAAGTTACTGTTGCACCCAAACACTTACACTTTGCTAGGTGTCCAGAGGTTAGTCTTACTTGATTATTGGTGATTCTGCAGATCATTAATAATCAGGTATATGTCTGTATTATTGGTGATACTGCAGATCACCAATAATCAGATACTCTCTGTGTGCTGACACCAACCGTTACAGAACAACAGACCATGAAGTATCATGGCGGCACTCTGCCAACGGGTCGACGTGTTAACTGTCACCGTTAATGAACTCATTAAGACGGTGGAGGCTCAACAGACTCAGATTAACAAACTATCTGAGTCAGTTAACCGTCTTTTAGATCCTAATGCCCGAGTGTCTCCCCCCTCTGAGATCGAGCCAAGGGTACACCCACCAGAAAAATTCTCGGGGTATCGCTCGGACTTTAGCAATTTCAAGCATAGGTGCTTGTCTTATTTTGAATTACGACCCGTTTCCTCAGGTACTGAAGCTCAACGGGTCACGTTTTTTAAGACCTTATTGTGTGGAGATTCCCAATCATGGGCATATAGTCTCCCTAAAGGGCATGAGGCCTTGGTCTCGGTAGAGGAGTTTTTTAAAGCCATGGCTGTAATTTATGACGACCCTGATTTGGCAGTGACATCTGAGAGGACGTTAAAAACCCTCAGACAGGGCCAGGGTTCTGTTGAGATTTATGCGGCAGAGTTTCGGAGATGGGCAGTATCAGCCAGGTGGGGGCAGTACGCACTCTTGGACTGTTTCTTGTCCGGATTGTCTGACGCAGTGTCTGATCTAATGTTGAGCCATCCAGAACCCAAAACTCTGGATGAGGCCATTTCTTTGGCTGTCAAGATCGATAGACGAGTTCGTTACCAAAAACAAACTCGGGCTAAGCCCCCAAGAAAGTTCGCCTCATGTACTTTCTCAGCTCCTTCGCCTTCCTCTCCACCAGCTGACGAGCCAATGCAAATTGGGCAGGCTAAGCTCTGGGAGGTAGAGAAAAATCGAAGGCGAGCTGAGAAGTTATGCCTATACTGTGCCGATAAAGGGCATATGGTTTCGGCTTGTCCTAAAAAGGCGGAAAACGCTATCGCCTAGGAGTAGCCGGAGGTACTACCCTAGGCGATATTGCTATACCTCTAAGTAATAAACGTGTATTGCTTCCTTGTACAATCTCCTGGGAGGGACAGGTTCACACTACTGAAGCTTTTGTAGATTCTGGATCAACAGTTAATGTTATGTCGGCAAGCTTCGCCAATCAGTTTGGTTTTACGTTGCTTCCACTGGGGGAACGGATTAAAATTACGTCTGTGGATGATTCTCCACTGCCTGTCACCATAACTCAGACCCCTGAATTGGTATGCCAGCTGGGAGCCCTGCATAGAGAAATAATACAGTTCCTGGTCTTAGAGATTGTTTGTTATGTTAGGTTTCTTCTATTTGCAGACACGCATGGTAGATTATAACTGAGAGGATTTAATCATGCTTATCACACCAGCCTGTGTCCTTTACACATACACAGGGAGGAACCAACAAGTTGTACAAAGCTGAATCCTTAATAACAGTAGTGAGACATCTAGTGGCTAAACTGCAATACTACATATTGCTACATCCTTTCTCTTTTAACTGAAAAAAGTAGACAAGACAAGACAAGACAAATAACATTTATATTGCGCTTTTCTCCTTGCGGACTCAAAGCGCCAGAGCAGAGCAGCAGCCACTAGGGCGCGCTCTATTGGCAGTAGCAGTGTAAGGGAGACTTGCCAAAGGTCTCCTACTGAATTAGTGCTGGCTTACTGAACAGGCAGAGCTGAGATTCGAACCCTGGTCTCCTGTGTCAGAGGCAGAGCCCTTAACCATTACACCATCAGCCAACTGCTGGAAGTAAACACAACACAGTATATGTAGAAAATTCAACCAAAACTCTAGCTATACTGATCTGTCTACAGAGTTTGTACATTAAACATAATCGTTCATATGAGCTGGTTTTCTAGTTGTTCTGCCTGCTCATGTTACATAAGGTGCCTGTCCATGTTCTTGTGCTGATACAGGTAGACCAATGTCTACTGCAGTCTCTCTGCCAACTGCAGTCTCTCTCTGCTCTTCTCCTTGTGTTGCTCTTGTTGCTTCTATATCTGCAGATGTAGATGGATAAGTGTAATTGTCCCAATCTGGCTCACTTGGCCTCATCCTGAATCTTTCCTCAGTCTTTCTTAAATGCCTCCGATTTCTTCTCAGTTTTCTTCCTTCCTCTGTTATCACTTCATAGGACCGAGATCCTAATTTCCGCACAACTTTTGCCTTATGCCACTGTTTTTGATACTTGTTCATTGGCTGAACGCGTACTGTATCATTTCTCTGGAGCTCAGGTAGATCTTTGGCTGACTTATCATAGTAGAATGCCTGTCGACTTTGATTGCTCTGCAGTTTTTCTTTGCAGTTTTCCTCAAGTTTTGGTCTCAACAGACGACTCATGGTTGGTAATAGAGTCCTAGTGCGCCTGCTCATAAGTCTCTGTGTTGGACTAGTCTCCAGGCCTTGACTGGGTGTATTTCTATAATCCAGCAAACTCAAATAAACATCTGTACCAGCCTGTTCTGCTTTCTGCATCAGTCTTTTGGCTGTCTTTACTGCTGACTCTGCTTTGCCATTGCTTTGAGGATATCCAGGTGATGAAGTTTGGTGATGAAAATCCCATACCCTGCTGAATTGTTTAAAGTCATCCGAGGTAAACTGAGGCCCATTATCAGAAAATACAATCTCCGGAATGCCATACCTTGCAAAATGCGCTTTCAGTTTCTTGATCATAGTCTTTTCCCTTGTGTCTTGTAAGTAGTCCACTTCCCAGAAGTTGGAGAAATAGTCCACAGTTACCAAGTACTCTTTGTTATTCCAGCTAAACAAATCTAAGCCTACTTTGGACCATGGCCTATCTGGAATTGTATGTGGTTGCAAAGTTTCTTTTTGCTGCTTGTCAGACCATGATGCACATATGTCACATTTTGCAATCCATTGTTTTATTTGATCATTCATTCCTGGCCAGTAAACACATTCCCGTGCTCTGCGTAGACATCCTTCTACACCCGTGTGAGTGGAGTGCAATCTCTCTAGTATGCTCCTTCTCATGGATTCTGGTATAACTGCTCTTTCACCTTTAAATATGACACCATCCTGCACTGACAGTTCATCTCTTACATGGAAAAAAGGCAATACTTCAACTGGTGCATGTTGTTTATATTTAGGCCAGCCTTCTAATATGACAATTTTCAAAATGTGCAGTTTCTTGTCTTTTTCTGTATTGCTCTGTATTTCTTCTAACCGGTCTTTTGATACAGCTAAGTACTCACACATGTTAATATTCTCAATGTCTTTTTCACCTTCTGCTCCAGTGGGTAAGTAGGCTCTACTCAGCGTATCTGCAATAAGTAAATCTTTTCCTGGGCAGTAGCTGATGTCAAAATCATATTTCTGTAGTTGAAGAAGCATGCGCTGCAGTCGTTTTGGTGCATTTAATAGCGGCTTCTTTGTAATACTCTCCAGAGGCTTATGATCTGAATGCACTTGTACCTGTCGTCCATAGGTATATTGGTGAAATCTTTCCATCCCAAATAGCACTGCCAGTAGTTCTTTCTCAATCTGTGCATAAGCCTGTTCTGTAGGTGTGAGAGCTCTGCTTGCAAAAGCAATAGGCTGTTTTCTCTGCATTAATGTGGCTCCAAGGCCTGTTTCTGAAGCATCACATTGCAATACCATTGCTTCCTCTGGGTTAAAGTATTTAAAGGTGGCTGTGTCTGCAATCGCTTTTTTCACCTCTTGGAATGCAGTCTCCTGTATGTCTGTCCATTCCCAGAGTACATCTTTATGGGTGAACTGTCTCAACGGCTCACACATGTCTGAGAGATGCTTACAGAATTTAGAAAGGTAATTGACCATACCCAGGAACCGCAAAACTCCTCGTACATCTGTAGGTGTCGGCATTTCTTGTACAGCCTTAACTTTTTCAGGATCTACTTTCAAACCATTTGAGGTTAGCAGAAGTCCAATGTATGGAACTTCAGTCATTTTCATTCTGAATTTTTCCAAATTTAGTTTAATTTGCTTCTCTCTACACCTGTTCAAGAATTGTATCATCTTCTGATCATGATCTTTCATTGCTGATTCCTTGTCATCACCTTCCCCAACTATCAGTATATCATCTGCTATTGTTTTTATTCCTGGGAGTCCTTCTAAGGCTTGATTTAACTTCTGTTGAAAGACTTCTGGAGCCGGACTGGCTCCCATGGGCAATCTCAGCCACCGATAACGCCCAAACGGAGTAGGAAATGTTGTCAAGTAACTTGATTGCTCATCTAATTTCACATGCCAGAATCCATTTTTAACATCACAAACTGAAAAAATCCTAGCTTTTGACAAATCAGGCAAAATGTCTTCTATTATAGGCATGGGGTAATGGTTTCTCTTCAGTGCTCTATTCAGAGGTTTAGGGTCTATGCATATTCTTAGTTTGCCTGAGGGTTTCTTCACAATCACTAAACTGCTTATCCAGTCTGTACTTTCATGTACTGGTGCGATTATATGTCTGGACTGTAGATCTTTTAGCTCATCCTTTAGTGGCTGCATTAAAGATACAGGTACTCTTCTGGTTGGTAATCTAGAGGGCTGTATTGACGAGTCTATTTCAAACTTGTATGTGCCTTCCAGGCAACCATCACCCTCAAAGAGATCTGCATAATGTGTCCGTACAAACTGTAAATCCAGATTACCACTTGTCTTTTGCTCCAACATGCTGGTTTGCTGGGAGACATCCAGAGACATAATGTTGTGAGACTGTACTTTTATCAAGTCCATAGCCTGAACTGCTTTCACTCCCAACAGGGGACTGTGATCGCCATTGTTTACCACAATAAATTCAAGCCTATAACTTTTCCTATTACACGGGTTTCTTATTTTCAGTCTGCATGTGCCCATGGGTTTCAGGGTGGTTTTATTATAAATCATCAATACTTGATCTGTAGGCTGAATTGTTACTTGTGTGTTAATTAGAGTATAAGGAATAACATTGCAGCTTGCTCCACAGTCCAGCTGAAATCTGACAGGTCTCTCATCCAGCAAGAAAGTTGCAAAAAGTTGTTTTGCATCCTTATATTCCTGTTGCTTTACCATATTAACACTCTCTGCTGCTGGCTGTAGTTGTATCCACCACAAGTCTTCAGCACTGTCAGAGTCTGTGTTCTGTGTCGCTGTGTTTACCGGTCTCTGGTTTAGTCTTCTCTGTCTGCACTGAATGGCAAAATGATTCTTTTTCCCACAGGATTTGCACAACTGTCCATATGCTGGGCACTTCTCCTTATCTCTCTCATGTCTTCTTCCACAATATTTACACTGTATGGTGCTTTCTGGAAACTTCTGCCTCCTGTGTGTGACTGATACAGCATGCACACCAACATCAGCTGAACTTTCAATCATCTTTAGGCTGTCTTTTGTGAGCTGAGAGGCTCTGCATATCTGAGTACATTTCTCTAGGTCTAGGTTTTCCTCTCTCAGTAATCTCTCTCTCAGGTGAGAGTCCTGGATTCCACATACTATCCTGTCTCTGATTAGAGAGTCTTTGAGATCACCGAACTCACAGCTTGCTGCTAGTATTTTCAGTTCTGTAACATAGCTGTCTATGGTTTCACCAGTCTCCTGATTTCTTGAAAAAATTTAAATCTTTCCACAGTTTCATTCTTCTTAGGGTCACATTGTTTATCAAACATCTGAATAATGTCTTTCACAGTCATATCCTCTATGTCATTTTCTCTGACTAAAGTCTGTGATATTTCTCTGCCCTTCTCTCCTATTAAGTAGTGGAATAGTTTTATTTTGCGCTTTTCATCACTGGCTGCAACTGTGAGATCCACATACAATGTGAACTCTTCTTTCCATTGCTTCCATGCTTGGGCCAGATTAGATGAACTCACATCTAATTTCCCAGGGGGTTTCAATCCACTCTCCATGCTGTCTTTAACTGTACAGGGATACTTTACTCACTGTTGCTGTGGCTGTCTCTTCCTTGCAGGCTTGCTGCCTCTTCTTGTGAGTTCAGTTTGTTGCTGTTACTCTGAAGTCCTGTACACCGCTGCCACCATGTTTGTTATGTTAGGTTTCTTCTATTTGCAGACACGCATGGTAGATTATAACTGAGAGGATTTAATCATGCTTATCACACCACCGTGTCCTTTACACATACACAGGGAGGAACCAACAAGTTGTACAAAGCTGAATCCTTAATAACAGTAGTGAGACATCTAGTGGCTAAACTGCAATACTACATATTGCTACAGAGATGTCCACATCCACGGTCATCTTAGGCATGCCTTGGTTAAAGAAGCATTCTCCAGACATTGACTGGCATACCAGACAACTGATAAGCTGGTCTGCCTTCTGTCATAACCACTGTTTGAACCAGGTTCCCATTGCGGTAAATGAGCTCGGAACTAGTGAACAGGATCCAGAACCCTCTGGGGCGCAGGTTGACTTGGATTGGGTGTCAGAGCTGGGTCCTTTTCAACAAGAAGTTCCTGAGGGTAAACCAGAGGGGGTTCTTTTTGTTCCTCTCCACTTGAGATTTAAAGTTTTGGAGGCATTCCATGCCCATAAAAATGTGGGTCACCCGGGAGTGGCTCGCACCTTAGAATTATTAAATCGGAGTGTCTGGTGGCCCTCCGTCACTACTGATTGTAAGGAGTTCGTGGGAAGTTGTGCTGTTTGTGCCAGGAGCAAAGCTTCTAGGCGAGCACCTGCCGGCACTTTACAGCCTCTTCCCGTGCCAGAGGAGCCTTGGACCCATGTGTCCATGGACTTTGTGGGCGAACTGCCTCTCTCTGAGGGCAAAACGGTCATTTGGGTGGTAGTCGACTGGTTCAGTAAGATGGCACACTTCATCCCCTTGAACGGACTCCCCTCTGCCCAGGAACTGGCAGAGCTGTTTATCCTCCACATCTTCAGACTGCATGGGATTCCTCAGGATGTGGTGTCTGCTAGGGGAGTCCAGTTCACTTCGCGTTTCTGGAAGGCATTCTGTCAGCAATTGGGGATGAAGTTGTCCTTTTCCTCCGGCTACCACCCACAGACCAATGGTTAGACCGAGAGGGTAAACCAGGCTCTAGAGCAGTTCCTCAGGTGCTATGTGGCCGATGCCCAGACCGATTGGGTCAGATTTTTACCATATGCTGAATTCGCGCACAATAATTTGAGATCTGCATCATCAGGGTTCTCCCCGTTCCTGGTTGTTACGGGGAGATCACCCAAATTTTCACCCTTGCCAGTGGTAGCTTCACTTTTCCCTGCTCTAGAAAACTGGTCAGAGACCATGAGAGACATTTGGAATAAAGTAAAACAAAATTTAAGAAAAGCTTTTTTGACTCAAAAGAGGCAAGCCGACAAGAAACGGTCGGTGGAATGAAAGTTCACGCCGGGAGATTTGGTGTGGATTTCCACACGACACTTGTCCCTGAGGCAGCCCTCTGTAAAACTGGGTCCCAAGTTCATAGGGCCCTACCCTATTGCTAAGAAAATAAATAATGTTACCTACAAAGTGTCACTTCCCCCCAGCTTCAGGGGTGGTAGGACATTCCATGTTTCGCTTTTAAAGTCTGCAGTGTATGTGGATGCCACTCCTCCCCCCCCGTGGTGATCAATGGAGAACCGAAATACGAAATAGAAAAAATTTTGGATTCCCGGTGAGTGCGTAGATCTTTACAGTATCTGGTCCACTGGCGAGGGTATGGTCCAGAGGAGCAGTCCTGGGTACCACTCTCTCGCATGCATGCAGAAGAGCTCAGGATGGAGTTTCAAAGAATGCATCCTGATAGGCCGGGTGGTGCGTGTTCGGAGCCCACGCCTAGAAGGGGGGGTACTGTAATATCCGAGGCAGCTGCGGCGAACAGCACCGCCGCCGCAGCTGCCTCCATATGGCCATCCGTCCGTTCGGCGTGCAGGATGCCGAGGACGGAACGTTCTCCCGTGCAGGGGGCTGCAATAGCGCGCGCGGGCGCGCATAGACGGGAGCTTTATGCGGGGAGGAAGCCCGTCAGCTGACCTGTCGGTCGGCTGACGTCAGGGGAGACCCACGGCGCCCAGGATTGGCTGATGAGAGGGGGGCGTACCAGTGAGGTCTCCTCTGCTTCATAAGCCTCCGGGCTGCATTGCTACTTTGTCTGTTGTCGCGAATACTTGCGTGCGAGCGCGCAGACCTTAGGTAGTTCCCTGGTGTTGATGCTACGGATTTCACACCAAGCTTAGGAATTTTGCAGTCTTGTTATTGTTATTTTGTTAGACTCGTTCCGGGGTGTTGTTGCCAAGGATTTCACACCCAGGCTAGGATATTATTATTGTATTGATCTCCTGTGTACAACTCTGGCTAGCACTCTGACTTTGAATCTGTTTTCTGATCCTGTACTTCTGCCCATCTGTCTACCTGTTGCTGCACCTCTGCCTGATTACCGATTACTCTCTTGCCTCACGATTCTATACCGATACGTACCTTACTGTTGCTGAACCTCTGCCTGATTACTGATTACTCTCTTGTCTCACGATTTTGTATTTACTTACCTCTCTGTTGCCAAACCTTGCCTGCCTGACCATTCTACTCACCAGTGGGCCCTCGCCACTGGTGAGGTACTAGTTACACCAGCCCCTCTGGTGGAACCGTTCTGTTAAAGCTGTAGTACAGCCCCAATTACCTGCGCTTATAGGGTATCTGTCATTGCAGTATTATTGTATCTCCTAGGCTACTGTTCAGTCTGGGTCACCCGCCCCACGGGTGTTCTCGTGTCTGCAGTACTGTCTGAATCACCCGCTCCCCGGGAGATTCAGCCTCTTCAATATTGTACTCTCCAGCCTGCTGGAACCTGTACGCTAGTGCACGTTTAGTGTACTGATAGTACCTCACCAGCCCCTCTGGTGAGGTCTGGTCAAACTATTAAAGTTACTGTTGCACCCAAACACTTACACTTTGCTAGGTGTCCAGAGGTTAGTCTTACTTGATTATTGGTGATTCTGCAGATCATTAATAATCAGGTATACGTCTGTATTATTGGTGATACTGCAGATCACCAATAATCAGATACTCTCTGTGTGCTGACACCAACCGTTACAGGGAGGCATAGTAATTATGGACCAAGAGAATTATACAGAAGAGGGTATGAGATTACTTTCTGATAATTCTACCTATGTTTGACTCTACTGAGAGCTTCAGTAAGACACTCAGGGATGTGGTGGATGGCGCACACCAAAATGGCATACTAAATGATAATGAGAAAAAGGTTTTAATGGCGCCTCATCTGGTGGTTCCTTATTTTTACCACATCCCTAAAATTCATAAAAATCCAGCGAACCCACCAGGGGGGCCCATCGTGGCAGGGATGGATGGGCTCCTGGCTAATATATCTTTTTACGTCGACTACTACTTTCAGCCCCTTGTCCAACATACAGAGGCATATACCAGGGACTCTTGACATGTTTTGGACATTTTGTCCAACTACAGGTGGGAGAGTGGTCTCCTCTGGGCCTCTCTAGATGTGACATCACTCTACACCTGTATTCCGTATGAGAAGGGGCTGGAAGCAATCCAATATTTTCTATTAGAAGATGATTCCCTGGCACATGATCAGGCACAACTGATCCTAGACCTCACCAGATTTGCCTTGACTCATAACTATTTCACTTTCATGAATCAGATGTACCTGAAATCATGCAGTACTTCGATGGGGACAGGTTTTGCCCCCAGTTTTGCCAATCTGTAAATGGCATTTTGGGAAAAAATCTTATATACTTCATCAAGCATCTGGTTTTATATACAAGGGCCTCGATTCAAAAAGCATTACCGCATTCGGTAATGCTGAAAACAGCTGAGTTTACCGAGCACTTAGGAAAATGTAAATTCATAAAGGCTGTTACCACATGAAAAGTTGAAGTTACCGAGCAGTGAGGTAAATTACCGTCTTGTGCGGTAATTACCTCCACAAATTTCAGTAAAATTCATAAAAGTTAGAACATGCGGTAACAAACCGAAAAATTACTGGCTGCTCTGGGCTGGGAATATGAGAGTGATAGGAGAGCAGTAACTGTGTTAAAGCCACAAGCAGGGTGGATAAGCTAGGACTTACAGGAGCAGAAGCCAATAGAAACAGCTCCTGTCTGTTTCAGGTCCTGCTGATCGGATGCTGATAGGAAGCACAGGCTTCACGGGCGGAAACACATTTTTCTACCCGCTACACAGTGAGCAGAGAGAAAGGGAACAAATGAAGTTTCTCTTGCAGCCCGTCGGCAGTGTTTAACCTCTTCCATTTCTATTAGATGATTTCCCTATACTAGCTACTTATCTTCACAGTAGGGCATGTGTAGTGTCTCTAGAAGTTCATTTAAAGGACCTCTGTCACGAAAATCTTAAAATTTAAAAATATGTAAACATACACAATTAAGAAGTACGTTTCTTCCAGAGTAAAATGAGCCATAAATTACCTTTCTCCTATGTTGCTGTCACTTACGGTAGGTAGTAGAAATGTGACAGAACCGATAGATTTTGGACTAGCTCATCTCCTCATGGGGGATTCTCAGGGTTTTGTTTAGTTTCAAAATGTACTTTTGTGAATGGCAGTTGCTCCATACAACTGCCAAAAAAGTGAGAAGGGAGGCTGGCCAGCATCTTTGTATAGATCTTTTTTCAGGGAGTGTCTTACATAGTTACATAGTTATTTTGGTTGAAAAAAGACATACGTCATTCGAGTTCAACCAGTACAAAGTACAACACCAGCTCGATCCCTCACATATCCCTGTTGATCCAGAGGAAGGCGAAAAAACCCTTACAAGGCATGGTCCAATTAGCCCCAAAAGAGAAAAATTCCTTCCTGACTCCAGATGGCAACCAGATAAAATCCCTGGCTCAACATCATTAGGCATTACCTAGTAATTGTAGCCATGGATGTCTTTCAACGCAAGGAAAGCATCTAAGCCCCCTTTAAATGCAGGTATAGAGTTTGCCATAACCACTTCCTGTGACAATGCATTCCACATCTTAATCACTCTTACTGTAAAGAACTCTTTCCTAAATAAATGGCTAAAACGTTTTTCCTCCATGCACAGATCATGTCCTCTAGTCCTTTGAGAAGGCCTAGGGACAAAAAGCTCATCCGCCAAACTATTATATTGCCCTCTGATGTATTTATACATGTTAATTAGATCTCTAAGGCGTCTTTTCTCTAGACTAAATAAACCCAGTTTATCTAACCTTTCTTGGTAAGTGAGACCTTCCATCCCACGTATCAATTTTGTTGCTCGTCTCTGCACCTGCTCTAAAACTGCAATATCTTTTTTGTAATGTGGTGCCCAGAACTGAATTCCATATTCCAGATGTGGCCTTACTAGAGAGTTAAACAGGGGCAAAATTATGCTAGCATCTCGAGTTTTTATTTCCCTGTAATGCATCCCAAAATTTTGTTAGCTTTAGCTGCAGCGGCTTGGCATTGAGTACGATTATTTAACTTGTTGTCGATGAGTACTCCTAAGTCCTTCTCCAGGTTTGATGTCCCCAACTGTATCCCATTTATTTTGTATGGTGCTACACCATTGGTACGACCAAAATGCATGACATTTTTCAACATTGAATTTCATCTGCCATGTATGTGTCCATATAGCCATCCTATCCAGATCCTGTTGCAATATGACACTATCTTCCTGAGAGTTGATGATTCTGCCCAATTGTGTATCATTTGCAAAAATAGCAACATTGCTCACTACTGCATCTACTAGGGCATTAATAAATACATTGAAGAGCACTGGACCCAGCACAGACCCCTGTGGGACCCCACTGCTAACAGTCTCCTATTTTGAGTATGATCCATTGACCACAACTCTTTGTTTTCTGTCCATTAGCCAGTTCCCTATCCATGCACACAGACTCTTCCCCAGTCCTTGCATCCTCAACTTTTGCACCAGACTTTTGTGGGGAACAGTGTCGAAGGCCTTAGCAAAGTCCAAGTATATCACATCTACAGCATTTCCAATATCCATATTAGCGTTCACTACCTCATAAAAGCTGAGCATGTTAGTCAAACAGGACCTGTCTTTAGTAAACCCATGTTGATGCTGAGAAATAAGATTATTTTCTACCATATTTTCTTTATAAATGATAAAGGCCATGGTGAGAATCCCCTTTGGAGAGATGGACTAGCCCAAAACCTGTCGGTAATGTCAAATTTCTACTACTTACTGTAAATGCCAGCAACATAGGATAGAAGTAATTTATGGCTCATTTTACTCAGGAAGAAACACACTTCTGTAACGATTGGTGTCAGCAACACAGATTATTCTGATTATTGGTGATCTGCAGTATCACCAACAGTACAGATGCTATACCTGATTATGTGGTGATCTGCAGAATCACCAATAATACTAGTATAGCTAGACACAGGACACCTAATGTGGTATTGTGTTTGGTGCGACAGTAATGGAGAAGTGATCTCCCGAGGAGCGGGAGATACAGACACTATTGCAGCAAAGGATCCCCTGAGAGGCAGGGGATTCAGACTGCACTGCAGCCAGTGGACACCTGTGAAGCAGGGACCACTGACAGTGTTTGAGAATATGGTCACCTGTCAAGATTAGGTGATAGTCTAGAATCCCCTGAGGAGCAGGGAATTCAGGTAGTACTGCAGCCAGTGGACACCTGGGGAGCAGGGACCACTGACTGGGCTGCAAAGGTAGTCACTGGTGGAAAGAGTGATTAAGACTGTACTGCAGCCAAGGATTCCCTGAGGAGCAGGGAATCAGACTGTACTGCAGCCAGTAGACCCCTGAGGGGCAGGGACCACTGACTGTGCTGCAAGATGATCTTCTGAGGAGCAGGTGATCATAAAACACTGCTTGCAGCTAACAGACACCTGAAGCGCAAGTATCACAGACAGTGCAGCAAGGCTGATCACCTAAGGGTTAGGTGACAGCCAGAAAGGTCAGACAAGCAAGGTCAGCAACACACGGACAGACAAGGTACAGAGGCAGAAGACTGATTCGGTATCAAGGTACAGGCAAAGTCGGCAACGGTTATCAGATAGGCCGCAGTACCGAATCAGTAAGCAAGAGAGTGGTCAGGAAAACGAGAGATCATAACAGATAAACAGTAATAATATAACAGTCCTAGTCTAGGTGTGAAGTCCTTGGTTTCAACACCTGGGAACTAGTCTATAGAATGGTACACAAGTCTAATAATACAATAGTGCTAAACGCTATCAACGGAATCTGACTAAGTGTGAATTCCCAGCTCCGGCTGGTTCTAACACACTGTAAGATCTGACTGGGGTCTGAGTGCTCACACGTAAGCATTCGCAACAGCAGACAACTTGCAACGGACAGGCAAGTCCTATAAGTACCCAGAGCGCTCCACAGCGCTGCCCCAGTCACTCAGCCAATCCGGAGCATAGCTGGAGTCAGCTGACCGGCTTGATCACCTGACTCCCGTTCTACTAGCATAAAGGTCCTGTCGCCTGGCGCGCGAGCGCGTAGCTCTTAATCTGTGTGCACCAGAAGGACCAGGTGAACCAGCAGCATGTAGCTGCGCGGCAGAAGCTGCCGGCTGGAACGCAGAGATGGCCGCCATGCTGCTTGACCATGCGGCGGCATCTCCGCTATTCATTACAACTTCTTATTTGTATGTGTTTTAAATTTTAAGATTTTCGTGACAGATCCTCTTTAAGCTGTGGCAGTTAAATAAAATGTTAAGAGAGACTAATAGACAGATTCAGAGCCAAGCAGAGGCAGTATAACAAACAGTATAGCAAAACATGCACATCTAAAGGGATGTCAGGATGCAATGTAATGACCTCACTGCATGGAGATTTGTCTTTTGAAGCAGTAAATTACCGAACTTCTATCACACTACTGAACATTTTTATGAATTAGCATACCAAAGTCTAAAATACTGAATGAGGTGATTTACCAAGCATTTTACA
Source organism: Hyperolius riggenbachi (assembly GCF_040937935.1). Taxonomy (NCBI): domain Eukaryota; kingdom Metazoa; phylum Chordata; class Amphibia; order Anura; family Hyperoliidae; genus Hyperolius; species Hyperolius riggenbachi. The sequence goes on along the minus strand of NC_090651.1, from coordinate 215,357,639 downwards.
TTTACCGCACACAGCTCTATGAATCGAGGCCTAGGTTTATAGCTGACATCTTGATCATTTGAGATGGTGATCAAGAAACTTTTGAACAGTTTGTAACTCATTGCAACGATAATAGCTTTGGCTTTCAATTCACCTCGGTAGATTTCGCAGAGAAAATAGTTTTATTTAGATCTTGAATTGTTTTCTGACACAAACTTGAATATCTGTTCTGAAACACATTTTAAACCTACAGCAGGCATATCTTATCTTCATGCCACTAATTGTCATCATCCTAGATGGAAACCTAAATTACGTAATATTCCGAGAAGCCAATTTTGCAGGTTTTGAACTAATTTTACTGCATGAGAAGACTACGGTGAGCAGGGGCAGGTACTTGCCCAAAATTTTTTGATAAAGGTTTTAAAGAGGAAGAAATATTAGAGGCTATGGATGAATACGGAACTAAGGATTATGTGGAAGCTGGTAGAACAGTTACAACTAATGGTGCAAAGAGGGATGATGACAATTGTCTTTTCATCACTAAATATACCAATAGCTTCTTTCAAGTAAAAAAATAGTATTAAATGAAATTGGGCAATAGTGCAACAGGATCCCTTCCTGAAAGATACTCTCCCTAAATGCCCGTGTTATTTTAAAAAAGTCAAGTCTTTAAAAAAATGTGATAGCGCCAAGTAATATCATATCACCACACCAGATGTCAGATCTAAGTAAAAATGGCTTTTAAACTTATATAAACAGGTACAGAGGGCAGAGGTGACACAGAGGGGGACACTGGAGGCACAGGGGGGCACAGAGGAGGTACAGGGGACAGAGATGGCACAATGTTCCGACTTAGGAACAGATTCAGGTTAAGAACAAACCTACAGTCCCTATCTCGTTCGTTAACCAGGGACTAGCTGTATTGCAATTTTCCATTTCCGAGCACAGTGGAACTTGGTTAAGGAAGATGCTAAACACACGCTGGGTGGTTCAGCCACACTCAAATCATATCTAATAATTATCTGATCATTTTGACATGGCCAGCATCAACGGAAAACTGGTTAATTTAGTAAAATGACTATACTTTTATCCCAAGGTGAATTAAAAATAATTTCTATATCTCTGATCAGAAGGAATTTGCGACTGGGGGTCTGGTTATCAAGATCCCTTGTAGTAGATCTTGTAGGCTATAAGATGGCTCTGGTTAGGGTTTATGGGGCTTCCTCTAGGGAACAATGAATGTAAAGTGAATCTGCTGTATAGTTGTTTTTTTATGGCACCCTCTCCAGGGAGAAATAAACCCCACACCATTTCCTCTAGTGTGTAACTAGCTTGGACATGTAGAATATTTTTTTTTTTTTAGTAAAGCTACAAAGATAAATGGGTGTCCCAACTCAGGCTTTGTGTGCATTTCTGCCAGTGAATCCATCACAGCCAGGTATAGTTGCCCCCAGTATAGGTAGCCAGTATAGTTGCCCCCAGTATAGGTAGCCAGTATATGTGCCACCAGTATAGGTAGCCAATATAGTTGCCACCAGTATAGATAGCCATTACAGTTGCCCCCAGTATAGGTAGCCAGTATACTTGCCCCACAGTATAGGTAGCCAGTATAGTTTCCCCAGTATAGGTAGCCAGTATAGTTGCTGCCAGTACAGGTTGCCCCCAGTATAGGTAGCTAGTATAGTTGCCACCAGTATAGGTAGCCAGTATAGTTGCTGTTAGTATAGGTAGCAAGTATAGTTGGTCCCAGTATAGGTAGCCAGTATAGTTGCCCACAGTATAGGTTAGCCAGGTAGGTGCCCCCACCCAGTAAGTAGCCAGTCTACATTAAAAGGTTTCCCTGGTAACGCTGCATATACAGGAAGTAAGTAATGCGCCACTATGGGAGACGCTCTCCTCCCTTCAGTTCAGCGCTGCAGGTTGCCGCTGATCTGAGGTCTCTTGTAGTAATAGCAGTGAGGAGGGGGATCTGCTATTCTGGTGGAGGTAGCCACTGGCGCTCAAAAGGTAAATGAGCTGTGGCCGCAGAGGGAGGGTGGAGGGCAGAGCCGGATTTACAGCTCAGGAGCCTATAGGCACATAAGGTCCGGCGCCCTAAGTCCGGCACCTTAACACAGGCCACACCCCTCAACCACACCCATTTTTATTACATGAAACCACACAAGGTAATGTAGATATTACCAAAGACAAGTAGAGAATACCAACAATGCAGATATCACCAACGGAATGTAGAATTTACCAAATAGAGGCTGATATTACTAGCAACAAGCAGATAATACAACTGCAACCCAGATAATAATCCTGCAACAGAGGAAGAGATTCCAAATTGCACTCCCACACGCAAACTTCCAGAGGCTTCTCACGTCCTCCTCCAGACCACCACCACTACCTAGGACTCTCTTGAAGATCGTGTTTGCACATCTCTTCATGCACAGACGTGGCTGTGATGCACCGTCGCGAGCATGGCTGCATCTGCACAGTAGCATGAAGCTGCTCTTGGACTAGCAGCTCCGGCTTACTCCGCAGTTTTGAGTGTACTTGTGCATGCACAAACAGGAGTGTGGCAGCATAACATATCAAACATGCTTCTTTCAGATACAGCAACAATGGGGGCCAGGAGGACTTGGGAAGCCTCCACAAGATCAAAATGCTTCCCACTTTCTAGACATGTAAAAACTTAAGATGCCCTTACACTATGAACCTGCCGAAGTTGCCCTAACATATTGCCCGACCGTAATTTTGATTGACATTACCGATAGGGCAGGACAGTTCCTTGCTGGTAGATTGGGGACAGGCCTGTGATGCATCTTCCCTCCTAATGCTGGTCTTCCTGGGGCTTAAATGCAGGGTATTACCAAAGCAGAGCGGTCTCACTCACCTCTCCTCTGTGCTGTCCTCTCTCTCGGCGCACGGAGTGACCCCCATGAACTGACGGGGTACGCGAGTGCATACATACTGCTAGGTCACTAGAAGACAGCAGCACACAGGAAGGAATACGCAGGCAGGACAGGTGAGCAAAGAGCTCAACTGTGCTAATACTGCGCAGAAAATTATGCACTGAACAAAATAATGATGAAAAGAATATGTGGGATATTAGACTATGACTATGGTAGGATTAGATTGTGAGCTCCTCTGAGAACAGTCAGTGACATGACTATGTACTCTGTAAAGTGCTGCAGAAGATGTCAGTGCTATATAAATACATAATAATTATATGGTAGGACATTACTCTATGACCGTGGTAGGATTATATTGTGAGCTCCTCTGAGGACAGTCAGTGACATGACTATATACTCTGTAATGTGCTGCAGAAGATGTCAGTGCTATATAAATACATAATAATAATAATAATAATAATATGGGGGGACATTAGACTATGACTATGGTAGGATTAGATCGTGAGCTCCTCTGAGGACAGTCAGTGCCATGACTATGTACTCTGTACAGTGCTGCAGAAGATATCAGTGCTATATAAATACATAATAATAATAATAATAATATGGGAGGACATTAGACTATGACTATGGTAGTATTAGAGTGTGAGGTCCTCTGAGGACAGTCAGTGACATGACTATGTACTCTGTAATGTGCTGCAGAAGATGTCAGTGCTATATAAAATAATATGGTAGTACATTAGACTATGGTAGGATTAGTTTGTGAGCTCCACTGAGGGCATTATGATAGTGTGTGTGTGTGTGTGTGATAGACAGTTTTTGTCAGTCTCTTTTCAGGCAGCCTGGTCTCTGGTCCCCTGTCCATCTGTTTTTTTAGTACCTTTCTGTGCTTCACTGTCTTCTACCCGTCCTCCTCTCGGTGTCAGTCATGGTCAGCTACATGTGCACTCCTGGCCAGGATGATTGATGGCTCCCTGGCCCTTACAAAGTAGCACAGTGGTCTGGCAGCTGGCCTGGCTCCGGACAAAGTACAGACCTCTCTCTCTCTTTGGCTAGGTTCAGGCAGACAGTTGTCTGTCACACAGGCATTGTGATTCACACAAGCAGCAGTCTGTGGAACTCTTCTCCTACTCTCCCCTTTCCCGCCACAGATAGTGAAGTTAGCAGAGAGAGGTCAGGCATGACAGGATGAGTGTCACTTTACTGAGCCAAAGGGAGAAGGAAAGATCATTGATGCAAATACCTGCATTGTGCATTTTGCACATTCACAGAGCCAGCCTGCTCTTCCTATCCTTGCATGCACCACACAGTCAGAGACTGAGTCCACCAACAGCAGGAAGCCGGGTTCTTTCTCCCATGAGGCGCTGGCTTCCTGCAGCGTTGCCTAGCAACGCTAACACTACAGACGGGCCCACGTTGGTCGTCTCTTTGATGACAGCCGCGGCATGTGACAGGAGGGCGCCGCTGTCGGGGACTGCTACTTCAGGACGGCGGAGGGCGATCAGAGCGGGGAGGAATGTGCCCACGGAGCTCCGCCTCTCCAGCCGATGCTTCTAGCTATATTAACGGCGCTCTGCTCTCTTCAGAGAGAGAGAGAGAGAGCGACAAGGGGACACACTGAGAGAATACTGACCCGCCTTTCACTAACGGGCCGCCTATAGGCACACGCCTAGTGTGCCTTATGGTAAATCCGGCCCTGGTGGAGGGTATAACAGTCGCCTGACGCATGATGCCACCTGATGCACATCATTTAGGTGGCGTCATGGCCCAGCCTGATTGCATGCCTCCAATACAACAGATAGAAGAGCTGCAAAATCACTTTTTCAAAAACTGTTCTGCAGCAACTCTGTGGGCACTTTCTGGGTCTCCCAAGCTCCATTTTCACCAGCTTCTAGTATGTAGCCCCACCACCTAGCACAAGAGGTTATCAATATTTCTGTATTTGGAGCTAGAGAAGCGGCTATGACCTCTTGTGCTGGGGGCGGCTATGTACTGGAAATCAGTGGAAATTGAACTTGGGATCCCTGACAAGTAGTTTTAACTTTATTTACACTGGATACAAAAGACAAGAAAAACCACCACAAATAGGAAGCGCTGTACAATCGCCAGCAATAGATTGTACAGCACTTCCAATCGCCATATGAATTGTGCCAGACATTGCTGTAGCATTTGCTACGATTGTCGATCTGTAGTGGCCCCCAGGACTTTGATCTTGTTAATGTCTAGGCTTTTTCTAGTCACATAAAGAGGTACTGAATAAAAAAAGGGCTTTGAACATATTGCCCCCACAGCATTGTAAACAAACAAACAAAAAAATACTTTCTAGCTAAACCTTACCCACCTTACCTCACAGTTTGTGAGTGACTTCGGTTGAAGTAAGATCGGAGATGATCAAATAGTGAGATGGTGGTGAGGTGAAACACCAGTTCTAAATAGACATTTCAATTTATAAGGTTTGAAGAGAAAGGAAAAAAAAGATAAGCCTGTAGTTGGAGAGGGCACTGGTGTCCAGAAAAGGTTTCTGGAGCAGAAGTGTTACGATGGCTTGCTTGAGTGTGGATGGGAAAGGACCAGTGGAGAGGGGAAGGTTGAAGACGGAGGCTAGGGCAGGGGAGAGGGAATAGGATTAGGGGGCAAGAAGTTTGATGGGATTTAGAGATGAGAGAGGATTGAAAGTGTTGGGCGAAGACTGATAAAAAGAGGTGATGTTTGGGTTCTGTATGTAAGAACTAGTTTGCTAAGTGAAACGGTTTCTGTGTTGGTAATGTTGTCTTTGAAGTATGAGGCAAAGTCCTCAGTTGAGATTCAGGGAGTGGGAGGTTGAGACCAGAAGAGGGAGTTGACAGTAGAAAACTTCTGTTTTGAGTTGTAGGACTGTGAGGAGATATAGGAATGTTTAGCCACAGTGTAATTCTGGAAGATTTAATTCAAATAATTCTTATGTCAGTATTATCCAACTACCCGGTAGCGTTTCAGTAGTTTTATCACCTCAGTAATCCATGGCTGACATTAGGCTTGATGACAGTGGACCATAAAGGATGCTATGGTTAAGGGCGTGTAACGCCCGAAACATGTCAGCATGTGGTGATGGATTTTAGCTTGTCATGTGTATTGATTGAATAAAGCCATTTTTTATTTTACCGACATCGTGCGGATTCCACTTTCTACAGTACTGGATTTGAGGTCTTAGCAGCCCGTTTTCCTGCACTGCCGGTGGATGGAGGTTGTGAGCAGAGTGCCACTTTCATTGGACCATAAAGGAAGGAGCAACAGAATCAGAGATAGAAGTTAGTGTTTAGCAAGTAGTCACCAGGGGCGTAGCAATAGGGGGTGCAGAGGTTGTGACCGCATTGGGGCCCTTGGGCCAGAGGGGCCCTGATGGGCCCTCCCTCAATGGCAGTATTAGCTCTCTATTGGTCCTGTGCTCATAATAATGACTTCTATAGATACTTTGAATAGTGGTAATCAGTAACAAGCTGTTCCCCATCCCCTTCTTGCACCTCTAACACTGTAGTTGTCATTGGCAGGTTTTGGAGCGCCGTGTCATTTGTTATGCATAGAGTACTTGGGGGGCTCCAATGTAAAACTTGCATCGGGGCCCACAGCTCCTTAGCTACGCCTTTGGCAGTCACCATTTCTCAGAAGATAGGCAGAGATGCTTTTAGAGTGATGATGGTTCTGTTTGTCTGAGAGAGTCTGTACTGGGGTTACAGACAGATGACATGAATTTGAGTAATTGCAAATTACAATGCAAAGTTACGATTATGCAAGATTCTTGATCATCAGTAATGCCCACACCAGCGCCATGTTTATTTCCAGGTCTAGGTGTGCGGATAAACTGTAATCCAACATGTGACAGTGAATAGAAAATTATTCTTGGAAGGATTTTTATTTCTGTTTCCTACATTTGTGAATGTTAAAATGTGATGTGTACAACCGCAGGGTGTCTCTGTCTTTTACATTGCTGTGAAAGATTTGAAATAATAATAGTGCATCCTTTGCTGCACAACTATATTGACTGTAGTTTCTATATCATTTTCTATATGTAGTAGATTGTATCTGAAAATCTCCTATCCACATGAACTAATACCAGCTTGTGTGTATTGATATTGAATGTGATGCATTTTCCCAGTTCTGGCTGACTCCACAAATAGACATTTTAATAGAAACTCTGCAGTGGTGTGAAAGTAAAAATGTAAAATATAATTGTCTCCTTTGTGTTCGTATCAATGGCTGTCATTTTGATACTGAATGCGATTCTGCAAGTTTGAAAGCGAGGCCTCTAATTACTTGTTTTCGCGGCCGCTGCCAAATTCCAGCATGCATGTGTGTTACTGCTCTCCACTGGCATTTAACCTCTTATTACGAGTCAACTGACAGCAAACAAAGCGCTGCGTGCCATCTTAACATTCCGATTATCATTGCTCGTCACCCTCGCTGTGCTTTTCCGTATTTAATGTCAGTTTTGGCCTAATTTCTCTATGCATCGGTGCAGTGTTTTTACTCATCAGGTAATTGTAGAGCTTTGTAATACCTTGGGCATTATTATAAAATAATCAGTTTTGTAATTGAGACAGAGATCGTTTTTTTCACAGCAAGATAAACACTAGAGTACAAAAAAAAGGAATTTTCCAGAGCTACATTGTCCCCAAAACAGAAATGCCGTGCTTAGGCCTGCTTTAAATGACATGCCACCAGGTGGGGCAAAAAACATTTTAAGAGATCTTGAGCTGAAAGCTGGATGAAAAAACAGATAGTTACCTAGGATAGTCCAGAGGCTTCCCATGTCCTCCTCGGAGGGACAGCCCCTCTTTCAAAACTGATGTAAAACTATGTATGTGAATATTTGTATTTTTCTACTTAAAGGAACACTATCGATTAACATGTTTTTTAACCTGGGATTGAGAGAGTTCCTGAAGTGCTGGTAAATAATGATGTATACATTTCACTTGCTTATCTGGATTGTTTACTGTATCAAATTTCTTTAACTCTTCACTAACAGCAAGTCTGACGGGCAAGTGAAGCATAAGGGGAGGAGGGATTCTCTCACACTACATCTGTTAACCTTGTGTGTGAGAAAGCAGTCAGTAGCTGAACTGCAGCTGCTTGTTCCTGCACAGAGAGCAGAGGAAGTGTATCTTGTTCTAAACATTTCTAATTGTGTGTGAAACCTGATATCACAGCTTTTCATACTTTTTTTTTGCTTTCAGAGAAAAATACTCTGTAGTCTGATATGCAAAGAACAGCACTGGCTGTTGAAGCAGACACCCCTTTTGCAAATGTTTCATTCCAATCCTACACACAATGAATTAAAGCTTTTGCCTCTGATATTTAACATGAAATGTAGAAAAACACAGCTACTTAGACATAATTTGTACATTGTCATTTTAGAACACTTTGGGCATTGATAGCGTTCCTTTAAAATGTTTTTAATTGACTCTAAACTTTACTCCCATCCTTTAAATTGATGCATTTCTTATTTCCAAAAGTTAATATTAAGGAATTGTAATGATGATAGAAAGGACCAGTGTGATATTAATTAAACGACGGCCCTGTTCACAGTGGCCACTTCCGTTGCAGGACGATTCTGCATGTCAACTCACTGCCCATACATTTCTGTGGGCCTGTTCACAGTAATGGATCTCGTTATTCTAACTCGCTGCATGCAGGCTTTGTATTAAGGTCTATAGCCAGTCTCCATTGCAGGTCACAGTCACTATAACATGTGAGTTATGCAACTGACCACTGTGAACCCAGCTTCTTACATGTTTTGCTTATGAATTCTTTGTAATATGCATAACCAGGGGTGTGGTAGGGGTGAGTTTGGAGTTGTGGCAGGGGCATGTTTTAAGGTGTCCCTCTTTCTTATCTCAGAATGTTGGGAGGTATGCCTACCACCACTCACCAGGTTCCTCTGGAAGATGCTTGTTGCACTCCTCTTCATTCATGGGTTGACCCAAAACCCACAGCAAAATTGGTGAAGATGAAGAAAGAGATAGCAGATAACATTAATGTTTTAGAGTGGCCCAGCCAGAGTCTTGACTTGAATCCAATTGAGAATCTGTGGAGGGAGCTAAAGATCAGGGTGATGGCAAGAAGACCCTCCAACCTGAAAGATTTGGAGCTCTTTGCTGAAGATGAATGGGCAAAAATACCTGTGGAGACATACAAAAAGCTAGTCTGCAATTATAGGAAGTGTTTGATTGCTGTAATCCTATGTAATAATTCCCCTGTGTCTCTGTGTCCCCTGTCCCTGTGTCCATGCGCTTGCGCTACTGCGCATGTGCCACACGGACAGCCGTTGGGACAGGGGGAGGACGAGGCGGGCGGGCGTGTGTGCGTGCGCAGCGGAACTGTGCACGCAGATGGACATTTGGTGGGGGCGGCGGTGACGGACCTAGAACCCGTTTTTTAAACGGGCTTAGATCAACTAGTAGCCAATAAAGGCATTTCTATTGATTATTGAGAAGGGTATGAATAATTTTGGACTGGACACTTTTTGCTCAAATATAAATAAAAGCTGAGAAATGTTTTTTTCCCCCACAATAATGCCTCTTGTACATCGTCTTATCTTTTGGGAGACAGCTATGTAATTTCCCATCAAAAAAATGACTTGCTGGTTAAAAAAATGCAACTTTAAGTCAAAATTTGCCAGGGTTATGAATTATTATGGGTAGCACTGCAGGTGCCACCAGTATAAATAGCCAGGTATGGGTGCCCCAGCATTGGTAGCCAGATATAGGTTCCCCCAGTAAAGGTAGCCAGGTATAGGTGCTCCCAGTATAGGTAGGCAGTTATAGGTGCGTTTAATATAGATAGCCAGTTATAGGTGCCCCAGGGTTATGAGGCAGGAGCAGCGGGCTCACACAGCTTCAGGGAGTTACCTTGGGGTCCCACTGCAGTGCTTCCCCCCTGCAGACATTACAGCAGTGGCAGGGCAGGGAATGTAGACTCACCTCTTGCATTCCATGCGACGGTGAGATTGTTACACCCATGGGTGTGACTCAAATTACCCACTGTGCCCCAAATGACTGTAGCTACGCCACTGAGCACAGATAGTATCCACAGTAAGAAAGGCCAGTTTTAGTTCGGAATGCTAAAATGGTACCAAAAGCCACCACTAACCATCACTAAATTGCAAAGCCCACCTTGGGCAGCACCAGTCCAGTAAATGCAGCACAAGGCTAGAAAGCCAGGCGGGTAAGCCAGCCATGGAAGAAAATGTTGAATCCTATAAGCAAGCCCATCATGGACATAGAGGTTTCTAACAAGGTAAATAACACCTACTGCTTAACAGAGATGTAGCTAAGGAGCTAGGGGACCTATTGTTAGTTTTACAGGCGCCTTTCATCATTCTAAAGATCCTAACTTTTATGGAGTACCAAAAGCTGCAGGGCAGGAAAAGCTGCAGTCTCAAAGGGCCATATCCTATTCAAGGTGATAAGTAGCTTGCAGATGCGAGCTACTTATCACCTTGCCATCGCGCGAGGATTACCGGCAAATCCTATTGCCCATATCCTTTGCGCGATGGCCGATCGTTAGAGAGCATTACTCAGGCGAAAGCCTGAGCGATGCTCCCTTTTACAGAGCGATGGGGAGTGAGGTTTACGCTGTGGTGCTGTCCATCAGCACCACGGCCTCACTCCCCACACATGCGCACTCACCCGCCGAACATCGCCGACATCTTCCGCCGCAGCATCTGGGGGTCTCCTTTAATAAGGAGACCCCCAGAGCTCCCCGTCGGGTCGCCGCACAGTTTAGAAGCCCCCACGCAGCTCTGCCGGGCTCCCCTGTCATACGTACCGCCGCCGATCACCCGCTGCCTCTCGCCGCAAAATCCGTCACGTAATTACAGTGTATCTAACACTGTAATTACTGTGCGCATAGAAGGAGCCCGGGCAAAGCATCTTTGAATCTGCAGCCGGGCTCCCCATTTGTCCGCTGTCTGAGCCATTTTATTGGTTCAGACAGCAGACCAATGGGGAGCCCGGCTGCAGATTCAAAGATGCTTTGCCCGGGCTCCTTCTATGCGCACAGTAATTACAGTGTTAGATACACTGTAATTACGTGACGGATTTTGCGGCGAGAGGCGGTGGGTGATCGGCGGCGGTACGTATGACAGGGGAGCCCGGCAGAGCTGCGCGGGGGCTTCTAAACTGTGCGGCGACCCGACGGGAAGCTCTGGGGGTCTCCTTATTAAAGGAGACCCCCAGATGCTGCGGCGGCGACGACGTGCGTTAGCTAGTTTAGACCTGCTTTTTGCAGGTCTAAGCTAACGCTCATGTCTGCTGGGAAGCATCGCTTCCCGGAGACATGATAAGGGTAATTGGATTCTGTGTTAAGAACTCGCTGGGCGATTATATCGCCCAAGCGAGTTCTTTTCCGCCTGGGGGGGTCTAAAGTTTAATTAGATTAGGCGATGCCCCCATCGCCTAAGTTAAGAACTCGCCAGTGCTTAGCGCTGGCGAGTTCAGCAATAGAATATGGCCCAAAGAGTTTTAAAGAGTAACTGTCAGGCTGCAGAAGCTAATTTAAACCTCTATTCTCCTGTGTTAAACAGTTTAGAAGGAAGCCCAAAAGCAATTAGTGAAGATAAAAATCTCAGTTACCTTTGATGTGTGCTTATCAGCAAGTCTGTTATTCTTAAGAAGACGCAAGCCGCATACCATACTGCAAAGCATTCTGGGGCTCTCCCCTCGGCTGCTAATGAGACGTTACAGCAGCTTGTAATCGCGTAGCACTGATAAATCTCGGGCAGAGTACACTGCAGGAGTCAGCTATTGTTTCTAGCCACATGGCTCATTAATATTCACTGCACACTGTGTTGTTCAAGTACAAGCTTATCTGTGATCAGGAAGCAGGCAGGACATGACGACACATTTGACGGAAAAACATGGAGCCTGCCATGAGCTGTCAGGAGCATCTATCTCTGCATATACTATATACAAATTCTGTGAAATCCAAACGTGGACAGTGAAATGCATATGTAATGTAAGTACAGCCAATCTTTAGCTACTGATATGTGTGTTTATTTTCTCTGAGACCTTATACCTAACAGCTCCTCTTTAAGCAGGGAAGAGGTACAGCTTATACCATTAGTCAAACTGCAAACAGAGATGGTCATTACCAGTATCACACCGGTGAAACACTAATGCAGTGGTTGAAAGAGGGCACCTTATGAACTCCCCTGGTCCATGGGCCCAAGTGCCACACCACCTGTTTCTTCAACACCTCCTCTAATAATTTTGATATTATGGATATTTCAAATAGATGTTGAATGCTGGTATGTCGTCATTGTGTGTCACAATTAAAGATGGCCTGAACAGTTCACCGCCGAACCGCGAACACTTAGCAAGTTCGACCCGCCCCCTATGCTACATCATTGGGCTGAACTTTGACCCTCTACATCACAGTCAGCAGACACATGGCAGCTAACCAGGCTGCACTCCCTCTTGTCCCCCCCCCCCCTATAAAAATGCTGCTGCGTCTGCCATTTTCTCACTATGTCTGCTGCCTGCTTTAGTGAGAGAAGGGCGAGAGGTTGCTGCAGAGATAGGGAAAGCGTTAGTTAGGTCTTGTTAGCTTGCTCCTTTGCTGATATTTGTTGCTGAAAAGCACAACAAAAAAAGCTCTTTTGAGAGCTAATGTTCTTGTGATGTGTTTTTTTGTGTGTGTGCCACTGACACTGCATATACAGCACACATTGCTATACTGTGCCAGGCCCAGCACAGTCAGTGCATACCTTTCACTGCATCTGTGTGACTGCACATTGAATTATACCAGCAGTCAGTGTATACCTTTCACTGCATCTGTGTGGCTGCACGTTGTATTATAATACCAGTCAGTGCATACCTTTCACTGCATCTGTGTGACTGCACATTGTATTATACCAGCAGTCAGTGCATACCTTTCACTGCATCTCTGTGACTGCACCTTGTATCATAATACCAGTCAGTGCATACCTTTCACTGTATCTGTGTGACTGCACATTGTATTATACCAGCAGTCAGTGCATACCTTTCACTGCATCTCTGTGACTGCACATTGTATTATAATACCAGTCAGTGAATACTTCCACTGCATCTGTGACTGCACATTGTATTAGTCCAGTCAGTGCATACCTTTCACTTCATCCCCCCAATATGGACAAAACAACAGGCAGAGGCAGAGCCAGAGGCAGTTCTGTTCGAGGTCGAGTTGGCGTGATTTCATGTGACTCTCAACCAAAGTACAGTGTTCAGAAGGCACATGCCATCAACTCCCAAGATTGTCAGGACGTAGTTGACTAACACAGAACACCTCATGTTCCTCAGCTTCCGCACAAAACCGCAACATATCTTCCTCCTCCTGCTCTGATTCTGGCACCCCACTTAACACTCAGCCAGCAGCCGCCACTGCTACTACTAGCACCACATCCGTTCCATTTGACGGTTCACAGGAGTTATTTGGTGGGAAATTAACTGATTCACAGCCATTATTGTTACAAGATAAAGGCGCTATGCATGTTACACCGTCAAAAACCTGAGCATTTCTTGCCTTTTTTCATGATTGCTAACTCAGTAAAGGACCAGCCTTTAAAGCGTTGCTATCATATAAATCCGGCATAGCGGGGTCTGAACCCTCTATAATATTGACCCTCTATATTGACGGTGTACCTTGAAATGAATCAGAGCATATGTTTTTATATAAAAATTGTATTTGCTTTTCATACAGCATATATACAAAATATGAACAGTTCTAAGTAGTGTTTCCTTCTAACAGTATTCCATCTCATCAAGGCTTTATAGCCAAGCAATCATCAATCTTCTAAGCACATTAAAAAAATATAACAGTTGTGTTATGTAGAATACGATCAAAAGTAGTCTCATCTGTATCAATAGCTGTGTATCTAGTAGCTGTGTAAAACTAGTAGTAATCTTCTTAAAGAAATGGCTTAAAAAATAGCTTCTAAAAAAACTTCTTGCTAACATCTTAACAGAACTTAATGCTGAAAAATTAATAAAGTTAATCACCAGAATATTAAGCATATTACTGCTTCTCTGTCATCTCTTCAGCAAATAGAACCACGTGTGGGAAGGTAGCTTCTGCCTTGTGTGTCTTCTCAGGAGATTGGTAGGCTTGTGCAAACTATGAGCTTTCAGCTCCTACTTTTATAGTGATTGGATGCAATATGGCTGCCTAATCTGGAATTTCCCTAAATCCCAGGTTCTGATTGGCTGAAACTTCTGTGCGTAGCTCGCTATCTTTGTTTTGAATACTGTAAATAGTTGACATTTAAAATAACCATAACATTTTTGTTTATAAACTCCTTCATTACCTTTTCTTGTGAGAATTAACATCATTTGGAGTGTTTGACATTTTGTTTAGGTCATTTCTGACGCAGTTAATTAAATATGGACATCACCAGCCATCTTGTCTGCTGGTTGACTTATTTGACCCAGACATTGGACTTTTAAACATTAAACAATGTCATTCATGAGTCATAATGCATTTCTGATAATGTGTCCTTCTGCTAATTAGTTTGAAATGTGTCTGTCCTTTTTCAGACATAAGATTGGTCAGGTTGACACTGTAACACTATAAAGAGTCTTTAGCAATTTAGGGCTTATTGAAACATACAGGGCTTCTAATATACTTATTTAAATATAAAGCTTATTATAGAATTCTTCTTAAAACAATTAATCATATAAGATATAATTGCAAATTAAAATGTAATAATATAAAATCATGTTCTATATATTTGTCTTTCTGATGAAGAAATAAATATCATACTTTCACCTGGCAGATGTCAGCATTTCATCATGTAAATATCAAGCTGTATTAAAGAGACTCTGTAACAACAAAAACCTCCCCTGGGGGGTACTCACCTCGGGTGGGGGAAGCCTCCGGATCCTAATGAGGCTTCCCACGCTGTCCTCTGTCCCACGGGGGTCTCGCCGCAGCCCTCCGAACAGCCGGCGACTGTGCCGACTGTCAGTTCAATATTTACCTTTGCTGGCTCCAGCGGGGGCGCTGTGGCGACTTTCGGCACGGAAATAGACGGAAATACCTGATCTCCGTCGGGTCCGCTCTACTGCGCAGGCGCCGGAAACTTGCGCCTGCGCAGTAGAGCAGACCCGACGGCGATCGGGTATTTCCGCCTACTTCGGCGCCGAGAGGCATCAGAGCGCCTGCGCAGGAGCCAGGAAGGTAAATATTGCGCCACGGCTGTACGGAGGGCTACAGCGAGACCCCTGAGGGACGCATGACGGCGTGGGAAGCCTCATTAGGATCCTGAGGCTTCCCCCACCCGAGGTGAGTACCCCCCAGGGGCCGTTTTGTCGTTACAGTTCCTCTTTAATAATATTAATTTTATAAGACCATGAAACCGCAAAGTGGCATAATTGTTCTAAATACGGGACAATAGAAAAAAACCTTGTAAACTTGTATTGACATTCCAAAGGACAATCATAGTCAAAACAACTTTGTGGAACACAGCTAATGTGTTTTGAAACTTTCACTGCAGAATCCAGCATTTAAATGTATTTCAAAGTAATACATTGTTTTATAGGTTTTAACAATAATTATTTCTGTATTTGGAAGGACGGTATTGATTATGAATATTTAGATTAATAATATTTATGTGTAATCATAGAGAAAATGTATTTATATGACTGCTGCAGTAATGTGAATTTTAAATGTGTTTCTTTCCAGTCGTCAGTACGCTTATCTACAACCTTGACATTTGAAAGATGCTTCTAGCATAAACAAGAATGTTTTAGTTTCTGTAACTAAAATAATCTTATAACTATCACAGCCTGGAATATGCTGAGATGTCTCAGAGCATTATATTAAAGAAGTACTCTAACTTTACAGTTTACAATGAAATTTTGCATAGAACATTAAAACTTAAAGCATACACATATGACAGCTTTTCCTGTATAAATAAACCGCTAGAATTTTGACAACACCACCTCATATGTCTGAGTTAGGCATCAGTATGGACGAAAGGTGTGAGGATTATGAAGTACCTGTTGTTGGTGAAGTTTTGGAGGTGTCTGATACAAGCGAAGCTGTGGAGGATGATAAAGATGATGATGATACTGCCATGGATGTCACGTTGGTTCCCAATAAACAAGATGAACAGAGGGACAGCTCAGAGGGGAAGTCAGAGAGGAGTAGGAGGAGATGAGTTGCTGAAAGAAGCAGGGGGAGCTCGTCGTCAGAAACAGCTCGTGGCAGTGTCCAGAGGCATGCATTGCCACCTATGGACAGCCAGCCAACATGCCCTTCAAGGTCAGCTGCTGCCACCACCACCAAAGTGCCATCATCCCAGGACTCAGAGCGGTGTGAACATTTTTTTGTGTGTCTGCCTCAGATGACAGCAATGCCATCTGTATTCTCTTCCACCAAAAATTGAGTCGTGGAAAGACCAAGACCCACGTAGGGACAACAGCCGTATGAAGGCACATGATGAAAAAGCACAAACAGCAATGGGATGACCACCTGAGAAAAAGCAGAACACAAACGCAAAGCCACCCTCGGCCTCCTCTTCCTCCTTCAAGTGCAGCACCTTCAGCTGCTTTATCCCTTGCACCTTCACATGCCACCCTCCTCCACTCCGCCTCTCACCTTGAGCGGTTCCTGCTCCTCTGCCCACAGCAACAAGGTGTCCATTAAGGAAATCTTTGAGCAGAAGAAGCCAATGTCTGCCAGTCCCCCCCTCACCCAGCGTCTGACAGCTGGCTTGGCGGAACTGTTAGCTCGCCAGCTGTTACCATACCAGCTGGTGGACTCTGAGGCCTACCAAAAATTTGTGGCGATTGGGACACCGCAGTGGAATGAAGCAATGACCTATATCAGTGTGTTGGGGGGCCCACCCAAGATAATAAGGTCGTTGCTTCATTGTGGACAGACCAAATTCAATCAGCTGGACAGTCACTGTTCTATCATTGAGCTACCTCAGCCCGACCATATGGGCTTAAAAACCTTCATCGCCTGCACTCTTGCCATCGTGCACACCAGTCCAGCATGGCCATCACTACACAAACAGCTGTTTGCGGTGCGTTACACAGTGAGTTTGGTCTGTCAGTATGAAGCAGTACCCTACTTACACTACCTGCTGATCCATGTATACACAGGCAAGATGTTTTCAAGCACTTTATGCCTCCAATTTAGGAATGCAATGTGATTTCTGCCCTTTAGGGACTATAACCCTGCTGTGCATCAAATCTGTAATTTTCCCCGGGACATTTGGCGTGTATCCCACTCCGCCATGCCCCCTCCAGGTGTTAGTAATTTTCATGAAGGAGTCCGCACACAAACCGTAGAAGCAATAAACGTGAAGTATTTATTCTCCCATCACATACATGTGCAGACACGGTCTGACCTGCTTAGGTGTTAGACCCCTTGAAACATCTTTTCCATCACTTTTGTGAAGCAAACACTAAGTCCAAGAGGGACAGGCCCTATAGGTACTAGAAAGCACAAATAAGTCGCTTAATATCTAAAAGAGCTATTTGCTCAAGAGGAGGGAACAAACGTATCAGGTTACTCCTCAGTAGGTTAGAACACTTCTCATAAGTGCAAAGACCAATATATAATGTGGAGGTCTTTGCTGATCCCCCACAAAAAGGATTGTGGTGTAGCTATTCCACATAGAGGTCGCATGTAAACCTACTACACTATACAGAATATACAAAAGGTAAGCTCAGATGCAGGTTTGATAACCTGCATAGGGAGCCCCTTAGTAGTATGGTATATGCTGCAAAGTGAAAACACTGGAGAGATTGCAGAGTGGATATGAGGTGCTATTTACAAAAGTGCTGTAATATGGAACTCTAACATGTTTCACCCTACGGCTTTTTCAAAGAGTGCTATACATATATACAGTAGTTATTTACAAAGTGCAAGCCCCCCACCAGTAGCAATTCCCCCAGCAACTGCCCAAGTCAGAGCTGAATTGCCTTGTGAGGCACAGGTTTTTATACTGAAGACTGGTGGGGGAAACGCCCAGACTGGGTGTGTGCACGCATTACATTCATGCTCGTTACAGGGTAGGTACAAGCCATGCATCTTATCAAGGAGGGGAGGGACCTACCCTCCTCTCTGTGTATGTCAGAGGTGAGCCTATTTGTATGTGTTGGCCTAAAACTTGCTTGCAACGTAAAGCACGCATCACATCCTGTCATGCGTACTGTAGATAACCCAAATTTGCATGCAACACAAAGTACGCATCACCTCCTGTCATGCGTACTATAGGAGATCAAATTAGTATGCGACACCGTGTACGCATCACTGGCGTACATATATTTGCATGCAGCGTACCATACGCCCAGAGGCGTAGCTAGGGTTTTCAGCGCCCGGGGACAAAGACTATTAATGCGCCCCCCAAAGTCAAGGTTGCGCCGCGCCAAAAAGGGGCGTGGTCACATACTAAATGTGGGCGTGGTTATGGGTGGAGCCAAATGTATATGGAGGTTAGCAGGCTCACGCTCACCCACCCTCCCTCAGTATGTACCTTCCAGCATGTTCCAAGACAAATTCAGCAATCATGAGCCCCCCCCATCAAGACAAATTCAGCAATCATGAGACCCCCAACATAACCAACTCAGCAATCATGAGGCCCCCAACAAGACAAATTTAGCAATCATGAGGCCCCCAACAAGACAAATTCAGCAATCATGAGGCCCCCAACAAGACAAATTCAGCGATCTTGAGGCCCCCAACAAATCATGAGGCCCCCAACAAGACAAATTCAGTAACCATGAGGCCCCCAACAAGACAAATTCAGCAGTCATGAGTCACATAAATAGACAGCATTTCACATAAATAGGTAGAATGCCCCCTTAATATGGTAGACACCTCTCACCTGGCAGCAGTTCTCCAAAATACACTCAATCTGACGTGGTTCCCCAAAAATAGGTAGCCCCAGGTCTATAGTTGTCCCCAGAATAGGTGGCCAGCAGTATAGATGTCCCCAGAATAGGTGGCCAGCGGTATAGATGTCCCCAGAATAGGTGGCCAGCGGTATAGATGTCCCCAGAACAGGTAGCCAGGGGTAGAGATGTCCACAGAACAGGTAGCCAGGGGTATATGTGCCCAGTATATGTAGGCAGGGATATGTGTGCCCAGTATATGTAGCCAGAGGTATATGTGCCCAGTATATGTAGCCAGGGGTATATATGCCCAGTATATGTAGCCAGGAGAATAATATGTGCCCAGTATATATAGTCAGGCGTATATGTGCCCAGTATATGTAGCCAGGGGTATATATGCCCAGTCCATGTAGCCAGGGGGTATATATGCCCAGTATATGTAGCCAGGGGGTATATATGCCCAGTATATGTAGCCAGGGGGTATATATGTCCAGTATATGTAGCCAGGGGGTATATATGCCCAGTATATGTAGCCAGGGGGTATATATGCCCAGTATATGTAGCCAGGGGTATATATGCCCAGAGTAGGTAGCCAGGGGTATATATGCCCAGTATATGTAGCCAGGGGGTATATATGCCCAGTATATGTAGCCAGGGGTATATATGCCCAGTATATGTAGCCAGGGGGTATATATGCCCAGTCCATGTAGCCAGGGGGTATATATGCCCAGTATATGTAGCCAGGGGTATATATGCCCAGTATATGTAGCCAGGGGTATATATGCCCAGAGTAGGTAGCCAGGGGTATATATGCCCAGTATATGTAGCCAGGGGGTATATATGCCCAGTCCATGTAGCCAGGGGGTATATATGCCCAGTCCATGTAGCCAGGGGGTATATATGCCCAGTATATGTAGCCAGGGGTATATATGCCCAGTATATGTAGCCAGGGTGTATATATGCCCAGTCCATGTAGCCAGGGGGTATATATGCCCAGTATATGTAGCCAGGGGGTATATATGCCCAGTATATGTAGCCAGGGGGTATATATGCCCAGTATATGTAGCCAGGGGGTATATATGCCCAGTATATGTAGCCAGGGGGTATATATGCCCAGTAGATGTAGCCAGGGGGTATATATGCCCAGTAGATGTAGCCAGGGGTATATATGCCCAGTAGATGTAGCCAGGGGTATATATGCCCAGTAGATGTAGCCAGGGGGTATATATGCCCAGTATATGTAGCCAGGGGGTATATATGCCCAGTATATGTAGCCAGGGGTATATATGCCCAGTATATGTAGCCAGGGGGTATATATGCCCAGTATATGTAGCCAGGGGGTATATATGCCCAGTAGATGTAGCCAGGGGTATATATGCCCAGTAGATGTAGCCAGGGGTATATATGCCCAGTAGATGTAGCCAGGGGTATATATGCCCAGTAGATGTAGCCAGGGGGTATATATGCCCAGTAGATGTAGCCAGGGGTATATATGCCCAGTAGATGTAGCCAGGGGTATATATGCCCAGTATATGTAGCCAGGGGTATATATGCCCAGTATATGTAGCCAGGGGTATATATGCCCAGTAGATGTAGCCAGGGGTATATATGCCCAGTAGATGTAGCCAGGGGTATATATGCCCAGTAGATGTAGCCAGGGGTATATATGCCCAGTAGATGTAGCCAGGGGTATATATGCCCAGTAGATGTAGCCAGGGGTATATATGCCCAGTAGATGTAGCCAGGGGTATATATGCCCAGTAGATGTAGCCAGGGGTATATATGCCCAGTAGATGTAGCCAGGGGTATATATGCCCAGTAGATGTAGCCAGGGGTATATATGCCCAGTAGATGTAGCCAGGGGTATATATGCCCAGTAGATGTAGCCAGGGGTATATATGCCCAGTAGATGTAGCCAGGGGGTATATATGCCCAGTCCATGTAGCCAGGGGGTATATATGCCCAGTCCATGTAGCCAGGGGGTATATATGCCCAGTATATGTAGCCAGGGGTATATATGCCCAGTACATGTAGCCAGGGGGTATATATGCCCAGTCCATGTAGCCAGGGGGTATATATGCCCAGTATATGTAGCCAGGGGTTATATATGCCCAGTATATGTAGCCAGGGGGTATATATGCCCAGTATATGTAGCCAGGGGGTATATATGCCCAGTATATGTAGCCAGGGGGTATATATGCCCAGTAGATGTAGCCAGGGGGTATATATGCCCAGTAGATGTAGCCAGGGGTATATATGCCCAGTAGATGTAGCCAGGGGTATATATGCCCAGTAGATGTAGCCAGGGGGTATATATGCCCAGTATATGTAGCCAGGGGGTATATATGCCCAGTATATGTAGCCAGGGGTATATATGCCCAGTATATGTAGCCAGGGGGTATATATGCCCAGTATATGTAGCCAGGGGGTATATATGCCCAGTAGATGTAGCCAGGGGGTATATATGCCCAGTATATGTAGCCAGGGGTATATATGCCCAGTATATGTAGCCAGGGGGTATATATGCCCAGTATATGTAGCCAGGGGGTATATATGCCCAGTAGATGTAGCCAGGGGTATATATGCCCAGTAGATGTAGCCAGGGGTATATATGCCCAGTAGATGTAGCCAGGGGGTATATATGCCCAGTAGATGTAGCCAGGGGGTATATATGCCCAGTAGATGTAGCCAGGGGTATATATGCCCAGTAGATGTAGCCAGGGGTATATATGCCCAGTAGATGTAGCCAGGGGTATATATGCCCAGTATATGTAGCCAGGGGTATATATGCCCAGTAGATGTAGCCAGGGGTATATATGCCCAGTAGATGTAGCCAGGGGTATATATGCCCAGTAGATGTAGCCAGGGGTATATATGCCCAGTAGATGTAGCCAGGGGTATATATGCCCAGTAGATGTAGCCAGGGGTATATATGCCCAGTAGATGTAGCCAGGGGTATATATGCCCAGTAGATGTAGCCAGGGGTATATATGCCCAGTAGATGTAGCCAGGGGTATATATGCCCAGTAGATGTAGCCAGGGGTATATATGCCCAGTAGATGTAGCCAGGGGTATATATGCCCAGTAGATGTAGCCAGGGGTATATATGCCCAGTAGATGTAGCCAGGGGTATATATGCCCAGTAGATGTAGCCAGGGGTATATATGCCCAGTAGATGTAGCCAGGGGGTATATATGCCCAGTAGATGTAGCCAGGGGTATATATGCCCAGTAGATGTAGCCAGGGGTATATATGCCCAGAGTAGGTAGCCAGGTGTCCCCCTCCCTGCCTCCCCAGCAGGAGGGGAGCAGCGCAGAGAAGAGGGAGAGCTGCTCTCTCTCCCTCGCTGTCCCCTCCATTAATGTCCGGGTGCTGGCAGCGGCGGGCGGAACTTACCTCCGTCTCGTCGCAGCGCGGATGGATCTGCCGCTACTCTGGTCTAGTCCAGACCAGAGCAGCGGCTGCGGGATCCGAACTTCCGGCCGGCGCTGGAGCGAGACGGAGGTGAGTCCCGCCCGCTGCGCCAGCACCCGGACAATAACGGAGGGGACAGCGATGGAGGGAGGGAGAGCCCTAAGGTGAGAGAAGGGGGGGAGATGGCCCCCTTCTCCACCGTCCGCATAGCTCTCCCTCTTCTCTTCTCTGCGCTGCTCCCCTCCGCAGAAAAAAAAAAAATCAGCTCAGCTGGGCGCCCTTAGGGACCCGGCGCCCGGGGGCACTTGACCTACCCCGACCCCCCCTAGCTCCGCGCCTGCATACGCCTGACCGCAGGTCGTGCGTGCACGGAAACTTCCGCTCTGAACATTACAGTGTTCCGTAGTCATGACAACCGCACGTTATGTGTGCATGTTGTCACTATGGCAACAGTGGCCATTTTAAATTTATAATGTAAACAAAGTTAAGAAGGAGGAAGATTACAAGGAGGTATGTGTACGTCCGCTTCACATGCGTCTTTATAGTCCGCATGCGTCGCGTTCACGTCAGGGATGGTCGTAGTCAGTCAAGTTCGCCACGCTGGAACCACGCGCAGTTTTACGCAATTATGCTATGCCGAACTACGTCTTCGAAATCAAACATACGCTTTGTATGCGTCTCGATGACGGGTGTATCTGGTTCATATGTCTGGAGATGGCGGTGTCATTTCTATGCTTAATGTCTCCAATATGTTCAAGGAGACGTTCCTTTAGGGCTCTTGTAGTTTTGCCCACATACCACAGATTGCACTTACATGCAGCTACGTATACCACTGCTCTTGTATTGCATGTGATAAACGATTTGATTATAAAACGTCTGCCATTCTTAGGGCACGTAAATTCTTTTGTTGTAGGCATGTATTTGCAAGCTTTGCACCTTCCGCAATGGAAGGAGCCGTTTGGTTTGGACGGTAGCCAGGTCTTAATCTGAGGTGGGTCCTTAGAGAAGGTGCTGTGAACTAATAGATCCCTGAGGTTGGCCGATCTCCTGTAAGTAACTGACGGATTAGAGGGTAAAATTTTTACTAAGTCTTTATCTTTCTGGAGGATGGGCCAGTAGTGTTTCAGAATTTCAAAAACTGCATGCGATTGTTCTGTGTATGTACCTATCAAACGTGGGGGTAGTCGGCCTTGAGTACTAGGCTCAA